>NC_068362.1:71890593-72228886 GCF_020536995.1 Dreissena polymorpha | reverse complement strand
AATACACTACACACTGTTCAATTACATATTGTTGCCATATACATGTACATGTAGCGTACACGGTTCAAATTGAAAGTTCATAGTGTTTCGTCATTGGTCGGTTATAAATACCTTGTTTCTCTCTATACATGGTATTTGATTTAGACAAACTAATAATTTGGGAATTTACGAGAATATGATATAAGTTTTCCTTTTAAACTTTGATCTTACCGTGTGTGTTTATTGACTTTATTAATTATGTTACTTATTTTTTGCATTTCATTAAGAATTATAACGTGTAGCCCTTTTGTTAACATGTTAAGCAAATATTCGCGCCACGAAAATTTTTTAGTCCACTTTCATTTAAAGTTTAAATGTAATCAGTAGATTACGTCTAATATTTGGACTAATTATGCTAAACTATTATTTTCTTTTTCAGGCTCCAATGCGGTTAACATGTGTTACTCGCATTACTTTCCGAGCGTTGTACACATACATTCACAATGTTTGATAAGCCGAAATCGGAAATGCATTACTGTTCTATTTTTAAGTACATGTTATTATGACATCGTGTTTTATAATAATTATGTTTTTTATTATCATTGCCTATATATAAAGCCATTAAACATTGTGTTTGTTTTGCTGAAAAAAAACGAGTATATCAACGTAGCACTAAGCACTAAGCCTACATAGAGTTCAATAATATGATGAATTGTTAAAAATACAAAAAATGACCTGCTGAAACAATTTGCCCGTTTATGACTATCATCGCACCATCTAGAAATTAAAGTGGGCAGATTCGTAGGTATTGATCGTGATCAGAGACTTTGTCGATTTCTGCAATATGAACGTTGTTGAATCTGAGTATCACTTCCTACTTTGTTGTGACAATTATAGACACTTAAGATTGAAAATTTATTGGGCATATCTCTTGGCCTACCTTAATTTATTCCAAACTACTATGACATCGAAAAAAATAAATATAAAATATTAGGAATTTGTAATACCTAAAAGAAGCTATGTTATATAGAAATAATACCCTTACTGAACTAACTGTTCCTTAATCCAAAGTATATCAACGTTTCGTTACATAAATACATTTTATATATGCATGTATATTATGCTTGAATATTATATGTGTACTTTGTGGTGTGTGATGATATTACTTAAACGTTCTTTTTGTCTTTGCCATAATTATGTTGTAAATGGCTAAAGGCATGTTTCTATTGCTGATTGCCAATAAACTTTGAAACTTTGATGATGTATAAGGCCTAAATTAAAATTGAGTTTGTTTGCCCTTTACCGACTGACCCACTTTTTACCCCCCGACCCAAAAAATTTTATTCCGATTTCTGAAAACGTATTTTTTTTATTTTCGTTTTTTTTCGACGATCATAAAAGAGCCTGACTGCAATATTTATTCGTGCGCGTATTTATATCCCTGTCTATTATTCTCGCCCCTGACAGATCTAGGTGGTTGGGAATTTCATACGCCCCAGAATAGACAGTAATGCAAGCGTCTATAACCAGCATCGCGATAGGCGGTGTTCCGTGAAAATGGCCGAACGACATCATACTTAACTATTGGTTCGCGAAAGTAGTCGGACATATACGAGTTTACGTTTGTTGTACACATGTTGTTAACGTGATACAAGATGGCGGACAATTAAAAGAAATAACGATGTCCAGTGAGGACAAATGACTATCGAATTTACGACGGACATCATATAATAAGTATGGATTAATGAAAAGAGCGTGTCATTCTCTGATGGAGCATACGTTTTTGATACAAATAAAACTCTTTTTTTTTTGGAAATGTATGAACTGAATGTCACGGAACAAGTGTTTGAAAAGGTGTCCAGTCATTACACCCCCTGGACGTTACACCCCTGGTCTTTACACCCTCTAAGCCTGGACATTACACCCACCAAGATATTGATTAGATTAGAAAGGTGTAATCAACTTATGAACCACTAATTTGATTTGTCATGTAAGATGACACTGATGAGATTAATGGTTGCTCAAATTATTTAATTGAGCAGCCATCATTTAAAACATTAATTTTTATTTCACCAAAATGACTGTAACAATATGCATCTAAATCATAAATACTTTTTTTTCAAGAATATACAGACAAAAGAAACTTGAGAAATAAAAATAAAGATAAATAAATAAATATTTAGAATAAACAAAACACAATCTTAATTCATATACATTTATTTGTATTTCACCATAATGTAATAATAAGCATCTAAATCAATCATAAATTTTTTCAAGAATATACAGACAGAAAAAAACTTTGAAAATAAAAATAATGATAAATAAAAAAAATATATTTAGAATAAACAAAACACAATCTTAAATTTATACATTTTTTTTTATTTCACCAAAATGTAATAATATGCATCTAAATCATTAATACTTTTTTCAGGAATATACAGACAGAAATAACTTTAAAAATAAAAATAATGATAAATAAAAAAAATATTTAGAATATACAAAACACAATCTTAAATTTATACATTTCTTTTTATTTTAAAGCTATAAGAAAAAATTCTTTATTATTTATGGAAACGGCCTCAAATACATAAGGACTAAGGCAATATCTTAATCTCAGTGTATCACATCTGTTTAATACTTAAGTTTTATTACTATTGTAGTTACCATAGTATTTCACTTATCTATTTATATATCTATTTGATAAACAGTGCATAAAATGCATGCAGTGTTATGTCTCTGATATTGACAATGAAGCAAATCATTCTGCCCTTAGGCTATTTCATATCACTCAAACAAAAGGAGGTAACTTGCTATTAATTTAAAGCAAGTATTAATAAAGTAAAAATATCCTATCTTTTGGTTTCAGTGAGTTTGTTAGATATTGAAATAGAAGTAACATATTGTCACTGTATGATATATTAAATTTTACTGCAGACTTCAAAGTGACATTTGTTTTATTAATTACAATATCATTAAACTTTAAAGTCAGAATTGATAATGAGGGATCATTGAAGAAATACTTTTTTATATTGAAACACAATTAACAGGAATCTGTCACTTACTGTAGCAATCAAAGCATGTTTTCACAGTTTATGGGAGGGCCCTAATTTGGCACTAGTCTGTGTATCTTTTATGGCCCCTAATAAACAGTTAGAGGGTCTTTGCCTGGCCCTAATGTGGCCCAAATAGGTCCAATGTTTATCTAAGTGGCCCAGTGTTACTGTTAGTTTTACATTATGTTAGTTTCATAAATGATGACACAAAACTGTGTCAATGATTTAAAACACTAAATTGGGGCATGAGTCTTAATGCAACATAAGATCACTTAATTATTTGAATGATACCAAAAATATATATTGCATGTATAATCCCTCATGTCTCTACCCATTTCCCTTTTCCTGCATAAACACCATTCTGTTACATATCATATCATATTTTTTGAAAAATAATGTTTTTGTTAATAAAATGTAAATCAGATAAAACACAGATACCAAGTTAAACCCAGTATTGTCCATAAGACCATTAAATTGAATTTCATTTATGTAAAAATAAGAAAGTATTATTAGGATTTCAAACTTTCACCATGATGTAGTTGGTTAATATGTAACAAATAGTTTCTGATTATTAATAATTAATGGATATGTTTTTATAGAGACTAATAATTATATAAGTTATATAATTGTGTAGGTTAAAGTTTATAAATGAGTATTTACAAAAATAAATTGGTCAAGAATGGTGCAGCTAATAAGATTAAACCAAGTTGGTGTTTTAAATTATTTATCAGTTACAAGACCATTTGATAACAATAGTGTGAACAAACTCCTTTAATTTTAGGTGTTATTATTATACTTTGATAATTACAAATTATTTGAAAATATCACAGAACAATGTTTTTCACACCAAAAAATAGTTATTTCCTAATAAACACTGCACATCAATAAGACAGACATACAGACAAACAAACATAAAAAAACACTTGGACAGACCCCCATTGGACACATATTAAAGCAGGAACATCATTAATCAAGTGAAGTGTGCCCCATGGTAGGTGTGATCACACCTTAGTAACCTAATCAATTATGTTGACATCTTGGTGGGTGTAATGTCAAGGCTTAGTGGGTGTAAAGACTAGGGGTGTAACGTCCAGGGGGTGTAATGACTGGAAATCTTTGAAAATTGGAATGCAGTCTACTCGCAAAGAAAAATACATCTAACAGTTACAGGATTATCGTTCGAAAATGCAAATTAAAAGACAAACGTGATTTGATTTATATGCAAGTGGATCTGTGTTTAATCAGATTGATGTGCATATTCTGCTTTATTATGTTTGCCACACTAAACAGTTTACTGTAATGGCATGTTAGTGAAATGGATATGTAAAGGTAAACTTATTTAATATATTAATGTCTCTTAGCTAAATACATCGACAACACTCAAGTATATATGTTGAAAGCGTTAATATATCCACAAACTGAAACTAACACCCGTAATTTATTTCCCCAAATCAAGTTTTCATGCTTATGTTAGTTGCAATAATACAACTCCCAGCTATTGACCCTCTGAGCTGTACGTACCGTATTTTACCATGTATAACGCGCTACCATGTATAACGCGCATGCGATTTTTTAAAGCCAAAATGGAGAAAAAAAAGAATTCAAGACCAAAAACCCGAAAATTTGGCCGAAAATGGCCGCCATTTTTATATTGCGCAATCATTTAATCTGAGTTTTTCGGGCGCTTAATTTTTTGTTTTAAAGTAGGGAGCGTTTTTACGATCAGGAGCATGGGTTGCATAGCACTATATTTTTTGATAATTTTTAAGATTATTCTCTCGTGAACACCGATATGTCCTTATTGCTGCGCACTGCGCGTGTTTTTTCAAGACCCCTGCGCGTTAAATTCGAACCACCATTACCTATTACTCACATTTGAACAGTGTAACATTTTCATTACCTGCCGCTCACAACATCGTATGACATCTTCTTCTGCAGACCCGCAACATCGCAATGTCCAATTTTACGCAAATCGTCCGTGGATCCCATTTTATTTTTCATCGACTTAAATATTTCCCCATTAAGAGATGCTCCCCATTAAATCCAGTTTGACCCGGTATTTCGCGCCTTCACTGCGTCTAGTTGATATTATAGTGAGACAAACAATACACCCGAACGCTCAATTCCATACAGTTGGCGTTATTGGCGTAAAGCCATTTGACAAATATCATTTGTTTGTCTCTATTGAAAGAAAATAAAACGAGTCTATATCTCTATTGTTGGTTTGTAACCTACGTAGTATACTCGCACAGTAGCATATTTATGCAGAGATCGGAAAATGATTGATAAACGTATTCGTCGTTTCAATGCTTAGGGCCGAGTAATTTCGGCAAATCGGAACTCAACCTACGTAATACACTTGCTCAATTAACCGTTGAACTCCACCTCCGTTCTCTTCAAAAGGTTCGAAGGCGGAGCTTTGCACGTGCTATTATTTAATTGGACGATTGCCATTGAGGAACAAACACACAATTGGTTCGGCATGTTGATTGCTAGACAAAGGAAGCCAATTTTGTCGGCGAGAAACTTGTCGCTTTATTGCTTCAGACAGGAAGCGGCTTTCCTTTGATGACGTCAAACTGTCAATTCACATAGAGTGCAAATTTTCGGAATTGCTAACATTAAACTTTGGATTAAATTATCAAAATAAAGCAAAAGCGAAGTTGAAAAATATGATTGAAATAATTAGCCTCAGTTCAAATAAGACGTTTTGCGTTGTAAATCAACGAGTTTTCATGACAACAAAAACTTTAACAAACAATACCGCGACGCACGGGGATCGATATAGCTCGATTTTTTTAAATGAACAATCAATGAAGAAGTGTGAAAACACCAACAAAGACATTTTTTTCATCTTTTAATTTTTGTCAAAACTGTTACTACCCCGTTCATTCCTAACCTTTCCCGCTATATGTTGTTTCGACAACGGCCCCTTCAGTCTATAACATTATAGGGTGTAGTTTTCTGCAATAACAAAAATGGCGGCAATTGTGAAGATTTACGATTACGAAATGGATTTTTTGCAATTTAGCAACCAGGAAAGCGTTGTGTCAATGTATTACGCGCACTGAATTTTTATTTTGAAATTTGAAGGTAAAAAACCGCGCGCTATGCATGGTAAAATACGGTATGTACTCATAAAAGCTCAGAGCATTCAAGAAGAAATAATGCTTTATAATAATGTTCAGTTTGCCCTTTTATGAAATTACTTTGCCATGCCGAGACTATGCACTAACCGGTCAAACACTTAAAATTGAGGCATGTACAAATTTCAACTGGCCTGTAAATTGTTTCTTCTGGTTGGCAAGTCTGGCCTGTAAAATGTGACGGTCTTTCGCCATGTCTGAATTTTTCCATTCAAGGCTTTGGGCTGTCTTTCTACACTCCTTCAATGCTTGTTGCATGCTAATTAAGCCCAATTTAAGGGAAAGGTTTAAGTTAAAAATAAAAGATGTCTGGCTGTTAAATAATTGCAAATGCATTTGAGCTATTAACATATTATAATGAACAAATATTTGATGTAATAACACACAAGCATGCATTTGATATTAATATATGCAATAAACAGCAAACAAGATATTGTTAAGCTTCATAGGGCTTCGTTCACTGCAACAGTGCTTTAATAACAGAGTTTTAAATATTCATAGACTATAAGAGTATTAAAAATATAATTTCTCAAATAAAATAAAATAATTTTCCTACCTACCTACCCACCTGTAAAATTTAGAGTCGGTAAAGGGCAAACCAACAATATTTTAATTGTGGCCTAATGTACATGCATCTCTCTGGGTTTTCACACACAAAACAAACAAGAGGGCCTGAAAGGCCCAAGGTATCCCCCGCAACATATGCTTTGTTTGAGGATGGGTGCAAATTGGACGGACGAACATAATGATAGATGGACGGACGGAGGACAATAACACAAAACTAAGACAAAGGAAGACGGACGGATGGACGGACGGACGGACAACGCCAAAACAATATCCCTCCGCCTATGCATATATATACTCATACCAAGTTTAAATGAAATCCGCCAAAGCACTTTCAAGATATGGCTCCGGACACAAAAGTGCCCATAGTAAAAAGCATTTTTTCAAGATACAAAGTGCCATAAGTCTGTTTTTAACAGATGGTGTACAATGCCATTTGGCGTGCATCATCCTCTTATGCATATATATACTCATACCAAGTTTCAATGAAATCCGCCAAAGAACTTCCAAGATATGGCTCCGGACACTAAAAAGCATTTTTTCAAGATACAAAGGGCCATACCAAGTTTTAATGAAATCCACCAAAGAACTTCCAAGATATGGCTCCGGACACAAAAGTGCCGGACGGACGGACGGACGGACGGACAGCTGGACGGACAACGCCAAAACAATATCCCTCCGCCTCTGGCGGGGGATAAAAACCCTCAACATTTGATTATTTATTGTGTACTGTCCAGCGGGTGATAGTGTTCGTCTAGTGTCTAATTGGCACTCTTTGTATGTGTTCAAACTGTGAAAAGATGTGACAATCACAGAAACAACAAGATGGCGCTGCCAATTAAGTGCGATAATGGATCAAAGGGCATTGACAAAAAATAACAGTTTGTATATATTTTTCGGCGTTTACTCAGATGGTCTCTCACAACAAAAAACTATACAAGTCAAGGTATTATGTTTTACTTCTATCAGTAACGATACGGATACGGTGTGTTTGATTTGAGTTTAAAAGAAATATCAACTTGTTGGCGATATAACTGTTTTAAAAATAAGAAAGAAACATTTAACCGAAATCAACAGAATTCAATGTTCTCTGCGCTACGCAGTTTGTATAAAAAAATAAATACTTGCACACTCAATACCTTGACCTTGTACATTGCCGCATAATTTTCGAAATATACATGATGGCTATATTGGAAGCATTTGTAAACGTCGTGTTAACATTAAAACATCAGAAGTGTGTTTCGGATTATAAATTATTAAATTATTATTCTCATTTGGGAATTTAACGGAACATTTATACTTATGGTATAATTGTTTTGAATTGTATATTAATTTGTTACAATGCTTTATGTGTCAAAAAAATGTTTTGATAATATAATTATGCATTTACAGCACAATTTCCAGGAGGAACACGTTTTTTACATGATGGCATATGACGCAATAAAACGTTTTTTTAAATTCGCTCATCCAATGAAAGCTGTGTTCCACATTATGCACTGTACTCTTTACACTTCTGAAAAATGGTGTAGTCATATAGTTCTGTAAATGAAATTCTCAAACATATTTACCGACATAAATGTTTAATATTATTTTTCGTAAGTGATGTTGCAATTATGTTGGATTATTTGATAATTGTGAACATTAGAAAAGCGTTATGTATACAGTTATCGATACGATTTGGTTTATATGCATGAATTGGCGAATCATCGATGTCACCGATATCCACTGCGATCACGGCGAATTGCGGCGAATTGCAGCGAATCACCACAACATTGAGGGGATTTAACGCGAAGATTATCTTGCTCTCGCGCGACGTCGGAGTGACGAGCCACGTGAAATCGCGGTGATTTTACACCCAAAAAGCAAAATGCCCGCCTTGACTCCGCAAATTAGGCAAAAATCACGGGTCGCGTAGTGTAATCATAACCTCTTCAAGAGTATTAATTTAATTCAGATTTTTTTTTATATTAAATATCATATGGTGAAAACATGAACAAACACACTTTAGTGTTTTTGCTGTGTTAATGATGTATTAAATGGAGTTAAAATAATACATTTAATTTGTTTACCTTTCAATATCTTGCAGTTGCACTTTACATCCTCAGTTCAATGCTATTTCAGTAAACTGTACAGCGTGACAAACATAATAAAGCAGAATATGCATACGTATCTGAGAATACACAGATCCACTAACATATAAATCAAATCATGTTTGTCTCTTTCCATTTTCGAACAATACTCATCTTAAATGCTTTAACTTTGTGAGTAGACTGCACTCCAATTTTTCCAACACCGGTTTCCATGACGCACAGTCACTGTGAAGATTTCAAATAAATATTATTTTGTTGTTTTTTATTTCAAACGTAGTAATTTGCGTTAATTGTCACACGCATTAATTAAATTATTCCATAATAACCATATGATATCCGTTGTTAATTTGAATCTTATTTATCATTTTCGCCACTAATCGTAAATTTCTCGTCTGCTTGCCGCCATCTTGGACGTGTGTAAAAACAGGGGGTCTCAATAGGGATACATCGACTATCGTCGGTATCCTCCGCTAGCATGAACCAATGATTTTTTTCAAACATAAATAATTGATGTAAAATGCTTGCAGGAATAATATTTAAGGTTTAAGAAGGCATTTTCTTTTTGTTTTAAAGGATTTCTTTGAAAATTATATTTTTTATGATCTTTTTGGCAGCAAAAGGGCCCTCAATCCATTTTAGGGGAAGTGGGTCGCTACACATAGCAGGGGGAATTTTCGCGGCGTTTTCCCTTTTTGGGGGATTTTTTACTTACTATCTAATTATTACATTTGTAAATGTTTGCACTATATTCATTGCTTATTTCATAATTTAGTATGTTTGACAAGATTAAATTAAAATAGAATTGAGATATAATAATGAGTAGCATGAAACAATAATTTTTTAAACATAATGTAATTGATGAAAAATGATTGCAAAAATAATATTTAGGGTCTAATAAAGCATTTTTTATTTTATTTTAATTGGTTACTCTGAAAATTCTATTTTTCATGAATTTTTTTTTGCAGCAAGGGGTTATGAAATTTAAAAAATGTTATTGGATTTTGAGACCAAAACTGGTACTATGAATATGATAATACCATGATGCACTTCACCAAAACATTTATAATTATATTGTTTATTCTTGAAAATGTATTTCCTCTATTCACTAAAAATAACACTTTTGATCAGAAGATTCATATATAATGATGTTTACTTTTATTTTCAAGAAGCATAATGCCTCTTTTTATTTGTATTCAGCCACAAGTTCTTGTCAGCCACTTCAGGGTTATATGTTGCTCTTTTACTAAATGCAAAATAATTCTACACTTTGAGACATTTCATAAAATATTTTTTGTCTTTACAACATTCAAAGGCTAATAAATTTAGATATCAAGTACTTCCATACTAACAGGACCATTCTAGGCGGGCAACCTAGCAACCTTAATTTGTTCATATCTTCCTATCAATCTGTTATATGTGTTATGAATCATTTGTTCGGAGAACATTTAATGTTAGTTATAACTTTTCAATAATTCAATGTTCAAAGTGATATTGTTATTGACCGATAAACCAACATACTGATTAAAAAGGAATATTTTATTAATTATTTGCATTTTATCTCACATGAGTAATATTTGCCTAAATGTTTTTCAAACTAGCTAAATAGAAATCTATATACAATTGACGACGTTTATCAAAAAAAAAACATTTATGAAATGGAAGTTTAAAAATAAAAACAAGATGTGTTTGTGAAACCCACTATATGATGTTTGACCTTGTAGGATGACCTTGACCTTGTGAAGGATGACCTTGACCTTTCACCACTCAAAATGTGCAGCTCAATGAGATACACATGCATGCCGAATATCAAGTTGCTATCTTCAATATTGCAAAAGTGTTCATAAAATAAGCTATTTGAGCAACATATATTTGACCTCTGACCTTGAAGGATGACCTTGACCTTTCACCACTCAAAATGTGCAGCTCCATGAGATGCACATGCATGCCAAATATCAAGTTGCTATCTTCAATATTGCAAAAGTATTTATAAAATAAGCGATTTGGGCCACATATATTTGACCTCTGACCTTGAAGGATGACCTTGACCTTGACCTTTCACCACTCAAAATGTGCAGCTCCATGAGATACACATGCATGCCAGGGGTTTTTCTGCCTATTTTGGGAAAAGGAGTCTGACCAAATTGGGAATTTTTTATCGACACACTTGTCCATTTTGGGAATTATTGCTTCGATGAAACGGCTCATTTTGGGAAAACATTGTGAATTTATCATGCTTAAATAAGTCATTGGTTTAAGAAATAAATTTGTTTTTATTTGTTATTTTGTCTTCTTTATATAAACACATGCAGTATTGGGCATGATCAACGTTTATTCAAGTACTGCAATTTTGTTTTTCAGTTACAGGTACACTCTGAGATAAGAACTGTACAGTCAAAAACTTATAGCAGATATTTTTTACCAAAACAAACACCAGTTAGTCACACAAGTTACAGCATAATTTTTCTCTGCTTTCTGTTTTTGAAAGCATCACACAGCATCCCCAATGTTTTGTCATTCAGATCTAGACCTTCAATGCAGGAAGCATCAGATGAGTAAGTTTGGTTTGTGTGAATGTGCTGCGTAATGGGGAGCACAGCAGGTTCAAGGTGCTGAATCCTCGCTCAACCACAGCAGTGCTTGTTGGTATGATACACATCAGCTGGACATTAATAATCTAAAAATAATAAGTCATAAGACACTTCTTACTAAAAAAAAAATAGTTTTTTTTAAATTAGGATTTTGTTTATAATTTCGGTTTGGGATCGGGTCCGTTTGCTTTCGGAACGCCTCCGTTTTCCGGAGGCGCAGACAGTGCTGAAAAACCCCTGCATGCCAAATATCAAGTTGCTATCTTCAATATTGCAAAAGTATTCATAAAATGAGCAATTCTGGCCACATATATTTGACCTCTGACCTTGAAGGATGACCTTGACCTTGACCTTTCACCACTCAAAATGTGCAGCTCCATGAGATGCACATGCATGCCAAATATCAAGTTGCTATCTTCAATATTGCAAAAGTATTTATAAAATAAGCGATTTGGGCCACATATATTTGACCTCTGACCTTGAAGGATGACCTTGACCTTGACCTTTCACCACTCAAAATGTGCAGCTCTATGAGATGCACATGCATGCCAAATATCAAGTTGCTATCTTCAATATCAGTGATTGTTTTTGCTCAAATTTACAGCTGATTTTCGGCTGCTTCCCAATCGCAAAAAAAACACGTTTTTCCCCAAAAATCTGACCAAAATTTCCCAAAAAAGCCCATCTTCCAAAAAAAAACATTTTTTTTATTTTTTAGAAAGAAGTCTCATATAACTTAATTATGATTTCTTAAATCTAGGTCTCAACTTTATTTTTTT
The DNA here is from genome assembly GCF_020536995.1 of Dreissena polymorpha. Taxonomy (NCBI): domain Eukaryota; kingdom Metazoa; phylum Mollusca; class Bivalvia; order Myida; family Dreissenidae; genus Dreissena; species Dreissena polymorpha. Next base: position 72,216,687 of record NC_068362.1, on the reverse strand, counting down.
ATTTTCAACACCTTACAATATAAATAACTTGAATTTGGTTATTTTTGTCCATAAATCATTCCCAAACTTGCCACTTTTATTGATTAAAAAAAATCCCAATTTGACCAGACTCCTTTTCTAGAAAACTCCCTTAACATGCACTTAAAAACAATATCACTTCTGTTACTTATAATCCTATTTATAATGCTTAATTTTTCCCAATTTCATGGTTTATCGCGCTATTTTTCCCAATTTCATTATATTCATATATTTTAATAATTTCGATTCTCATTTGATTAATAGGTGATTTCAAGGCTGATAAACTTGAAATATGCAAGCTATTTTTTCGTTTTGCATATGTCTGTCGATACATCTGTACAATCGGTAATTTCCGTAACCACTTGTTAAATTGTAGCAGACATAAGTTTAAATAAAAATTCTTATGTTTTACACAAATATTCTACCTCTTTCTTGCTAAAAACTAATACATGAATGATTTAAAATTAATATTGCATTGTTTTCAGCCAGGAACACTGTCTATAACCGCGAAAACAAACATACCAAACTTTTTGATTTACGATATTTACTTTCTAAATAGCTTGCATGCGGCATGGCATTGCATGTTCTGCAAGATAAATATCTCGACTTTATTCATTGGATGATTTCAGACTGTTTCATCCAATCAGAAAATAGCTTTTAAACGTAATTTAGACCCATGTTAAGCGAGATACACTACGCAACCCGTGATTTTTGCCGCGATCCCGCATCACCCCAATCGATGCAACGTGACAAATTTCGGTGATTCCGAGCAACAAGAAAATTTGGGTGATTTCTCGGCAACCGTCGCGCGATGTATCTCCCTGTTACGCAATCAGCGCGAATCACCGCAAATCACCGCGAACCGCCGTGGTTCACCTTTTTAAGAGATTTACATTAAGGGTTACACTACATTACATGTTCATGTAACATATATGTATATACTTACATTATACATTGCAATAATAAATCTTTTGTTGTTGTTGTATGCAATGGGCGTATTAGCTAAAATACTCCCGTTCCGACATGAACGTGATGAAGTAATGTCGGAAGCTTTAACGGCTCCAAATTAATATAACAGCGCAGAAGAATGATCATGCAATAATTATTTAACATAACATGTAAACATTATTTAACTATATGCATTAGCAGAATGTTTATTAAAACTTACAATCAATTATATTCCAGGCCCGAATACACTACCACTGTTCAAATTCCATATTGTTGAAATATACATGTAGCGTAGCACTGTGTAAATTGAAAGTTGCACAGTGTTTCGTCATTGGTCGGTTATAAATACCTTGTTTCTCTACATGGTATTTGATTTCGACGAAACTAATAATTTTGGTAATTTACGAGAAATATGATATAAGTTTTCCATTTAAACTTTGATCTTACCGTGTGTGTTTATTGACGTTATTAATTATGTTAATACTTATTTTTGCATTTCATTAAGAATTATAACGTGTAGACCTTTTGTTAACAGTGTTTAGCAAAATATTCGCGCCTTAAGACACGGAAAATTGTTTAAGTAACACTTTCATTTAAAGGTTAAATGTAATTGGCAGATTACATCTAATTATTTGGACTAAAATATGCTTTACTTATTTATTTTCTGTTTCAGGCTCCAATGCGGATAACTCGTGTTACTCGCGTTACTTTCCGAGCGTTGTACATACATTCACAATGCTTGATAAGCCGGAAATCGGAAATACATTACTGTTCTATTTTTAAGTAAATGTTATTATGACATCGTGCTATATAATTTGTTGTTATTACATCATTGCCTATATATTAAAGCCGTTAAACATTGTGTTTGTTTTGCTGAAAAAAAAACACGAGTATATCAATGTAGCACTTAGCGTTCGCAGAGTTTAATAAATTTATGATGATGTATAATGTACATGCATTTCTCTGGGTTTTCACGCCAAAAACAAAAACCCTAAACATTTAATTATTTAGTGTGTACTGTCCAGCGGGTGATAGTGTTTGTTCAAGTGTCTAATTGGCACTCTTTGTACGTGTTCAAACTGTGAAAAGATGTGACAATCACAGAAACAACAGGATGGCGCTGCCAATTAAGTGCGATAATGGATCAAAGGGCATTGACAAAAAAATAACAGTTTGGATATATTTTTCGGCGTTTACTCAGATGGTCTCTCACAACAAAAAAACTATACAAGTCAAGGTATTATGTCTTACTTCTATCAGTAACGATACGGATACGGCGTGTTTGATTTGAATGACTTTAAAAGAAATATCAAATTGTTGGCGATATAACTGTTTTAAAAATACCAAAGAAACATTTAACCGAAATCAACAGAATGGGGAACTTTAGTGGATTATCTTCCCCTGTCTAGCAGGTGCCCGTAAAGGTGGCGCTGTTGTCGAATAGGTCTATGGTTCTTTCCAATTGTTTACTTCCGCATATTTTGACAAGCGATTAACCGAGTTAGACACAATCTTTTACAATAATTTTATGATAGTTTATACGATAAGTCTTAAACTATGGCTTCACAATTTAGCAGTTTATCTTCAGGACAACTTCGCACAGAATTAAGAAAGAGAAATGCAAAGTTATCTGGACGAAAAAAGGAATTAATCGAGAGGTAATGTGAAACCATTTTTTAATTTGATTCATGTCGTGAAAATTCCTGCGCGGTCTTTTCTAAAAACCAAATCAGTTTAAAGGCTTTAAAAACATACATACAGGATTCATTCTTTTATTATTTACATCACTGTTTGAAAGGTTTATTGTTAAATATCTTATTTACAAGTTAATGTAAATTCTGTTAAAAGGTTGGGTGGGGAAATGTACATGTATACTTCTGTTGTTTTTTAGAAGACAAAACTTTTTACAACAGCACCCACCCATGTTCTTTATTAAATTTAGGGGACTCTATGAATGTGTAGGGGTCTATGCTGAGTATGTATTACTCTTTGTTCTGACGCATAAGTTTTTGTTTATACAAGTTTTTTTTAATGTTTACTGAAAGTGAAAAATTGTTGTATGTTCATATTTGATCTTTCAGACTTGAAGCATATGATCGCAATCAGAACTTTAACAACTGCGAGGAGCTTATGCCAGAGTTTCGAATGCAAATTCCAGCCACCAGTTGCTACAAAGATGTCAACACCGACATGAAGATGGCCTCGTTTGACCGTGAGAAGGCGAATGCATATATGGAACGGTTTGGAGTTGAGTTCGACCAAGTGGTGACTTCTTTGTATGGCGACAAGTTCTTGTTGTACCTTAGGATGTTTTCTTCAGAAAAGTTGTGCTATGTAAAAAGTTCATGTAGGGCAGAAATGAAAAAGAAAATTGATTATGTCGTTGACATTACATTCACCAAACATGGCTTTGTGCATGAGGCACAGTGTGAATGTGGTGCTGGTGAAGGTCCGTTCGGACATTGTAAACATATAAGGACTGTTCTGTATGCGTGTGTGAAATTTGTTCAATCCGGAGAAGTTAAGGTGGATTCATCTTGTACCCAACAGCTTCAGTCTTTCCACAAATCGAAGAAACACACAGGATCCCCGGTAAAGGCTCGAGACCTCAAGATAGGTGGAGCTGAGATTTGTAATATTGCAGACTTTGACCCCAGGCCTAGTCAGTTTAGAAATGCTGCCAATTACAAAGACCATTTCTACAACACATGTATGAATTTTGCTACAATATCAAAAACTCCAATTTTTCAAACTTTCGAGCCAGCAAATATGTACGCTTATAGCAATGATCACGACTATTTCAGTACGTCACATGAACAGAACTTTCTAAACCTCAACAAAATTACCAAAATAACATCAGAAGAGTGTGAATGTATTGAAGAACAGACGAGGGGACAAAATACCAATGATCGATGGCATGAGGAGCGTGGAAAGCGCATTCAGTCCTCAAACTACCACCGAATCTGTGCTGCGACAGAAAAGACAAGTTTAGTTGGATTGGCCTCAACAATAGTGCAGGGACAAGTTGTGAGGCAAAATGAAGCGATGCGACATGGATGCAAGTATGAAAAAACTGCGATACACATTTATGAGAGTGCAAGGAATGTTAAAGTCAAGTCTTGTGGCATAACGGTTTCATGGACACACCCATTTCTAGGGGCATCTCCAGATGGAATTGTAAATAAAGACTTGATAGTTGAGGTGAAATGCCCATTCAGTGCTATAAATAAAGAGATTTCCTCAGTGACAGTGCCATATCTTAAGGATGTGAACGGTAAACTAAAATTGAGTGCAAAACATCCTTATTATTATCAGATTCAGGGCCAGTTGTTTTGTTCGGAACGCAAGTACTGTGACCTGATCGTTTATACATTGACTGACATAAAGTACATAAGGGTACACAAAAATGAGGACTTCATTTCACAGATGCTGTTAAAACTTGAACATTTCTTTGAGAATTATTTTAAGACTGAATTGTTGAAAAAGTTGTATTACAAGGATGTTTAAAATAAGTTCCCTGCATGTGTAAATACTTTTGTTACCATGTTTCTTGTAGTTCCTGGTTTGGTTCTAAAATATTTGTTTGACTATTATATGTGTTACACAATGCATTGTATTAGAAATAAATATTTGTTTTTAAAAATTTGTTTTTTCAACAGTTCGCTTCTAAAAACCATATTGTCAGGATTATTATTTTATGATGATGAGAGAATTGTATACTTGTAAAGTGGAACCCGTCTCATGAACTGACTAATATTACTACTCGTGAACACCTTGAAATTGGGAAAAATGCGTCGTGAACTCTTCGAATTAGGAAATTAGCGTATTTGTTTTTTTGCTTACATATACCTTAAAATTAAAAATAACTGTACCAAGTTGTTAATATTATATTTACTTTAAGGTTCTAGCCATAGAGCGCCATAAGTTAATTAATTTAAGTTCATTAATCCTTACGGCGCGGCAACCAAAATTTTAAGGCCTTTGCAAACAGTTTGGATCCATATGAGACGCCACAGAACGTGGCGTCTCATCAGGATCCAAACTGTTTGCTATTCTGATAGTATTCTTTGAAAAAAAATCGAAAAATGCAAATTTTATAAATTCAGCAGACGACATTTTAGCAGATGAAAATTTTTCCAGCAAGCAAAGGGTTAAAATCAAACAATGTAACCTTCATTTGGGAAATATGTAATTTTCCCTAGATTGGGAAAGTGCTGTTTGAGTTACTTTACAAAGGAGCGTCGACTCACATACCGTTAATCATTTCAGGTCAAAACTGTTCTTAGCCTTGACAGTTCACATACATTTTGGCTTTTTAAAAGATGGGAAAGTAACAAAACACTATTTTAGAACTTTATTAAGCAATCACATGTAATACATCAACCTAAACTTAAGAAATGAAAACTATAAAAAAAAACAGTCTTCCAATCACATGTCCATTAGCTTAATTACTCTCATTACATGTACTTCTTAACACTCATAACCAGAGCGCACATCTGACATATTTTTTGCAGAATGTTTATTGACAATACAAATTTGACATTTTAATCCTCTTAGCTGCATACAAAACTTTGATTGTAGCTATTCTTTAAGCATATGTAGACACTATGCCATTCCTGAAATTACATAGCATGAAACAAACAAAAATTATCTCTGATGACAACTTAGTCTCTGTGCTAGTCAAAGGTTCAGTTAAAATTTTGTATGTTTTTCCTAGCCCAATAATTCTTTCTACATGAACACGTTTTCTTGAAATTTTTCTATCTTTAATAGCAGTTTCATTCGAAATTCTATTTTGCTTCTTAAATAAGGTTGGTATATTGATATGCACATCATGTGGTGCAAAAATGTCCTGCACATTGAAACCTTTATCAGCCATTATACTGTCACTTTTGGAACAAAGCCTGGTCAGTGAACTCCGTTCAACTATTTGCCTATCACTTGTAGCACCCCCATAGGCTGGAGACACATAAGAAATAAGACCGCCAGGGGTACTGCCAACCAAAACCTTACCTGTATTTCGGTTCTTGTAAGTCGAAAAAGTGGCTTGTTGAGCTGTTGGATTCTTTGGCTTTTTAATTGGGCACTCAGTACCATCAATTATAACCCGTGTTTTGGGGTACAGTCTCTTGAAGCTGCTTGGAGCAAAATAGTGGACTAAAGTTTGTGATGGCCAAATGTTAATTTCTTTCCACTGTTTTTCCATGAACAAGACCCACGTAATAAAAATGTTTGACACAACACTTTCCGAAACATTAAATAATCGCGACAGTTCAAAGTTTGTCATGTGTCGCCTTAATTTAATCAACGTAATAAAAAATTGATCAGCAACACTTATACTTGTTATAGAATGATACACACAATTAAGATGGTATGCTGCTGGTCCGAGTGTGTTCAAAACAAAAAAGAACTTCATGTAATTTTCGAGTCCAGTGTAGAAATGAACAGCAGCTTCATCATCCTCGAACTTGTTGATGCTAAATGCAAGTGTAGTTGTTGTTTGTATTGCGGCATCTTCCGTTTCACACTCTGTTTGTACAAATGAGTCCATAAATGTCACCTTTTCATCTGTGATCGAGATTATTTGCTCGACACATTCCTGCTGTGTCACAACTTCTTCGCTAGCACCCACATCGATATCAGTGGTAACAATGTCAATTTTTGTGGCAATGTACTCTGGTTCAAAGCTTGTGTTTTCACCAGACTGTTCCATATTTGTTACATCTTCAAACAGCTTACGTTTCCGGTTTTCTCTTTCTAGACGACGTTCCTTTCTCTCCTGGCTCTTAGCAACAGTCGCCTTGTTCGTCCAGGAAAAAATACTAGGGACAGCTGTTTTTCGCAATGCCCGCTTACGTCTTTCATTTCCTGGAAAAAAAGTATGCCATAAACAAATGCATGTATGAATTTGCTGCAGATTTTGTTAATGGATTACAGAATGAGTAAACAGAAAAAAGTCTGCCTTATTACACCAAAATATAGTGTTAATTTATTACCAGCAATATGTCAATATCACATAATGCATATTAAATAAATCAACAAAATAACATTGTGTAGCAGTACTGTCATTGGTGATAGAAAATATATGAAAAATAAGCCTGGAAACAAATACATTTAGACTTTTAGTATATACATGTACACGTTCACCATGTCCATACACTTAAAATGATATATTTGCCACGATTATCTAATGGAGAGAAAACACAAATTCAGCATTATAAGCGTAATATGTTTTTGCATTTGTGATGTTTTTCAACATAAATTAATCAAACAACCTACCTGCATATGTTATTGTGTGGTAATCATCTTCGGTGAAGTGGTTTTCACACACGTACGAGTATTCGGATGGAGTCCAGATTTCGAACTTTGTTTTCACCCGTCGAATAGCTTGTACCCATGCTGCTTGACGTTGTTTGTCTTTCGGGAACTTGTGTCGACCTTTTCGTGAACAAAAGGGAACGCAACACATGGTTTGAGGCATTATTTTATGTTTCTATTGTCAAGCTGTCAAACGCTTCGCTGAATAACAATGGCGATAATTTTATGATAAAATCCGAACATATCCGCATAGATGAACCTACTCGACCAGAGCGCCACCTATATCGGAAAACAGGGGACATTACTCACTAAAGTCGCTCATTCAATGTTCTCTGCGCTACACAGTTTGTATAAAAAAATCAATACTTGCACACTCGTATACCTTGACGTTGTGCATTGCCGCATAATTTTCGCGCTCTTTTGTCGGGAAATATACATGACGACTATATTGAAAGCATTTGTAAACGTCGTGTTAACATTAAAACATCGGAAGTGTGTTTCGGATTATAAATTTGTATTCTCATTTGGGAACTTAACGGAACATTTATACTTATGGTATATTTGTTTTGAATTGTATATTAATTTGTTACAACGCTTTACGTGTGAAAAAAATGTTTTGATAATATTATGCATTAATAGCACAATTCCCAGGAGGAAAACGTTTTTTACATGAAGGCGTATGACGCAATAAAACGTTTTTTTTGTAAGATCGTATTGTATCAATCTAAATTTAAATACGTTTGTCCAATGAAAGCTGTGTCCCACATTATGCGCTGTACTCTTTACACTTCTGAAAAATGGCGTAGTCATATGGTTGTTTTAATGAAATGCTCAAACATATTTACCGACATAAATGTTCAAGATTATTTTTTTGATGTTGGATTATCGGATAATTGTGAACATTAGAAGCGTTATGTACATGTATAAAGTTATCGATACGATTCGGTTTCTATGCATGAATTGGCGAGTCATCGTTGTCACTGCGATCAGGGCGAATGGCAGCGAATCACCACAACATTGAGGGGATTTAGCGCGAAGATTATCTTGCTGTCGCGCGACGTCGGAGTGACGAGTCACGTGAAATCGCGGTGATTTTCCACCCAAAAAGCAAAATGCCCGCCTTGACTTAGCAAATTAGGCAAAAATCACGGGTCGCGTAGTGTAATTAAGTACCACTTTTTATACACTGCCAAATTGTGACATAACGAGTTGCCTCCCTTGTTGGTTCATGCTACCTCCGCAATATAGAGATATGAGGATAGCAGCAATAAATTGTATTCGGCAACATTTGCGAACAATACGTTAGTCAGTTGTTGTTCGGCGACGACTCGGACAAGCTTGATAAGCACTCGTACGATATTATTGCTAAATGACATTGTAATCTTATTGGCTTTATTGGAAAAATTTAGTTATTTTTGGGGAAATTTTGGTCAGATTTTTGGGAAAAAAAGTAAATTTTAAGCAATTGGGAAGCAGCCGAATATTGGCGGTAATTTTGGGCAAAAAAAATCACTGAGCTGGTAAACAGATGGCCGTAAAACAGTGACCGTTGTTTCGCGTCGAGTTCTTTCTTGCAAAACGCATGACCTATCTTTTATATTGTTTAAATCATTGCGGCTTGGAATGCTCTTTAAGAAAAGGTATGTTTATATGGGTCTCTATTTGCGAAAGTTTGACTTTATTTTTTGTTAAAGTTATTGCTTTTACATTGAATTTGTGATGAAAATCTTTTAGTATATTGTGACCTTTAGAAATTCACGGTCTTGCAATTCTCACGCTTCACCGGTTATCTATTTTGCTGCAATTTCTAACAAATTAAAATAAAACAAGGAAGTAGCAACTGTCATAAACTCATCACTCACCTTTCTATTGATTTATCCGTTCATTTATCAACCGTAAAATGCACGTATTATTAACACTAAACGAGTTATTTCGCACAATGATTTCCCACTCATCGTCAGCGCCATTTTGAAAAATTCGACAGGTTATATTACACTAATTCCATTTCCCACAGGGTCCCATTATAAAACTGCCAACTTTCAAAGCATTTTTCTTGTATCTCCTATATATAAAAAAATTGTTCAAGACTGGTATCATTTTAAAGATAAAACTGTCCTCTTTCAATAAATGCAGTCAAAAATATATGGTCTCTCAACTTCTAAGAAATTAAAATTCGCCCAAAGGAAAGCACCCTTGGAAAATAGAGTTTTGAAGGTGAAATTTCGACAAAAGCGCCGCACTTCAATCAGCGCACCCCAACCATTCATCTTTCAACGTGATCCCCACTGAAATGCGCCAAAAATGTTGCAAACACACATAGGATGCAGGAATAAATTACACAAAGCATGGGTGCGATCGCTAAATCGCTTTTAATACCGAAGAGAAAAGGAACTCTTTTGAAAAAGGAACTACAATTTTGTAAATTGGTTGCATGTCAATGAAATATATAGAGAATACTAGGTTAGCGTTGAATAGCGAGAAGTTGCGAGGCTTAGAACACCGAGAGCGCGAGCCTCTGGCTAGCAAAATATTATTTTATTCAACGAATTCAATAACTTTAGTATGGAACTTAATTTAATGTTCTAAAACATTTGTTCATGATTATTAAATACATGTGGGTTTTTGTTTGTTTGTGAAAAATAGTTGTTGGTTCTATTGTTTTAGACTAAAAATAACGAAATACAGAATGCAAATTTTATTTTAAATTGGTTTGAACAAACATAGTAAACATTAATGACGTAAAGATATTGACCGACAACATAATATCGGACATAGAGGATTTTACATGTTTTTTTTTTCATATTGAATTTATTAAACGAGTTCGATACACTGATAAATTGATTGCGAGGCTCTGCCGAGCATTTTATAATTTTATTCAACGAGTTCATTAAATTCAATGTCAAAAGACACTCATGTATTATTCTTTTTATCACATGTTCAATCTTATTGCTTATAAATATTGACATTAAGTCTTTCTTTTCCCTATATTAACGCGGCAAATTGAATCGACGTCCGTGCACTAAGAGAGACGTCACGTAAAAGTGTTATGACACGAGTTTATTATGAAAAAAAACGTAATGACTATTAAACTCCCACGACGTCAAGCATGTGATAAAATACAATATCGGAGACGTAACGAAACGCATGATGAACGTTTATTAAGAATAAGATACTGTTTTATCAATAAAAAGATAGAAGCTAGCATCTATTTATTAGATTTTCATACCTCTTTGTAGAGGAGTTCTTGGAGAATATTCGACTGGGCTTAATTTACTTATTTTAACTTCTTTAAAGACATGCTTCATTTCTTTTCACTACCGTAACAACTGGTCACTACCGTAACATTAACTTGACTTCCGTATAGGCATCAGTTTAACTGAATAGTGACAAATGTTTGCATACATCACCTCGAAAAGTAATTGACTTCAATAAACAAAGTCATATGTAAGTATATGCCAAAGTGTGACCGGTGCTTTGCAATATATGGAATTTTAAAGAAAATTTTAAAGACAGACTTTTTCACTTATTGTACATTGTTGTCATTAAATGGTTAGATTTTCAAGTTTTAATAATAATCTGGTTGAAGTAAGGTATAGACAAAAAGTACTTAAGACGTTAATTGGACTGATATCAAACATCGATATGAAAACAATTATTATTGCAAATACATATGAATTTTAATTAATGTTACGGAAGTGACAAAATGTAAACATTACTGTGAATTTATTTGATAGTCAGCAATAATATTGAAATGTTATCGTTGCAGTTGTTATTTTACCACAGATAAAGAGTACACATATTAAATAACACAAATAAATTTATTACTTCTAAAACTTGGATTTTTATGCCCCCGGATTGAATGATCGGGGATTATGTTGTTTTTGGCCTGTCTGTCTGTCATTCTGTACGTCATTCTGTCCTTAAACTTTACCTTTGTCGTAAATTTTGCAATATTGAAGATAGCAACTTGATAGTTGGCATGCATGTGTATCTCATGGAGCTGCACATTTTGAGTGATGAAAGGTCAATGCCAATGTCATCCTTCAAGGTCAAATGTCAAATATATGGCTTCAAAGAGGCGCAATAGGGGGCATTGTGTTTCACAAACAAAGCTCTTGTTCCTTTGTTATGTTTAAAAAAGGACATTTTCTGTAGAATGGCTCTTAAATGTAGTCACTTTCATTATCAATGCATACAGGCACACATATTTAAATGCAAAAGAATAACACTAGTGGTGTCAATAGACTCAATACACAACAAACACAGTATAATACATGCAAACAAAGATGACATGATATATAAAATCATAATAACAATTAACAAAAATATTAACCATAAAAGAGAGTGGGTGTCACTGTTTATTTAAAATCAATCCTAAAAGTTTGAAAAGATTTCAGTATTATAAAAGGAACTAAAAGCAATAATCAAATAATAACTCGTACTATTCATGTATTTAATTACATCTTATTAACAAACACTTGACAAATGTCATTTTATTACGCATACAACAATACAAGCATTGATGGAATTGCCTAAAATTCCTTATTTTTTATCAATGATCACATTTGTGAATTTAGGCTATAAGATTGTGGAAAAAGAATAGATTATGTGTGTGCGCACATGAACCGCACACAAATAGGCAAAACAAAACAATTTATTAGGGGTACAACTGACTTCCTGGATATCTTCTCACTGAAATAATGCAGTAGGTGGTTTTCAAATGGAAAACCATTTTGTTGAAAAGCGGGTGTATTACGTTCTGGGTTTGGGCAAGCAGAACAGTGCAGGAATGAAACAACTTAACTTTTTCTGTAGAATTAATGGTCACGAATAATCACTTTTGCACATTTGAACTCTTCATGATTTTACTCAAGGACTGAATTTTTCATGCTTGTTGTTGACACTTTACTGAACATGGGGAAAGAATGTCTTGTCCCTTTATTGGGAGTTGGTGTTGGTTTTAGCTCACCTAAGCACAATCTGCTAATGGTGAGCTTTTATGGTCGCGTTTTGTCCGTTGTGCGTCGTGCGGCATCAACAGTTGCCTTGTTAACACTATAGAGGACACATTTATAGTATATTCTTAATGAAATTTGGCCAGATCATTTGTCTCTGCGATATCTTGGACGAGTTCGAAAATGGTTACAGTTGCTTGAAAAACATTGCCGTCAGGGGGCGGGCCATTTTTCCTAATATGACTATATATTTCTATAGTAAAACCTTGTTAACACTATAGAGGCCACATTTATTGTCTGATTTTTATGAACTTTCGTCAGAAGATTTGTCCAAATGATATTTTGGACGAGTTCGAAAATGATTCCGGTTGGTTGAAAAACAGGACCCCCAGGGGGCGGAGCATTTTTCGTTATATGGCTAATTGTGAAACCTTATTAACACTCTAGAGGCCACATTAATTGTCGAATCATCATGAAACTTGGTCACAATATTTGTCCCAATGATATCTTGGACGAGTTCGAATCTTCCAGTTGGCTGAAAAACATGGCCACCAGCGGGGTGTTTTTCCTTAAATGACTATATATGGCTATTATAAAACCTTGTTTAAACTCTTCAAGCCACATTCATCGTCCGGTCTTCATGAAAAATGGTCACAATATTTGTCCCAATGATATCTTGGACGAGTTCGAATCTTCCAGTTGGCTGAAAAACATGGCCACCAGCGGGGTGTTTTTCCTTAAATGGCTATATATGGCTATTATAAAACCTTGTTTAAACTCTTCAAGCCACATTCATCGTCCGGTCTTCATGAAACTTGGTCACAATATTTGTCCCAATGATATCTTGAACGAGTTCGAAAATGGTTCAAGTTGCAAACCATATGGCGGGGCATTTTTCCTAATATGGCTTTATTTAAACCATGTTTACACCAAAGAGGCCAAATGTATGGTCCGATCTTCATCAAACTTGGCAGAACATACGTCTCAATGACATCTTTACTGAGTTCCAAAATGATTCTGGTCTGTTGAAAAATATTGCAACCAGAGTCGAGGCCTTTTGCCTTATATGGCTACATATGGCTATAGTAAAACATTGTTTACACTCTAGATGCCACATATATTGTCCCATTTTCATGAATCTTACTCAGAAGATCTGTCTCAATAATATCTTGGACGAATTGGTTGAAAAACATGGCCACCAGGGGGCGGGCTTTTTCCGTATATGGCTATAGTAAAAACGTGTTAACACTCTAAAAATTATTTTTATTGTCCAATCGTTTTGAAACTTGGTCAGAACATTTGTTCTAATGCTTTCTTGGATGAGTTCGAAAATGGTTCCGGTTTCTTGAAAAATATGGCCTCAATGGGGCGGGCACTTTTTTCTATGGCTTTATACTACTTTAGTTAAACGTTGTTAACACTCTAGAGGCCACATTCATTGTCCGACCTTAATGAAACTTTGTCACAAGATTTGTCCCAATGATATCTTGGACGAGTTTGAAAATAGTTCCGGTTGGTTGAAAAACATGACCGCCAGGAGATGGGGGGCTGAGCATTTTTCCTTTTATGGCTATAGTAAAAACTTGTTAACACTCGTAAAGTCACATTTATTGTCAAATCTTCATAATACTTGGTCAGAAATGTTGCTGTAATGCTATCTTGAATCAGTTAAATCATAGTTCCTGTCTGTTGAAAAACATAGCCGCCAGGGATCGGGGAATGTATCCTAATATGCTATTGTAAAACCTTGTTAGCACTCTAAAAGTTACGTTTATAGTTTACTCTGCATGAAACCTGGTCAGAAGATTTGTTCTAATGATAACTGGGGCTGCATTGAGAAGGTCAGTTCCTTTGTATCTCAGCTGAGCGACTTTGGGACTTTCAGGCCCTCTAGTTTTGAATAAATGTCCAGGATGTTTCCAGAAAATACACATCATAGCATATCATCTAGAACTGACAGTGCCATGGGAAGAGCGAATGGAGGAAGAACACGAGAGAAAGAAGGTCAACTACCAGCCACTACTTGATGCTTGCCAACGACAAGGATGAGATAATTGAAACCTCCCATTGGAGGTTGACAGTCGGGGCTTCGCAGGGCATTCAGTCGTGAAGGCCTACAGAGTACTTAGCAAGGAGACGGGCAATAGCAGATGTCTGCAGGCAAGCACAATCAGCTTCAAAATGGTTATGGCAGTTGAGAGAGCAGCAGTGGACAGCTTATCAGTGTCTGGTCGAGGTTTGACTTGTCCTGTGACTTGTACTTAAATTAATCCTCTCCTCTCAGGTATGTCTGACTAACCATTTAACAGAATTAAGCCATCTCTCTCTCTATATATATATACCGAATTTACTGGTAGAAACCACATTAAGCGATAGTTCGCCTGTCAACTTTATATAGATCTTAATACTGGCTACATATCTTACCTAAGACAGGACAAACTAGCAAAATCGGGAACTGGCTACTTACTTAATTGCGCTCTCGCCGGTAAAATTGATGTTGACATATGATGTTCATTATACGACTATTTTATACTACGTCATAAGCGAGATACTAAGCGAGGAACTCAAATTCTCATCTGGTAACGATCAAAAAGCAATTAGCGTGGGCAACTTAATTACAGTTCATTAAGTCCAACCTGTGTTAGCGGTCACCTCTATTAAGCAAAAACCTTTCATAAGCAGGCATTATTTTAATATCCGAAATGACCTTTTATAGTGCAAATGCACCTCTATTAAGAAGCCACCTGCTGTAAGTGGTCAGTTCTGCTGCCTCCCATATGTGGTCGCTTAACACAGATTCAACTGTTTATGCATTGTTGTGTACACCCTATATTAAATAATACGTGACACGTTTAAGTCCATTTAAATTCTTGAAATACAGCACTTAAAGTAGTTATTCTAAAATGCGCATTTTAATTGATGTGTCACTTTGAATGTTTTGATCATGTGACTTAAAATCACATTATTTGGTACGGACTTCTTTCCGAGCCGAACACAGAGGTGAATGTTATGTTACCATCGTGCAAGAGATTGCTTTAGAGAGCACATCGTTTACAAATTAGAAGGCATCAGATGTCAAGAGGAGCGCGGTGTCGTATTACGTCAAAGTCGAATAATGTTTACTCTTACTGACGTATGTAGATCATATCGTTTGATTATTTCTGATTAAACTTCTTTTCGCATTATGAATCTTGTTTTTAGCTATAATATTTTAATTGTAATTGGCTTTTTGATTTTTATCCAATTTAAACAAATTAACTTTTACTTTTGTGTGGGGCTATAGATGGGCATAGACAACCAAGCTTTGTACATAATTCCCTCCTCTTACAACCTTATTCCTGCTTCTGACGATAATCTGAATGATAAACTCAATTTAACTATCTCTAAAGCTTTTTGATAAAGCAAGATATGTACTTTATACTTGATCTGGTTTCATTTTATCGGGTCTGGTTATTCTGAATCCAGAACTTATATTAATCAAATATATAGCGAACATTGAATACACGATTGCATATTGGGTTTTTGAATTTTAGCGAATACCGAGCCAAATTCGAACTTGAACGAATATCATGCCAAGGTCGAATAATCATCTGTTAATTGGACATTTGAACTTAAGCACATATCAGGCCATAGACGAATACATAGCTTGCTATCGGACATTCGAACTTGAGCAAATATCAAGCTAAGTTCGGATACCATGCTGGGTATTGGCTATTCAAACTATTGCAAATATTGAGCCAAGGTCGTATACCCAGCTGGGTATTGAAGTGGAAGAAACTTCCTGTTCGGGGAAATTAGGGGAATACCCATATTGGTTTCCTGATCGGGAAACTCATGGACAAACTTTGCATTTTTATTCTCGATCGGGACATAAAAAAGCAATTTTATTGTGGGTTCAGAAAATGGGCTTGGGGTAAACTTTAATATACAAAAAATCAACACTTTCTTTCTGTAGAGGACTTACATATCTAATTTTTTACCGTGCAAATTGTTTTTAAGGACCTGGTTTTCTTTCAATATAGTTCAAAACTTTGTATAATCTACGTAAACATGGTAAAATCAATGGTTTCCGGAATTAGAAAACCAAATTTCCCTATCGGGAAACTATCGGAATTGACAGTTTCAGTGGTTTCCTGATTGGGAAAAATAGTTTCCTAATCAGGAAAAAGTACATATGTATCCAGTCAATGTATACATGCATAATTTCTAGACATAAACACAAACATGGCATCAAAAGTTGAAGGCGGCCAATTTCCTTAACAATGTGACACCAGCTCTATGCATACATACTGGAAAATTTAGCCTACTCAGAAAATTGTCCAAACAACTAACATCAGAAAAGAACGAAAGTCCATTAGTACAACTAAAAATTATAAAAAAAAACACGATATGTTTGTGAAACACTATGTCCCCATATATTTAGTATTTGACCTTGAAGGATGACCTTGACCTTGACCTTTCACTTCTCAAAATGTGCAGCTCCATGAGATACACATGCATGCCAAATATCAAGTTGCTATCTTCAATATTGCAAAAGTGTACATTAAATGAGCGATTTTGACCCATATATATGACCTTTGACCTTGAAGGATGACATTGACCTTGACCTTTCAGCACTGAAAATGTGCAGCTCCATGAGATACACATGCATGCCATATATGAAGTTGTGTAAATATCTTCAATATTGCAAAAGTTATGGCAAATGTTAAAGTTTGACGCAAACAAACAAACACACACACAAACAAAAAAGCAACAAACCAACAGACAGGGCAAAAACAATATGTCCCCCAATATAGTGGTCGGGGACATAAAAATAGTTCGAAGTCGTATTAACGCAAATAAAGGCGTAACTACGATAACAAACACGTAATAACGCAAATAAAGGCGTAACTACGATAACAAGCACGTAATAACGCAAAGAAATGCAATATAATGCTAATAAACGCGTAATAACGCAAAAAGGCGTAAAAACGCCAAACTGAAAGGCGTACAAACGCTTAAAAGGCGTAATAACGCTAGAACGCTAAAACTGGTGCTATAACGCCAAACTAAAAGGCGAACAAATGATAAAAAAGGCGTAATAACGCAAACTTCAAGGCGTACAAACGCTTAAAAAGGCGTTATAACGCCAATTTCAAAAGCGTACAAACGCTTTAAAAAGTTGTAATAAAGCCTTTTGTACAATATAAAGTGATGGCATCTTTGAAGACATTAAATCAAACCAAAACGTTATGGATACAGTTGACTTTATTGTTTTGGTAAAGACAAGTTATGTCTGTCTAGAAATCGTCTCTATAAGCCAGAATAGGCAACAGACATGTGTACGGAATCCTGGTAGTACAAACCGCTATGAATGGGTTGATTTTATGCCTATTGCTTAAAAGTACGACGATGCTGTTAGTGGAACCATCCACATAGCAAGGCGACAGTACGTTAAATGAAGTCAAATGATCACATGTACACGTTTAAATCATATTTTTTACTAATGACTGAGATATTCATGTTTGCAAAGTGTTGCGTTAGAAGAGTTTCCAAGTGTATGTTTACGACAGCTAATTCTATTAGGATTAAATCGTCTACAACGATATGTGTGACTAAATATTCTGACGTGTAAAAACACTTTATTTTCTGTGACGTATCTTTCTTTTTTGCCCACTGTTAATAAATTCAAATAATTTTAACAATAATTATGATACCTTTGCAATGTATAAATATATGTCATATAATAGCTATGTTCCTGGATGAGTGATTTAGAAATATAAATAGTGTTTCTTTAATTGGGCGTAGCTCTTTTACATCGCGTATAACGTAGATGACTTGCGACAATTTATGCAGCAGGAGCATTGAACACTAATTGAATACGGAAAACACGTGGTGATTAATATTAATATAAGACACGCATAATCGAGCTAGCAGTTACACAGTTTTTGTTTTTAATGCTATTGGGTTGTTGTTGTCGTTTTGCAAAAAGGGTCCTTAAATATGTTTACATGTTAAATGCATCAAGATACTAAAGTGCCTACATTTACATGCTGAAAATGTGTTTGTTAAGTATCAATCATCTAGCAAAACTAATATAGATTTACGTGTTACACAGTTTTACAGTCCTTTTTTGCTAAATATGGGCCATAACTGTGCATACGTAAACATGATCCAAAATATCCGGATGCGCAAGTGCACATGCTGGTTAATATATGTTTATACAGTTTCATCGCTCAAGCAGCATTACGTATCGTACTACGAGTGACACAAGTTAAAACTGTATTTTAACTGAAAATGTGTCATCTCTGGTTATGTTGAACAAGAAATACATTTGAAAAAAGATATTTTGCGTATATCTTGATTTCACAAATTTATGTTTAAACTGTACGTTTCTAAATAATTAAATTGATGACAAAGATGTAATTTTCGTTTTTTTCAGTTGTAATTTGCATTCATCACATACAAATAAACTTGTATATTTCATTTCGGTTTATGAATGAAAACAATCTAGCCATGATGCTTAAGATTGAAAATTGAAATCAAGCTGTCTTACTAATTGCAAACGGGCAAATGTACGCAATCCTGATATGGATATTGCATATGAACGGGTTGATCTTAAACGCAATACTCGATATTAGTACGATGCAAACGCGCAATCACGATGATAGTTATCGCCATCGTACTGTCGCTTTCCGGTGTGGATGGTTACAATAACAGCATCGTCGCACTATCGAGTATTCCGTATAAAACCAATCCATTCATAGGGGATGACAATAAGTTGAATCTGTACAAATGTCGGTTGCCTATGCTGACTTTCAGGGACGATTTCCAGAAAGACTGAAATTGTCTTTACAAATTCAATAAACTCAAATGTACTCATAACGTAGAAGCGAAGCCGTTTTTGGTCATCAATGACTGATATCAACCAAAAAATATTCAATGAAATCACGAACAATTAAGTTTTTAAAACAATTAAAAAACAAACATGTGTATTGAACAATCGATTACGCTCCACAAAATCTATTTTAGCCCTGCATAAAATGCACTTAAATGGTTTTAAATTGTTTGAGAATCAAACCAATTGCCTTTACTACACAAATACCGGTATTAAATTATTCTGTTTTTACGCTATTGTGTTCTCAAATTTATTAAAACAGACATGATATGGTCGTTTTATAGTTTGTGAAGATTATGATACGCATGTTTTGTTTTTATGCTAAATTTTATTTTAAGTAACAGTGCACCATTAGTTTATTTCCTGTCAAACAGCGATGTGGAGATTTGCGTAAAAAATAAAAAGAAGTCTACATCTTCAGTAGCTGCATTTGATTTGTAATTATAAACCAATCGATATATCAATCAATCAACCATTAAATGAAACATTTATAAGTATGCACTCACTTATGTCAAACATAAAAGAAAATTCGTCGGACGTTATCGCGTTCTTCGTGGAAAACCGGAACATGCCGTCGGGTAAAATGTATTAATCTTTATCGTTTTATCGGAACGCTCGTTTGCACACTCGCTTATCACTTAGGCGACCCGGATTTGATTCCTGCTCCTGGTGCATTTGAGCTTTGTTTGTGGTCATCATACCGAACAAGGGGGGGGGGGGTTTCCTCCGGGTACCCCGCACCGCTCCCACAGCACAAGACGACATCAAAATATATTTCATTTAAAGTTGCTGAAAATCTTTCAAACGTTAGCCCAACTTTCATGAGTGTACACTGAATAGATAGGAGAGCTGGGACTTGAGCTTGGTCCGCACAAAAGCTTTATCAAGTTGTTTGTTTCCACTGATCCGACCGTCCCTATTTTTTGCAACCGACCCTTAACAATTTTTTTGACGTTTCAAAATAGCGTGTGTATAGTATAAAATATAGTGTAAAACAATTGTCAAATTAAAACGTTAGGCCGACGTACATATCCTCCTTTTTGGCAATATTAGTTGAAACAAACAACTTTTTTACGCGTGGGGGGGACCTAACAAACTTAAAAATACACACCAACGTTGCCTATCATCACATTGTTATGCTGATAACTAGAAAGTTGTGTTTGGAAATAATTATGAATAATTTGCAATTTTCAATTCATAAAACAAAATGCATATGTAGCTAAATGTAATTTCTAACATTTTTACCAAACGTAACTTCATACAACTATAAATGAAAATAAATATTCTGTATTGAATGCTGAAAATTTTAATTACAACTTTCTTATATATAAAGCTGTACTTCAAATCAGTCTTCTCGTAATGCCAGTTATCATAACTTATTATGAGTAATAATGACAACACACTGCCCAATCAACGTTTTGGATATTTCTATGAACTTTAGATTATCAAGCATTTAACAGTATTTGTGTGTGAATTGTTCATTAATAATTAGAGTGTACATTAGTGGGACACATCTGCATTGAAGTAAATATACACTATCTGAATGTAATGTATATTCATGAGTACTATATGCATTCACATAAAAATACGGCGGTACAATACCAATTATTTTGATCACAGTAGAGCATTCAGACGTGTTAATCTATCAGTATGCATTCGTTTGGAATTCATATTTTAACTTGATCTTTTCTATTTGCTAATATGTTAATGCGTTTTTGTTGTTGTCCATTTTAATGAAAGAATAGGCATTCAATATTATATATTGTTGTCTGATACACCAATAGATCCCTTTCACGTACAAATTGGTTGGAAAATGTAACATTTGTAGAGTTGTTTTTGTATGCCTCAACAATAAAGTTACCTGAATTAATGTAGAAAAGAAAAAGTATTTATGTAAAATGTAGAAATCTTTAAAGAGCAATTACTCAAACATAAATCATTTCCCCGGAGCTACATGTAGAAATGCGCATCATATATTGTACTTAAGGCTGTTTATAGTTCCATAAAAACCGTTAAGTTGTTTCTCAGAACTGGCGAGGAATGTTTATGTATATTGCAGAAATATTCAAAGTACATAAGTCAGATGGATATAATTGACCCGGAACGATAATACTTAATCCGCATCTCCTCTTGGTAGTTCACGATGTTTTATAGTTGAATACAACGGATTCAATAGTTTCTGGAATTGATTAGGGACGGACGAACAGACGAAATGGCGAGGAAACGGATGGTCAAACCAGTGACTTGATGCGTCCTCTTAAAAAGCATAAACTCACACATTTGAAATTATATTTTTAGCATGTATTCGCATTACGAAACTATTATTATTATTAACATATTATATCAATATCTGTTTTCAAAGGACATTGTGTAAACAATTCCAGCATAAGGGAGCATTTCATACACCGTTTTAGTTAGCACCATACCTTTTAGCTTATATCCCATGTTTGTTTTCTTCTTTGTTCTGGTGAAGTTGTTGTTGCATCAATGTCACTAGGGTATTAACTTCAAACTATCCGGACGCATTTTATTTTGATCATCATACGCATTTTATTTTTCTCGTAAAATACAATGTATGATATATGGTCTATGACATAAGCATAAACTACATAATGACGCTTTAAAACAAAGATACCGGTAACACTAAAATAGCTCATGAACATTTCGCACATGTAAAACGAATTCAAAAGCTTAACTAGATCTATGTTTTATCGAAACAGTGGCCGTTTAATTTTATTTTGTATAAATTTTTGGCGTTGTGTTTGTTTGTCATTTGTACGCATTTCGGTGAGTTTGGGAAATAACGTCCGTCGTTTTCTGAAGAAAATGTTGACGAATAAGCCACACATCCAAACTTTTTTAACAATGAATAATATGATATTTCTAATGTTTAATATGCACCATCTTTCATATGTGTTGCCACGTTTTAATAAAAATGCCGAACAGTCGAAGTGCTGACAATAGTTGTTATTCGGAACTCTCATGTCTGGGTTTTTCCGATGTTTGAGCACACGCGTTAGGTACAAACAAAAGCTGACTAGCATATTTTAAAAGAGAGTGAATCAATAATTTCTCTTATCGCTGATAGTCAACACCACTTTTCTGCTCAAACGTTCGTTATAGTTGATAAAAAATACCATGATTTAATCATTTTTTCTTTAAATGAACTAATCTCGATCGTGTTTAATTTTATTAGATTTGTTATGTGTAATTATCAATGATAATAATAATATTATATAACAACAAAATACTTGAATTTTGACATTTCCTAAAAGAAACACTACTGTAGTTTAAATACGTATTATCCACTACTGAATGGGAAGCAAATCGGATATCGACGTTACTGGTCATTACTGTATTAATGACAATGTTTGTACCTCCCGTGCGCTCAGAAATCGGAAAAACCCACAGCGTGCGAGTTCCGAATTAAATCTATTTACATGCAGTAAAAACAATGTTTTTATTTGAATACCTTTGTGATTGTAGATCTTTCATTTGGATAACATTGATTGAAATTAGAAGAAAGGAATACGAGTTCAGACATTTAGACATAATACTGGTTTGATTACGTGTTTAATGCATATTTGTGAATATCCCGGAGAGAAGCGTAGAAGTCTACTAATAAGGAAAAAACAAACACTTAATACTATGAACAATAAATCATATTATCAATATCCTATTTATATAAAATAATTTACAATAAAACCTAGAAATACCACCTATACAACGTAAACTGATTGTCTCAATGCTTTATACTCGAGAAAATTCTACCTAATGCTGGAAATTAACACATGCGTAAACTATAATGGAACTAGTTTCGTGAATTGAATATATGCCTACCATGTGTGTTTAAAATCCTTTACAGATTAATAAAGCGTTAGAAATTATTGCCAATTTAAGCATGTTGCAGTATTTTTGTGTAAAATTGTGCATTGTCTTAGAGTGTATATTTGTGGAAAACATGATCATTGAAAGCAATAGTTTGTATTACCTGCTTTGATTTTTTCTTAATTTTAATGTTTATTTATGAATACTATAAATTATGCATTTTGTACAACAATACGGCGATACCATACACATTATTTAGGACACAGTTACACATTTAGACGTTCTGATCTTTGAAAATTCATACGTTTGAAATAACTACAGTACAACCTGTGTTAGTAGCCACCTCTGTTTTCAAACACTTGTCATAAGCAAGCACAATTTTGATTTCCAAAATGACCTTATATAGTGCAAATGCACCTCTATTAAGCAGCCACCTGCACTAATTGGTCAGATCTGCTGCTTCCCATAGATGGCTGCTTAATACAGGTTCAACGGTTTTTGTAATTTTACTTCATTATTTGTTGATATGTCGATATTTGTATTGTCTTCTATTTATGAAATGTAAGGGAGTGAAACTCAAGCTGCCTGGCAGTATAGCACTCTAATAATCCAAAACTCATAAGAATGAACATTAAATCGATTACATATGGTTTATAATGAGATTCTTTTTCGGCGGCAAAAGAAAGATGCGTTCACATATTTCGACATAATGCTATTTCTTTAACAAATAAAAACATCAAATGTAAGAGAAGATGCTTAAACTGTCATAATATTGCCCTTCATATAATAAAGTGACAGTGCAGCATATTCGTTTTAATGAATCCAGAACACAACAATTATGAAATTGCATAAAATAATCAAGGGAGAAACATTCATCATCACTAGAAAGTATTAAATAGTACCAATTATATCATTTTCGCACAATTATCTGAAATTGGATCAACAATAAGACTAAACCGGTTGTGGTTATTTTATTATGGCGTTGTCGTATTTATATTGTTTAAATTTGAATGAAATAACTTTACCATTGAGAACAGTAATGCATGAATTTTTACTCAAAAGCAACATTAAGGTGCTATGATTGCTAACATTCACTGCGTAGCGGTTTCCGGTTTAGAAAAGAAAACTCTGTGTTTTTGGACAAGTCGAAATTTTGAAATGTATTTCTTAAGCCTAAATCAACTAACCAACGTTATATAAACTGTGCTATCAAAGGCGGCGTTCGAAAAACAATCTTTACAGGGTCAAACCCACAACATATATTATTAGTTTTGGAGAATAAATTCCACATATTTTAAATTTCGCCCTAAGCCTGGATTTTATAACCATATACATAGTTATTTAAAAAAAAATCATGAAAAATTCATTTAACATTTGAAAACGTCTTCAAATGTATTTAAATATTTGCTAGGTCGAACTGTATCAACGTACAACGTTTCAAACCGTAATCGTCGATAGATAATTAATAATTAATTACGAGAATTAAGTCGCCTTCGCCATAATGGTCGAGGTCGACTTAACTCTGCAAAACTGGATTTCGGCTTCGCCCAACGGTCGCGATAGTATTTATATATATATATATATATATATATATATATATATATATATATATATATAATGTTTCACACATTTATAAAATGCCGTTAGGCTCCGAATCATTGTGTTCAACCACATCTAAACAGTGATGTACATATGATCAGCTGATTGGAAAACGGTTGTAATTTATTACTGAACTTTCACAAAGGTTCACCAACTGCCTATTATAATATTTTAACTACCGGTACATCCACTTGTGAAGAATCAATGCAATACTTTCAAAACACTCAAATATTTTAATTCAAACTTTTAGACGAATATTGAACAAAAATGCAATTATTATTTAGATTAGTAATTGACTTGTTTATTCAATGATGGTTTTTTAAAGGACTGAACAGTTGATTGCATTTTTAATATCTAGGATACTGTATGCAAGCATAACCCACAAAAAAAAAACACACACGCACGCACGCATGCACGCGCGCACGCACGCACGAACAAACACACAGCCCCGTCGTCTATTGCAGCGAGGATTTAATTTATTCCTACCTTTAACTTCAAAATACAAGCTAGTCTGAACGGCGAGTCCTCCACTATCTGTTGCAGAGAAGAAAATCGTGTGTCCACCCTCGGAAAATCGTCCGCCCGAGCGTACGTTGTTGGGTGAGACCGTTATACTGGAATACAAACAAGAACTCCAACATTTATTGAAAAAGACGCAGATACGAGATTACCAGAAACGATATTCATAAAATACAGATTCATGCGGTTTATAAAATATACATAATTTAATATCGTTTTACGGTAAAAATCTTCCTTCATCGTTGTCATATATGGCTGGCTCCGTCCACGAGACCTCAGCAGATGTTTCCCCACTTTTTGCAAAAATAGGAGAACTTTGTTTTAATACCCCGGGTGTGCGTATATAAGGGGGATGGTTAGGTGGTGGGTCATCTTTCAGGTAGGACCTCAAATACCTCATTAAGCGGCAGAAATAACCTGTAAATAAACTCTGATTTAAAAAAAAAGGTGGGTCATCGTCTCCTCCCCCACCTTGGAAATAATTAAGTTTTTTTTTCATAAACAGTACATGTTTATAGCATTTAAACATATTTGTATATTTGCTATAAGAAAAAACACACCTTGAAATATATTCGTTATGATATATATGATTTTAACTTTCAAAAATAAGGCGGCCAATAGATTTGCAACATTTTCGAACGTTTGCTGTTCTCAAGAGAATCGCACAAATGTTCCTACTTGGCAACATTTAAATACATAAAAAAACTCACATACAAAATATTAAACGAATCATCACAAATAAATGATACAGAAAAGCATTACCACAAAATATTGGCAATCCTAGTGCAGGAGCAACAACCCAGGAGAAACGTTTGTGTCGCACGTTTAAGTGACCTCCTACCGCTTCAGTTACTAAAACATACATACACACACAAGCGTATTGGATGGGATAAAAATGTTCCCTTTTTGGCGGTAAATGCCTCCTATTTATGTACATTAGGGAAAACAATATAATATGTTTGCTTTGATTATATATTGCATTATCATTTGTTTATGTCATTTTATGGCATTTATAGTAAATTCCCAGTTTTCATTCAAACATTGTGTTTCTGTTTTCCCTTTTTGCAATAATCGAGTCCGACTTAGCCTGATATCTCCCCACCCCTCTGACCTTGGGCAATACATAAATAGCACTTTACGCTAACATAAAATTATTTATGTCATCGACCTCCCCACTTTCTCTCTTGTTCATATGTGTACGGATTAGTCCGGGCATTAGCCGGGTACATAAATTATGTTTTCAACCAATCAATACACTTATTTTAAGCACGTGACGTGTTTAGCCAATCAATAAGCCTAGAACTTTTGAGAAGCCATTCTTTTTTTATTTTTGACGTGAGAAGATTCACGTCAGTTTTCTCTGAATTCAAATCCACCTCCTCCCACGCCACCTCCTCTTTGTCTATCATACTAGGTTTGGTGTTTTTGTTACATGGTCTATTATTTTTATAAAAGTGTAGTTAAACAGATTGGTCTTCAAATGTATATATCTAATTTGCTTATATTATAGATATGTTAGTTATATGTGTTTTTGCATTTAAGACATGATTATAGTCTTAAAACTTGCAAAATTGTTTTATGATTTAATTCGCTTGACATTCTAGCTATTTTAGTTCTATGTATTATTGGTTTTGAAAAAAGGTGCCATTCTAGTTTTCAAAGTTGCAATTTTTGACTACCAGTGATATACATCTACAGCAACTTGCCAGTTGGTTATGGTAATATTTAATACATGTATGAATATAGTATTTGGATCGGCGGGTTTTTGCCTCCCAGTTTTGTACATTAGGGAAAAATGTATAATATGTTTGCTTTGATTATATATTACATAATCATTTGTTTATGTCATTTTATGGCATTTATAATAAATTCTCAGTTTTCATTCAAACATGGTATTTATGTTTTCCCTTTTTCCCATAATCGAGTTTGACTTAGCCTGATATCACCCCCCCCCCCTGACCTTGGGCAATACATAAAAATGAGACACACAATACTTGTGGTATTGTCTCGC
The DNA here is from genome assembly GCF_020536995.1 of Dreissena polymorpha. NCBI lineage: Eukaryota > Metazoa > Mollusca > Bivalvia > Myida > Dreissenidae > Dreissena > Dreissena polymorpha. The sequence continues at coordinate 72,189,614 of NC_068362.1, read as the reverse complement.
CGTTCGTTTTCAACGCCGAAAAAAGAAAGAATGCTATTTACTTCGTTACCTGTTTAGTTCGAACTTAATTCACTTCGACCATAGCTAGTCGTCTCGGCTAGCGAAGACACCTCAAGTTGGACATAACGGTACTAGGTCATTTTAAACAAATGATGCACCATATGTTTTAATTACATAGAAATAAATTAGTACATCCCTGACTGTTTTATTGTTACTGAAATTGACTTGTCTTGTTAGGTTAATGTTAATAGGTAAATATTTATGCGGTTTACACGAAATAGTAAACAATTGTTGTTGTTGTTTTTTTCTCATTAATTATTGATGTAATTAAGATTTCACTTGGATTCGGTGTATTATGAATATTTAATATTTAGAAAATGTTCGCAGTTGCCCAGATTTAAACTAATAAAACATCAAGATTCTTCATAATTAACTTTTACCGAACTAACGGTGAATTTTAAGCTGGTCACACTCTGGTGCCGATTTAACACTTAATAACGTGGTAAATAACATATTCCGAAGTGACCACATACCAAAGAAATGTTGTTATAATACATTGAAAATTTCGTGAATTGTGGCTGCATTTACCGTGATATTTGTGACAAGTGACAGACAGTTCAATGTCGAGGCCTTTAAGGTAACAAGTCACTCCATCTGGTATCTTCCTCGATGATTTGACGTGTTCTGTGTAGTTACTGGTGCAGTGAACAGCTTCATAGTTTTGCCTCACAGGACATCCATCTTCTTGTTTCGACAAAATGTCCTGGCAACAGTTTTTTTAAACTTCGTCTTATATATACGTTCGTATAGAATTTGCAGACAAATCATTATATGATTACAGTACACACTCAGAACGTTATGCCTTTTATTATATACCTATTTAATGCTTTTAACAAAATACAGGTTGTATCAATCGTTGAAATAAAAAATCCCATATTACGCTACTCGCTGTTTCCAATTCCGTATTAACATACTAGCTGGACTACTTCGACCCATTTAATGACGTCACATTACACGCACCGAAAATAGAAATATTTTATATTACGAAATATATAACGTAGCACATCGTGTGACGTCATTTCTGTGACAAAACACAATAGTTTTATCTAAACTCTGTAAGGACATGTCGGACGTGGTGTTTTTTAGCAGTAAACTATGTTTTAAAACGTATTTTGGAGTGTGTGTTTATCATGCATAAATGTATATTTCGATAGGAATGCAATACAATAGTGTGGTTCAAACTAAGTTTCGATAAAGACATGGAAGATAGAAGTGGAAGTGCATATTTTGTTATAAACATCGGATTAAAGTTGTCAACTTAATTGTTACAAAAATTGGAGTAACGATGGCATTAAGGTAAGCGTGTCGGAAACCTGTGTTTTCCCGGTTCGAATGTTTACACGTTAATTTACATAAACTGTATTCATACGCGTCTTAAATAAACTATGGCGTACCGTCTTAGTCATTGTTTTGTCAGTTTTGTTAAAGTAAACAATACATTTGTTAACTGTTTTCGTTAGTTGTTGTATATAATAAAATGAATATTACGCTAGTCAATTGTTCCAAGAGTTTGTATCACTCTTGTGGCTTGTGCTATTTCGCATCACACTCGAGGCTCCGCCTCTCGTGTGATACGTCATCACACAAGCCACTCGAGTGATACAAACTCTTGGAACAATTGACTTGCGTAATATTCCGTATTTATTATGTAAGTAACAGATGCACCGGGTATTAATAATCGATGCGCTCATGTTACGGCAGTAGTTCGCTTTTGTATATACAAGTGTTTTCAAACATCAATTCAGACACAAATGAAAATTTAACGCTACTATTTTAGAGTTTTGTTGACACAATTCATCTAAAAGAAAATAGTCAGGAACGTTGAATCAATAACATGTATAACTAAATATGATAGTTATTGTTATATCTTCATAGTTTTGCCTCACAGGACATCCATCTTCTTGTTTCGACAAAATGTCCTGACCACAGTTTTTTTTAACTTAGTCTTATATATACGTTCGTATAGAACTTGCAGACAAATCATTATATGATTACAGTACACACTCAGAACGTTATGCCTTTTATTATGTAAGTAACAAATACACCGGGTATTAATAATCGATGCGCTCATGTTACGGCAGTAGTTCGCTTTTGTATATACAAGTGTTTTCAAACATCAATTCAAACACATATGAAAATTTAACGCTACTATTTTAGAGTTTTGTTGACACAATTCATCTTAAAGAAAGTAGTCAGGAACGTTGAATCAATAACTTGTATAACTTAATATGATAGTTATCGTTATATCTTAAATAACACGGTGGTTAATTGCTAATATTGCCTTTCTTTTTTATTCTTTGCTTAAAATTCCCACGGACGAAAAAAGTGCTGTATCCCTACCATCGGTGCATTTTTTTGCAAGAATAAAGTACAAATTTGCGTATAAATTTTTAATAAAATAGGAAACTGCAATCGCAAGGTCATGATATTATGTAATTTTGAAAAAAATGACAATACCATTTTAAAATAAACGTAGTCATACAGCCAAAACATTATATGCTGTAGCAGTTAACGATAATTATTCAGTAATGTTTGCCCAAAATTGCATGCAAAATGTAAGAGTTACAAACAAAAGCGTTTAATGTCATATTATAAAAATAGCAAAATCTACTGTAGAGAAATGACGCTATTCCGATACAAAGATAATATAATTATCATGTAGCAATAAGAGATATTTATTCTGTAAAACGTTTGATGAAAATCGCATAGAAAATATGGGAGGACTTGCTTATAGTAGCTATATGAACTTTGAGAAAAGGGCATTAACTCCTCCAAAATAACATATAAAGCAACTATGACAATATATGATAAAGAACTCGAAGATAATGAAATCTGTAGAAGTTTGAAAATCTCACACAATATGTTGGGTGACATGCGGTAAAAAAAGTTCAGATAATATAATTTTAGACAAAAAAGTAAACAACTTAAAAAAATTAGGTCCTTTACACTCTTGGTTGTTGCAATTCTAACTAATTATTGTGTAAAACTTTGGAAATATTGCAGTAGGAGTTGCGCAAAAAGCGTTTTTACATATGATATTTAAAAAAATGTAAAAAATAGATAATTATTCTGAAAAGTGTGAAGAAAATCGTAAAAGGTAAAATAACTTAAACGAATGATTTTTAAAATGTAATTTTATACAAGAGGTCAACAAATAACAATGATAAAACCAATGCATTTCAAATAAAATTTGTTGATAACATGTGAAGATTACAAAGTTTTCTTTATAAAGTAACATTATCCGTATAGAGTGTTGGCTGATAAAAACGTACAGCTAAGATTATTGTTAACCTCTTAATTAAGGAGTATGATTTTACCTGACCCAGCATGAAAATCGAATTGGCAATTATGGCATTTCTAATAAAGAGGGATACTTTGACATTAAGCATAATTTTAGCTAGTTTACCAGCTGTAAGTATCAGATTTACAGGGTGCAGGATCACGTGACTTTGTTGGTTCACGATTGAACTTTCATGGATGTAAACAAACCGGCAAGTGGTGCTTTTTTAAATAACTTTAAAAAAATCTAAAGAATTTCGATAAATGCATACAATAAAGTTTCTTAATGCTGCGTATGGCAATGTGAAATACATCAGAATTACTTTATTTTATAAACCTGTGTTCTTTTCAAACATTTCTATGTGTACAGCATACATGTAACGGTTATGCAACGTGAAATTTGTGCACCGATTTCAGACGTATTAAAAGATTTATAATTAATTCTTATGATATCGCAAAAAAACTGTCTTTTATGAACTTAAGATTTTTTCAAATGTATTTCCATAACTTGAGACATTTGCAAAACATAAAGTTCTTCCCTGAAAACCCCGTTGATCCAGCACCCTGATTTAAGAACTGTGTAATTTAATTTAATTTTGAACGAATCCAAAAACAAACTGCCGCAGGTAAAGCAAAGGAATGTGTATTTCGACCTTGTATTTAAAATTTGAACATGAGCGTTCCAAACTCTGAAAGCCATTTTAGCAACAAACTTAAAGGAGGTCCGAACGTTTGAATTTATTGGACTAGTTCAATGATGTAACTCCAATTTGCTCAGTTGATAGCAACCATGTCGTGAATTACGCAGCAAAGCATACGGTGTGCTCGCATTAACAGAACAGGTGCCAGTTGACGTTTAATATCCACAAAATGGTCGGGAAACTGGTGATATTAAAACCTTAACTTTTCAAAAAATATATGTTACACATAAACTGTGTGCATACTTATCTTTTCCTACATGTTTGCATATTACTAGCCATTACAATTGTTAAAATGTTTTTGGTTTGTTTTCAGGTGTTGATATCATCTGTGTGCGCAAGCCGACTCGCATCCAGACCCACAAAGCCGAAGTCCGAGAAACCGCAGAGCACCCCCCCCCCCACCATTAACCTATTTATAGACGCAGCTTCCATATGTCACATTATATTTATTAGAATCCTTATGCAATTTTATATAAAATCCTCAACTTTTAAAACTACAAATCATTATGAGAAACATTTTTGTACCGCCTGCTAATCTTTGATTTGTAGGCTTACCTCTCGATCGTTGGTGGCACCGGCGTTAATTTGACTTTTTCCATCTGATAACAAAACGGAAGCGGCGATGAAGCATACGATCCAATGTTCCTATGTGTAAAAATTAAAGTACTACGCAGGGTTAAATCAACAAGTGTGTATTCCATATGCAAGGCAATCAAAATTTCAAATAACGAAAAACAAACACGGAAACAAACAAATCAAGAGAATCCTTAATTTACCATCATTCTTGTTTGCTTGGATGCTTAACGACTTAAATCTGAACAAATGATTGTGTTAGTAAATATTTATACCTTAACATAGATATAACGATCAATCGACCAATCGAAGGTTGGGTCTTATCAGTTATGAACTGTTCGTTTTATCCGTCTTTATATCTTTTTGTTATTCATGTGTGAGTATCATGTGAACAATGTTTCATATTACCGGTTTTACCGATCAACCAATATTTTTGGCAACTCTTGTTACCCTTGCACATTGCGTAACGACAGAAACAACAGTGGTAACACACAGCAATGCTGGCCCGGTAAATTTATTTCAAATTTTAAGTAGGTTTAATCAAATGCTTAGCAGCAAACGATTTAACAGTTTAACAAATGAACCTACAATCAATGTTCAGTATAATTAAATGTACAATTTGCACTACGTAAAAAATGGAAATAAAGTACTCAGTCATAGATAAAGTTTGTTTTGTAAACTATTTGAATATACAGTGAACATGTGATTCAACGAATAGTCGAGCGGGATACAGAATGTTCGTAATATCGCATCATTCGTATGATCGCATCTTTCATCTTTTAGATTCTGAAATATAGTTAACCACACGAGTAACCAGTCAGGTGTAACGGTAGAAAAACATCGTTGCATATTTCTTTTTAATTATTAAGTTTAAATGCATAGACCATGCATTCAATGAATATTTAATATAAACTTGTACTTCTTATTTCAATCAGTTTAAAACTACATGAATGCAATTTAAGTATGCATGTAAATAAGTAGGATTGTTTGTTTGCCACTGCTAGAACAATGAACTGTTATTGTTAAACAAATCCATGCTTTTAACAGGTGTGAAAATGTACTTGATAAAGTGCGGAAAAGTCATATTTTCGGCCTTTGGCCTTATTTCCAATAATGCCCCCATCCATCACACAAGTCCATTTTATGATTTGATAATCTTAACCCGGACATGGCTGCACGGTATTTGAAATGAATGTCTAATGACAAGTATTTCTCAATATTTAAAAGACTTTTAAAGTGCCCTTAGTGATATCATCTACTCGAATTTTCAACAGAGGAATACCATTCTAGCGTTCAGCAATTGATAACACGCTGTCTTAACATTCTAATTAAGTTATTTGTGTTTACGACATCTTGACTTATCCATATGAACCCAAAGCCGTATTTGTATAAGAGAGTTTTAACCTTGGTTACCCAACATTTTCTGCCTACATCGTCAAGCGATTTTAACATATCGTTACATTGTTTTGGGTATCCGTGTGACGGCATGGTTAATAAACTACACCAGTATCGAATACAATTGATAAAGTATGTCGTTCATTACGGTAATCTACCACAGTCCCCTAGAACCATACACGTGTTTGTGGTTTTTGCAATATGCAGTATATTTGTGCAATATTTGTTTTGAACAGCTTCAATAGAATCAACGTATTCATAGCCCCAAATTTGGGACGCATAACAAAGAAATGGCTTCAACATAGAGTCAATATTTTGAATGAGTCTGGAGTTGAAAACTTGCCAAAAGGTTTTTGAAATGTTTTGATCGAAAAAAGAGCTCTTTGAGCTTCTGATATTAATTTTGAGTGGACAGACGACCATGAGAGACTTGATGTTAGCAATATACCCAAATATTTATAAACGGAAGATACTTAGATTTCATTTCCGCGTATTTGCGAAGAGGACCGCCATTTCGAAAAACGGTTATTTCAGTTGTGTCCAAATTAATTTCCATACCGGATCATAACAAAATTGCTCAATAATATTGATTTGTTGCTGAAGTTTTGCATCAGTTTCAGCACATCCGGCTACATCGTCTGCATACATCAAACAAAGAATGTCTGGGATATCGTCAGTAATAAATATACCTGTGCTACACATGTTGCGTAAAAGGGCAGATAATTCATCAATGAAGAGATTGAAGATGGTCGAACTTGATTTGTCACCTTGACGCGTTCCGATGTTACACGGGAAAAAATCAGTGATATGATTTTGAACCTTGATACATGACTTAAGATTTGCATATAGAGCTCTAAGGATTCGAAGAAAAATACCATGCACGCCTATCTTCTCTAAAGAGATAAATAACTTGCTATGATTGATTTTATCAAATGCCTTACGAAAATCTACGTAGATGCAGTAGAAAGGACCACCTTTCTTAGAAAAGATATTTTTGTACCATTGCTTGAAAACAGAAAATATTATCGACAGTTGAATAGCCCTTTCGAAAACCAGATTGTGATTCGTCTATCTTGTTGTTATCTTCAGCCCAATTGTACAATCGATTATTTATAATGCCAGAAAATATTTTGTATAATGTGGTAGAAATAGATATACCTCTGTAATTGCCAGGAATGTTTGTCGGACCAGATTTGTAAATAGGAGTTATAACACTAGAACCCCAAGACAAAGGGATACTATCGGTTTCTAATATCTGATTAAATAGAAGTATCAAGATGGGAGATATGTCATCCTTGGTATATTTGTAAAATTCGTCTGGTATACCATCAATACCGCTAATTTTTCCAAAAGATAAGTTAGAAATAGACCTTTGAACCTCCTCAATTGTGATTGGTTCGTTTAAGACATTGGCTGTAGGATCAGCGATATTATGTGAATTACCAGTATATGGGTCTACATTATTAACATTTGCATCATACAAAAGTCTGGAAAAGTACTGATACCATTCAGACGGTAAAATACTATCATCTAAAGTCGCAATCATTTTACCTTTGTTTAAGAACTTTCCAAAAAGAGCAGGGATCGTTTCTACTGTCAAACAATAATTTTCTTTTGGCTTCCTGAAATTTATTAACAGAGGATTGGTAATACTTTTTGAAATCATTTCGCTTATCTGTATATGTCCGTAGGTCAAACGGGGAATTTGTTTCTCGAAATTTTTAATGCTTTATATTTTATCTGCTTAAGGGTATTACATATCGAACTCCACCACGTGGGCCAGGAAAAGGTGTGTTTACTAAAATGTTTGTCCAGCACACACTGAGCTGCGTTATAGTACAAAGAAGTTATATTTCAACTGCTGAATTTACATCCTGAGGAATGCTTTCTCGCAGTGAGTCATATATGGTTGGTAGCAAGTGTTTAAAAAATAAGTAAATTGTGTAATTTTATCCTGTTTCAAATTAAATCTTTGAATAGGTAAAAGATTCCCTGTCATTATATTATCAGGTGTTAGGTTAGGTAGTTGGTTAAGCTTAAGCAAACATGATATTGGGAAATGGTCTGATTCATCTCGATCGATCACACAATCCTTTATGTAATAAAATAAACCGGAAGACGCTAACATGGCGCCATCATTTGAGGTACAAGTAGAATTACCATCAATATCACTAGCAAATCGCCCATTTAGGAAGTGAACATCAAAAATACAAAATAGGTTGACTAAAGACTTGCCAAAATCATTTGCACGGAGGTTATATCTGCTATATTGAAACACTACACAAGATGTTCAATCGGGGATTGAATTGTGCAACAGCAAAGACCAAGAGGCACACGGGCGAGGATAAAAAGGTTAGTGTGTAGCAATTATTTTTTTCGGCATAGGTACTTAGATAAACAATAATGACTTAAGCTTAAGTTAAAAAAAAACGTTTCTCGAATCGATCATTTCTAGAATTTGTGCAACTCAGTGGATCAAACCTATTTGGGGTTGGAAAACCCGCGCTCTATATGTGCACCTGTGATAGTATATATGAAGATCAATGCTTGTTTAAAATAAATATCCTCCGGTTACCGATAATCGATAAGTTAATAAAACGAGTGACACTCGTTTATTCAGTAGCCACGTACATGATAATAATTTCAACTAGACAACACTTGTTTATTCAGAAGTAAAGCACATCATAATGTTTTCAACTCTAGTACACTTGTGTAATCAGTAGTAACGCACATGATACTGTTTTCACCTCGAGTACACATGATTATTCAGTAGTTACACACGTGATATGTTTTCAACTCGAGTACACTTGTTTGTTCAGTAGTGACTCACATGATAATGTTTTCAATTCAAATACACTTGTGTGTGGTTTTTCATTAGTAACGCACATGATATTTTTTTCAACTCGAGTACACTTATTTTTTGTTCAGTAGTAAGACGCATGATAATGTTTTCAACTCGACTACACCTCTTAAATCAGTAGTAACGCATAGCATAATGTATTCAACTCGACTAAACGTGGTTTTTTCAGTAGTAACGCACCTGATAATGTTTTTTTTAACTCGAGTACATTTGTTTGTTCAGAAGTAACGCATAGGATACTGTTTTCAACTCGAGTGCGCTTGTTTATTCAGTAGTAACGCACATGATGTTTTCAAATCGAGTACATTTGTTTGTTCAGAAGTAACGCATAGGATACTGTTTTCAACTCGAGTGCGCTTGTTTATTCAGTAGTAACGCACATGATGTTTTCAAATCGAGTAAACGTGTTTATTCAGTAGTAACGTACATGATAATGTTTCTCTCCTCGACTACAGTTGCTATGCAATGGTTTCGAACATCAAAATGTTTTCAACACAAGTACACTTATTTATTAAGTAGAAACGCACATCATACTGTTTACAACTCGAGTACACGTGTTTATTCAGTAGTAACGGGCATGAAGATGTTTTCAAATCGAGTACACTTGTTTATTCAGAAGCAACGGACATGATAATGTTTTCAACTCGAGTACACTTGTTTATTCAGTAGTAACGGACATAATGTTTTCAACTCGAGTATTGTTTATTCAGTAGTAACGCACATCACAATGTTTTTAATTCGAGTACACGTGTGTTTTCAACTCGACTGCACTTGTTTATTCAGTAGTTACGCACATGATACTGTTTTCAACTCGAGTACACTCGTTTATTCAGTAGTAACACACATGATAATGTTTTCAACTCGAGCACACGTGTTTAATCAATAATAATGTACATGATGATTTTTTTAAACTCGACAACACATGTTTATTCAGAGAAACGTACATGATAATGTTTCCAACAATATATAGTTTTAATAGACAGTACTTTGATCGAAATTATATAGTGTCTGTCTTGTTTAAAGATATTGTTTTATTTCATTATAAGGTAAATGATAATATATTTATTATATAAATATTTTATGTAATTTAAGGATTATTTAGTTTACCTGTTTCTTTGATTTGTTATTTTACCAGTCCCATTTTTTATCCACATTTCTAGCCTAAACATTCAATTCCTGTCAACATATCCCATCTTAATTTTGTGTGCTCATTATTTGATTTTGAATTTGTTAACGTAAGAGTTCATTTATTGCAACAAGGCATTAAATTTTCTTCAGTTGCTGTTTTTCTTTTAGTTTCAACGTGATATTGATGCCGTGATGCTTCAATCTTCAGTGGTCAAAACAAATTTCCTCATGACATCTTGGCTCAGTTCGTAACTGGGTCACGTAATTAAAAAAAAAACAAGGTTACTAGATCAACTTAGAGAAAAAAGTCAACTGTCTCGAAGTCGAATTGAAAGTCAAATCGTCATGAAACTTGGTCAGATCAATTGTTCTAACGATATCGGCTCGAAAGTGGTTCTTATTCGTTGAAAAAATATTATAAAAGGGGGCCGGGCAGTTTTTCTCAAATGGCTATAATGAAATATCATTAATACATAGGAAAAAACTGTACTGTAAGAGTTGTAACCAAACACGCAGTGTGATCTCCACTTTTATGCTTAGATGTGTGAATGGATGAAATCATTTTAAAATAAATATCGCATTCATAAGGCGACCAGTTCTCATAAGAAGCACTTACGATATCATAATTATGATATAATTAAATACAAAAATAATAGAACCTCGTCGCATAACAGTGCCTTTAATCGTTCTTTGCGACTTCATACAGAGTAGTGGTGTGTGTGAGTCAGACAATACTTTCTATTGCCTTACTAAAAGACATCGAAATATTCATCACAGTTGTAAAATCACCTCTCATTACAGTTAGTGAGTATTTTTGTTAGGGCCCAATTTTGGATTAAACTTGGATTAGACAGCCATGTCTTTGTTATCATCATGCTTAACTATTATGTAAAACTGCGTTTGTTTAAGCCTTGACGTTCTTGGTAGTTATTTGAATAAAGTACATTACATACCGTACGCAAAATAACCTGTAAAAGTTTAATTCATATCCGACTCAGTAATGTAATTAAATATTAAATTCCAATCTTTATCTTTCTATTTCATAAACGAAAAACAACAACTTTAACCGTTTATATTCGATTTATGCCATTCTTTTAACTAAATGTGTAAATAAATTCACGGCAGATAGTTCAACATAACAAAAGTTTGATGATGATAGTGCAATCGTAGGTGACAAATGCTATAAACATCGCACAATCGCATCATTTTTATCGTTCCATCGTCATATGACAAGCCAACAATCGAAGTGGACGTTTGATGGTTCGTTTGTAATTCTATGCGAACACTTGTCCTATCTTTGCTTCTTAAAAGCAACAACGTAAGTTTGAACAATGCATTGATTAATTGGTCAGCTGTTTGTTTTAAGTTGTGTTATGTGTTTCGGTCTGTGTTTATGTAAATGTGTTCCATACACGCAACAAGTTTTCAAATGCGAAGCAAACAGTCATAAAGATTAAAACGTATTAATCAAAGGGTTTGATAATACCTTTTTCAGTTAAAAACACACACACACACATTAAATACCATACAATGCTATGTTATATTTTCAAACCATAACCAAGATTTGACACATATGATCGTCCACAAACAAAATTAAACATTAGAAAATAGCAAGTTGGTATATAATAAAGCACACATTGTTATGTTCATCTTGAACATTGAATTCCATGTATCGAATTAAGGTTGTCGGTTAAAACAACAACACACACATCACATTTAACATTTCCTATACATATGTCATAATATTTCTATTAAACGTCTTGACTTGAATTCAAAACAACAAAGAAACCCCGAAATGATATAACGGATATCGAAATTGTATGTAGTGGATTCGATCCAGCAATTTCTACATTGGTTTTGATGAGCGACCGTTCTGAAATCTGCAAATCAGATGACAGCTGACCTCGCCGAATAGCGGTGTTCTGAAACACGTGTTATATTGGTGATACCTCAGTTCGTTCATATGTTCAAAAGCATTACGCTACATATCGTTTCTAATGGTGATTTAACGTTCTAAAACGCCTCAAAATCTCAATACAAATATTGAAATGTGAAATTGTGAAAAACATTTACAGTCTTATACAAGCGATAGCCTGTGATTCCTATGGGTCAAATCAATAAGTATAGATTTAATGTTATCAATCCGTTTTGTACCAAGCGTATTGTGTATTTCTTAATTTAAATAGAAAATAAACGTCATTTAAATATTTCTTCAAATATGTTATTATTAGTTATTATCCCCACGCTCCAAATTGGAGCGGCGGCATTATGTGGTTATCTCCGCCGTCTGTCCGTCCGTCCGTCCGTCCTGGCCACTATCTCCTTCTACACTATTGGCACTAGAACATTGAAGCTTAAACACATGGTAGCTATGAGCATATGTGCGACAGTGCACTATTTGCAATTTTGATCTGACTCCTGGATCAAAGGTTGCGGCGTGGGGATACGCGTCGGCCGCGCCATTTCTAGTTTTCCGTTGAAAACGGGCTTCACTATCCCTTTACTGACTAATACTTCAATTATGTATGTGAATCTTTCTAACCACATGGCTTTCAACGAATAGACCAAAAATGGCGGACAAAAGTAGCAGCAAAACCGTACCAGAAATACCAAATGCCATCGCCATTTTATTGGAAATTACCTAGATAATAAAAAAATAATGTCTTTATAATTAAATTATGTTGCACTTTTTTGGACCCTGAAATTACCATAAACATCAACACGGTTATCGAATTTTTATATGTCCACACAAATTGAAAATACTAACTGTCTGAAGAAGCAAAATGATGAATTAAAAAAAGCAAAACAGCGACATTACACTTTTTAGTTATAAACTTAATCAATTACATCCAATGAATGTAGAAGCATGAATTGGTAAAAAACAACAACAATACTTATAGTGAATATTTATAGGCGAAGCAAAGTTCTTGGTATCATTTTACATATAAATAAGTATGCGTTTCTACCAACCTTGAGAGTCTGCATGGACAACATATATAGTTGATTCATTCTTTAATGTTTCCTTTTTACCTCCATAGATTGTGTAGTCGTCTGCAAAACAAACGATTGAGTATTAAATATGTATTTACAAATTTTGGCAAGATATTTTATCGATGCACCGACTTTCAAGCAATAATTGATAAAAGGTGTATTGAACAAGTTTGCGAGAAACAAAAAAAAATCCAAAAACATTTTCAACATATGAGGCGAACATTGCCATTTATTAATGGTCGCATACTTTTGCAATCTGCCAATTTCACAGATCCTATTCCAAACGTCGTGTGCCCAGGGGGGCATTTCTTGCATTCTGTCTGTTCGGTTTCGTCCTGATAACCTCCCTCAGGACATAAGATGATTACTCCTCTGTCCGAATATGTTCCAACAGGACATTGAGCTTGCAACAATACATGCAAAAACATTATTGCATTGTGCGGGATAATTTTAAATCACAGCAAGATGTAACAATCGTGAACGGATCAGAGATTCTCTACAAAATAAAACTCCTCCATATAATTATGCTTTTAGAGGGTTTCTTTTTATTAGTGTAAGTGTAAATTACTAGTAATTTGCAATTTACGCTTCAATAAAAATATTATATTTCAATCAAAGATATAACTTACTGCAAACCATATCGAGTCTCACTGATCCTTTTGGGCAATTCATGGACGATATAACGCCTAGGCCCGAGGCACCGGGATTGACGTTGTATTCAATCCCGTCAAGAGTCACTTTGAAGAAATCGTGTGATTGGTTGACGATGTGCTGGGCAATTTTGTCGAGATCAAGGATATGTTCCACAAATGTATTTACGCTGTCGGTTGTTCCTGTTTTCTGATAACACTTATTAACAGTTTTGTTTATTTGGTCGTATGATATGAGTAAAATTTAGATTATTTGTTACATACAAACAAATACACGTTCAACATTTAGCAATATTTTAATATATTCACTTTTGAAGTTACATTAACGCTCACTACTGTAATAAATCCATCAACTTATACTAGTCTATAGGTATGTTTGTGATCAAACATAGGTGCAAGAAATAAAATGACACATAGAGTATGTATAATTTAACAATTTGGGGTGTACAGAATATTTAAGAAAACATTATCTTACTTTTGTATTGTTGAATACCGTCCTCGCTTTTTGGTTTCATTTCGATTTTTATGGTCACGCCATGAGGCGTCGAAGTATTACATTCCTCAGACCTCACATTTATCGTGCATGTATTCTCTCGCACACAACCTAGCTCTTTGATTTTCACCTCTACTTGATTCATCAGTGCATTTTATGTCGTAGTGGGTCACGAAACCGAGATCTGTATGCGAATGTGGTTCTACTTCTAAAAGTATTTAATTTAAAAATAATCACAAATTGTTTAACAGTATATTTCTATATTAGTTTTCGAATGTTTCTTTGTGATCAAAAGTATATTGATGGAGACTTTTTTAACACAATTACAGCTTGTTTCCCCAATATTTCTATTATAAGATTGTTCTAGTTATGTTTAAATAACATATTACTATACATAATATAGTAATAACAAAGGATATTTGTGTTCGATTGTACATTTTTGAAGAAACCCTATATTAATGTAATCGGTCAATACAATAAAATAAATACCGTCAAATATATTAGTTGCGCACTTCAAATAAAATTCTCCACATAACATGTGTCAGTCATCAATTCGCATAATTCAAATACAATTCTTTATAATATTTTGTGCTGGCATCAATACGCACGGGTAAAAGGTGTGTATGCGAAATGAAACAGCGGAAAAAAGGATTTAAAACGCGGCAGCGCTGTGAAATATGGGCGAAATCAATACTTAGTTATTAATCCCACTCAGTTTACATAAACATAACAAGGTTTCGTTGTATTGAAATATTTAAAAGTACCCAATTGCCAAACAAGCAACCAATGTAATGGGCATGACAGAAACACTTAAAAACACCAGTTGATAAAACATCAGTCGATATGTGAAACATTCCGTTTGTATGCTGAATGCAAGAACTGCAAACTGTCGATGTGCGAAGAATTCAAACCGTATTTGTCATAGGGGATAATTTATGGAACATTAGCTGTCATTGGACTAGGCACAATGAAAAATGGGATAATACATTATGTAAAATGTAACAAGTTTTGTAATGTATTGTAAAGTTGCTGCTGCTTACCTTTACAACCCATGTTGGGATGATTGTTTCAATTTTTGTTGTATGTTAAATATGCGTTGATATCAGGGTTGTGTAAAATGTTTCTGTTAAACATATTGTATTTATTGTACTTTGTTCCCTTATCTACCCTTCCGTGTTAGAGTGGTTTGCAGAGTGGTCGATCATTGATAAGAAATCTACGTGTCATTGTCCGGATGAACCGTTAATATACTTGATTTTATCTTTTATCAGCACAGAAAAGCCCCATGTATCGTTAATGTGGTGATTGTCACGTATGCCAACATATTCAATTAAAATGTAAACACTTGAATAATCGACCATTGATTCAAATGGATATTAATCACTAAAACTTCACTAAAAGATTTTCGAGGGGCTTGATTAAACAAAGATTGATTATCACAACTAGGCACTTCTTGCAGTATTTGTTTTTCGTCTTTTGATAACTCGCTGTTAAATGCCCCCGTCTCTATCTGAATGGTCTATGCGAAATGAAGTTCAATGATCAAGTTTTTGACATGATAAAGCATGTGTAGATTATAAGTTCATTTTTCAATAGGTGATTTTAAAATATGTTCACCCTATGGGGTATTTTTTCAGGTGCGTAATGCATTTATCCCGAGCGCAAATTGTCAAAGCCACTACTATTGGTCAATAATTACATTCATTATTTGTTTTCTTGACAACGAGTTCGAAATATTGCCAACTGATGAACTTATCAGAAGCAGTAGTAAAGTCATTTAAAACGTCTCTATTCAGATAGCATTATGGTATTAATCAAAATATACGATTTGCATGTCATCGGTAAATCAGATGTATTTTAGCAATATTTTACAAGAGTTTGTTTACATATTGGGACGGAACAAAAACGGTTAATTACCAGAGCATGACGGAAGGGTTGCCGTTGGATTTTTATCGGATTGATAATTCCAAAGATATCCTGTTGCCAGACCACACTCATATACCGGTAAATGTGGCATTGCAAAATACAGACCTTCAATAAATTGCACAAATGGTGAATGTAAATAGTCATAAATCATCCTTTTGGAACAAAGTAATAAAAAAAACATTTGGAGAATGGTTTTATGAGTACTTAGTGTATAATTAACTTGTGGGTTTCAATCTATGGGTTTCCATTATCACGGTTGTTAATGAGTTATTCCTTAAGTGAATGGTATGTATATAACATATCATATGTTGTGTCCTTTTACTATTATTGTATATGACATAATTGATAAGAATATTATATTTAAATATCAACATTTATCTGTAAAAACAAACCACTTCACAACACAAACGTAAATAAAACATACAGCAGTAATGTAAATATAACTTACCTTGCTCGCACGATATAGTGCAACGAAATATATCAACAGTATCATTGCATTGTACAATGCCTCCATGTGATCGCCGTAGTTGAATGCATTCTGTGCAGAAGTTCGGAGGAATCTGACACTGACGCCCGGTGTATCCATTGCTAAAACAAAGTTCCCTTAGCTTGAAAGATATATGTTATTGTGTGCTACATTTAATAAATGTGTTACCTTTACAATAAAGCCATTTTAACAACTGAACTCTGTATTTTTATTTTAAATAACAACTGACCTGCAACTACAGTGCAAATCTCCGAAGGTATTTACGCAGTCGTACGAACAACACGGATTGCTTATGCATTCGTCAATAGCTGAGGTCATTTATATGAATTAAAATTACAATCATTGCAATAAACGTCATCAAAGTTGAATAGAAACAAAACGATATAAAACCCATTAAAAGCTTTCTCGTATTAAACTATGAAAGATATATAAAATGTGATTAAAAAAAAATCCTTTAAAAAAAATCTCATTACTTAGAAAAAGTAAATGACCGTTCGTCGACAGTTTATTAAAATATGTTTATAAAAAGGATACAACTATGGCACACATACATTTAGAGATTTAATTTTAGGGAACCATGAACACAGCTTGTTAGAGTTGCAGTCCAATCAGGTTTTCACAAATTTTTATTTGCTTTTATTATGTAATGCGTTAAGAAATAAAGTTTTGCTATAGCATATACTACATATTAAGCGACTCACACAAATTGACATTCTCAAATTGTACTGACCGTCACACATCGATGGTATTATAACTCGGGCCCCTGTGGCCTTAACAAGTGCAGCAATGTTATATTCTGTCGTCACATTTGATACGCATGTTGTTGACCATCGCTTGATCTCTTCACGAGTTGAGCTTCGGAGGGCGATTTTCGTGTTGGACAACTAGACATTTTAATAATTATGAAAACAACAAGCAAGTGAATTGTACACACCGTTCGTTTTAAAAGTGTTTGCTTTGAAAGAATACCTTTCAAATCAAGTTAATATTATGTACTAAAAAGATGCAAATAAGAAACAACATACACTTTTTATGTCGGCGACGTAAAGGGAAGGTTACACAGTATTAATTTTGTGAATATAGTTTCAAGTTTCTTTTTTCAGTTTTGCCTTTTGGTCACACTATACTAAATAGTTTCCCTATATAATTAAATGTAAAAGCGACAACTTTAAGCCAAAATCAATGCAACAGTTTGCACATAGAGATCCCCATAAAGGCCAGTCTAAGCCGAATCGATTTATGCCATAAAAAAGATATGTCATGTTCAATGCAAGAAAGAACTTGACACAAATCAAAATCGACTGTTTTTGCAACTTTTTTTCGGCCTTTTCTTAGTGGAATGTAACCTTTTTCAGTGCAATGGTTTACTTTAGTCTTCAAGTTTATCATATTTCAGGGATTAAGTAGTGAACACCTATTCATGCCCTACCATTATCTCCGAAAGATAACACCCGAATAACAGTTAAAAGTGTAAAACATGCCTTCCTGTCAACTATGATATTTTTTAAATAGTACAGCCCTACATGAAACGGTTATGTAGTATATTGTAACCTTTTATGTTTTGCAGGGAGTTTGGAAAACTTTACATATTTATCACGGAATCTGGTTATTTGTTTCAGTTAAGTGACACATGATGTACGATGGACGATGATCGAATTGTAGAATCCTCACATTGAGTCTAATCCTCTTGAATCACATATCGCGTTTGTAAATACTGTCATAAATTTTACCTCCAGTAAAGTGAAATAAGTCCTTTGAAGTCACAATAGTACTTCTGGTAGGTAGGTTCGATGCATTTCTACATGCTTCATTGCCATTTATGAAGACCGCCGCAGTATTGTGATCAATACTCATGGCTAGATGGGTCCACGTCATCATTTTAACAGCGATGTCAGTTTGACAGATATGTCCACTAAAATAAGTGAAACAGAATTGTTCGAAATGCATTATGCGTGCGTAGAAGTATATTGCATTTCTCAATTCATATGTGTCTGCTAACAAACATAAAAACAAATTTGCTCTTGAATGTAACTAACAGTGCAACACAAAACGTGTATAATTTTAATGTGCAGGTATATGCTACCCCGAAAGCTTTTATTTTGTTATTTATGCCATTATCAACATGTTTCAAATAATTTTAAAGCATCAATTATTTTTCAGCGTTGAAACAATTAACGCATTGAAATAGTTATACAAATGTATTCTTTGAACTTGTAAAACAACCTTCTATACGCGTCATTATTCAGTGGATATATTTCACGAAGCCAACACCGTGTATTGATAAATACATATAGCAATACAATTTCTTTTACATCTCTGTAAGGCGTGTATTAATCTTACCCTTAAACGTGCAACGATAATGTTAGTGCAAAATCAAAAACAAGACTATTGGCACCAGACGAGGTGATCACAGAAAAGTGTTGCGACTGATTTATTCTGAGTAAAAGCCATGTTGATAAGCTAAGCTCACTAGCTGCAGCGTTGGTCTCGACCGTCAAAGCACTTGAAACCTGAACATAATAAGCTGAAAAGAAGTTTTAATAAACTTCAATCATTTTTATGTTAATAACTTCTTGCATGTATACTATTGTATTGCATATGCATTTGGTCACTTGCCTTAAATAAAAGCTTTGCGAATGATGACAATATTCTTTCCCTTATAATGTTTATGGGTTTCATTATTACAAGAGTAGCACCAATTTTTATCTGAAACTTATTATTTGTTGAATCTTGTTTACTATACTTTTATTTGAAGCTGTGATTTCGCGCGTAATAAAACTGTACATTTGCTGTATCTTACCATTGCAAGGAATTCACAACAGCAGCTTTAATAATTTGATGTAATATATAGTTATTTCCGAATAGTATAATTTATATCATTTAAGTAGATGAGTATGTTGTCATTTGTAACATACTGGAACAAAAGGTATTTGTATAAAAATAACTTACATTAACGAATGGAGTTATAATAAAGCGCATGTAAGTATTCATTTAAATTACTTTCGATTACCATTTAACGTAAATATTTGTCAATACTCACCGATACAACGTCGCCCCTTCTGCAATTGTACGTGTCCCAGATGGACATGCCAAGCATGTACTGGACATGGCAGAATCTTGGTAGGAGTCGCTAGGACATTGTGTACATGGCGACAATGCGGTAGAAGAATATTCATCGGGAGGACAATAGGCTGTGTTACAATAAAAATAGATAAAAATCAGTTCAAGTGAACACACTGAACACACACTTTAACGTTAAATGAAAATATATTATGTATTACAATAAACGTATTATTTATTATTCTAATACAATATATAAACATTAATTACAGTGATTTGACGTGAAGTTGTTTATATAAACTAGTTCGTTAAAAGATGTTTTTAGGAGCACTAAAATAATTACAAGGATTTTCTTTTCAAATACCTCTACACTGAGTTATGCTTGTAGACGCATTGGCGGTAGTGTTACTCACTGGCGGACATGTTTTACAGACAACGCTGTTCGGGATATTTTGATAAGTGCCAACGGGGCAGACTTCACATCGGTCTGTCATATTGGACATAAACTGACCGACAGGACAACCAACTAAAATATAAGGCCATACGTTAACATGAAAATTAAGACAATGACTTGTTTAATGACCAGATTAGTTTAATTTCTATTTGTATTACACTAACCACCATGCAATTATGAAAACATATAGATACGTACGACCCATGAAAATCGTATTAAAGTAATTAGAAACACATTTGTGCTACAAATCGACTGACCACACGTATTTTCCTTCGTGCGCGGCACCATTCCAGTTGGACATTGTATTGTTGGCAATCCGACTTTAAAAGAAACATCTTCCACCCGCAGCCCGGGAATATCGAATAAGCCATCCATTGGTGCTCTCCTAATATTTATTGAAATTCCAATTAATGTTTCCTCATATCTTTAAATAGCTTCCTGTTTTGTTTCGTCATTTACAATATTCAGGGGCAATATTATATCAATCTCAACAATATACGCTAAACGTTCCGGTCTAGGGTTAACATGGATATCTCGTTCCCTTTTCGACGAAGTTGGCCCACAAGAGACCCTTACATATTTTGCCTGGCAATCTGGGTTATTAAGGCAGTATTCAAAATATTTAGATGTGTTTAGGGCTTGAACGAAGTTTTCTTTTATTTCTAATAAATTTTCGGCTGACGAATTGCATTTGTCCGTATAATAGTAGAAGTCAGATGGAAGATGCATACTATGCGGATAGACTGTCGCTGGAAAGCAAAATAAGTCATTACACTGGCCAGTAGTAATGCAAACTATCAGACAAAATAAACACATAAATCATTCGTATGCGCGGTAATGGTATTTATGAGTTTAGAAAAAAATGAGTTATAAACATGTACATGTATTATTTAATCTAAATTTAAATAAGTCATGAACTATGAAACGTTGTTGTATATTTTGTCTGACATTATTAATGTGGTCTAATAAGAAATCAGTTATGACAACCTGTCAGTGAAGTATGTAAAACCTCGATACAAGACTGACAACAATTATGTTTTTCAACCTAATTTTAACATTGTTTTTTGTTTAACCATAACACTCTGGGATGTGATCATGCGGCCTCCATTTTCCATTTGATGTACCACACACAAATTGTCCATCGATGCTTGCAGGAACGTCATACCCTTTTTGGCACTGCATGATACACATCTGACCATAGGTCCATTGACTGTATGACATTGCACCGTTTCTGGGTTCTTGAAGTTTTGTGCAATTTGTTTCTGAAATCATTCTGAGCTAAATTTATGTGATTAAGAGCTATGGTATAACGTTACACAGATTATTCCAAGTCGTGAATATTAATCTTTATGTAACTTTAACAATAATTATTTTATAAGTTTGGGTTTTTTAATACAAAACAAGAATTTCCGATCATTACATTGTCTTACCGTAACTTTTCTTGGCCACGTGTTGTGACATCTGGAAGTTTGCAACTTATGGCTGAAATATTGGTATGTAACTTAATCGTATGCAAATAATGTGCATAAGTGTGCAAAACAAACAATGCACAAAGGCAACGTTAGAAGTTTGCACGACATACATGTTTGTCGGTATAAACGAGGTTAAATATAGAGTTTCGCATTGTTTATATTTGAAAGAAATGAGATTACATTGAACTTGTACAATAAACGAACAGCTTCCACCAACGTTAGTTGACGCATCAGTTATCGTATACGTCACTCGCGTTACACCGACATTAAAACGCTGCCCTGGTCGATATCCATGCATTACCAGTAAGGTAACATTCTCGTTGGAATTATCATTTCCCCTTGGTAAGTCCCAGAAAACTGCGGCGGTGTTGTTGCGTGAATCGATTGGGACTTGAATATTGGTTGGACACTCGCCCGTAGTAAAATTCGGCGGTTGCGTGTCTTTAAAAATACAGGATAATTAGCCTTAATATTAATCAAACATCTGAGCAAATAAAATGTATTGCATTCGATGCGCACTTGTATATCTTAATATTTTATGGAAGACATATTATTATAAGATTTTAATAATTACATCGATATGGCAAAATAAATCTATGTTGCTTACCTTTTGGCTTTCGGATAAACCACTCGAATAAACAATAACTAAATGATAACATTACTCTTAATATCTATTTTTTAAATATATCTATTTTTCTGAATGTCGGAAAGTAACACTTACCGACGCAAGTTGATGGTTCGCTGCACTGTCCATTACTGTTGCAACTTATGAGGCCTATTCCGCTTGCAGAATACCCAGGTGAACAAACAAGCTGGCAATAACTCTCAAAGACTGAATTTCCAGCAATGCACCGGACTTCACCATGTTTTACCCTGGGTGTTGGTCCACACTGGACAGCTGTATTGAGAGCAAGGAATAACCTTCAACCAATTTACGGCGTTGAGTATAAATGGTGTTGAAAGGTAACGAGCTATATCAAAAAGAACACAGTTATGAGAGAGAGAGAGAGAGAGAGAGAGAGAGAGAGAGAGTGAGAGAGAGAGAGAGAGAGAGAGAGAGAGAGAGAGAGAGAGAGAGAGAGAGAGAGAGAGAGAGAGAGAGAGAGAGAGAGAGAGAGAGAGAGAGAGAGAGAGAGAGAGAGAGAGAGAGAGAGAGAGAGAGAGAGAGAGAGAGAGAGAGAGAGAGAGAGAGAGAGAGCAGAAATACTAAAGACGGTAGGAAATGAAAAGAAGAAAAGAAATAATGTAATCCATTCATGTTTGAGATATTTATACACGCGTTCTTCGAAAATACCTGTTTTAGTGGTTTGCCGGTCATTGTTATTCGATTCGGTTATTTATAGTATCGGTAATCATTGCGCTTATGTTTAATACATGTTTAAACAATTCATGTTCTAAAAATGTGAATTTATTAATTTAACTAAATATCGTGTCTCATAATTGCGAAAACGACAATGACCGTAGTGGACATTTCGATTAAATAGGCATATCAAAACGAAACAACTATAAAGAAAATACATTTCATCAATTTAAGAAAACCATTAACACGTCGGTAATAAGAGTTGTAGTCAAATTAGGTTAATTTATTTGCAATGTTTTGTTTACTATTCCTTACATGTTTATTTGCTTTCATTATTAATGTGTTATGAAATACAATTTAAATATGACATACGCTACATTAGTGACCAATACAAGTTGGGCAATCTTAAATTGTACTGACCGTCACACATCGATGGTTTTAACACTCGGGCCCCTGTTGCCTTCACAAGTGCATCAATGTTGTATTCTGCCGTCACATATGATGCGCATGTTGTTGACCATTGCTTGATCTCTTCACGAGTTGAGCTTCGGAGGGCGATTTTCGTGTTGGACAACTGATCATCTAAGTAAAAACATCAAGAAATTTATTTATGAATTGTATTAATCAGACGTTTAGCAGTTTAAACATTAAAATTTGCAACAACATAAAATCACCAAGTCAACGAAAATGAGGTATGGTTACACACTATTTATTTCTGTGCATGTGCCTTTAATATTGTGCAGGGAATTACATATATTAAACACTGACGCATGATGTCCGAGGATCGAGTTGTAGAAGACATCACAGTGTTTTATTCTATTGAACCAAATATCGCGTTTTCAAATACTGTCATGAAATTTACCTCCAGCAAAGTGAAAGGAGTCCGTTGAAGTCACAATATTACTTCTGGTAGGTAGGTTCGACGCAATTCTACACGCTTCATTGCCGTTTATGAAGATCGCCACAGTGTTGTGGTAAATAACCTGGGCCAGGTGGGTCCACTTCATGGCTTTAACAGCGATGCCAGTTTGACAGATAGGTAGACTGAAATTAGTGAATGCAACTTTAACGAAACGCATTATACGTCCTTTAAATCATTCACTACATATTTGGCTGCTAGCATTCGCATGTCAACATTGGTTCTGAAAAGGAACTAACAAAGATACAAAACTACTTAATACTATTTTTATTTTTTACTGTGCAGGTATATGCAACCGCAACATCTTTTATTCTGTGATTCGTTACAAAATGTTCAAATAATTTTAGCATCAATTATTTGCATATTTATCACAACAAATAACGAATTGGAATATTGTCATTAATATTTATTCTGTGAGTTTGTAAAACAACTTTCCGTAAGAGTCATTTTTTAGTGGTTATATTACGCGTACCCACAAGCATGTATTGATACAGCGATATAATATATATATATATAAACTTCACATACATTTTTCTTTGCAAGTTTTGTATTAATCTTACCCTAAAACGTACAACGATAACGTCGGTGTGAAAACAAATACAAAGCTATGGGTACCAGACAAGGTGATCACGGAAAAGTGTTGCGACTGATTTATTCTGAGTAAAATCCATGTTGTTACGGTAAGCTCACTAGCTGTAGCGTTTGTCTCGACCGTTAAAGCACTTGAAACTTGAACATCATATTAAGCTGAAAATAAGTTTTAACAAGATTCAATTATTGTTTGTTTATGGTCTTTTGCAAATGTTATTTTTGTATTGTTTATGCATCATTCATACTATTTATGGAGTTTTATTCATACAAGACTAATTTTGATCTCAAACTTATATGTTAAATATGATAAACAATATGTAGCTGTGATTTATGACGAAAATAAATATACTTTTTTAATATTTACTGTTTCATAACAATTGAAGGAATTCACAACAACAGCTTAACACATTAAATATAATTGATCTGTATGTCATAATGTTATAATTTATATCATTTTACTTCGTGTGTATGTTTTCGTTTGTTTTAAAAGGGACATTTACATCTACGCATATATTTAAAAAAAAAAACGCATTACTGATTTCCATAGATTTCAAAATAATGTACCTCTGTGTTTATACAAACGTATACAACAAGATTTCGATGTCGCCCCTTCTGCAGGTGTACGTGTCCCAGATGGACATGCCAAGCATCCCCTGGACATTGCAGAATATTGGTAGGAGTTGCTGGGACATTTGGCACAAGGCGACAATCCGTTAGGAGAATATTCACCGGGAGGACAATAAGCTATGTTGAAAAACGTACATCAGAACATGTCCACCTTTGAACACACAATTTCGTATTTTCGCATGTTTACCTTTACATCAATATATAACAATTAAAGTGCGTTAGTTAAATTAAAAAATAAAGTTAATTTTGCAAAAAGATGTTTTTCTGTAACACTGCGATAATGGCAATCGTTTTCTTTCCTTATACCTTTACGTTGTGTGATGCCAGTCGACGCATTTGAAGTGGTATTACTGGCAGGCGGACAGGTTTTACAGACGACGCTGTTAGGAGTATTTTGATAACTGCCAGTGGGACATGAGGCACTTACATACCTTGCCTGGCAGTCTTGGTTATAACGACAGTATTCACAAAATCTTTATGTGTTTAGGGCCATAACGAAGTTTTCTTGTAGTTCTAACAAATCTTCGGCTGAAGAATTGCATTTGTCCGTGTAGTAGTAAAAGTCAGATGGAAGATGCATATGATGAGGATAGACTGTCGCTGAAATGCAAAATAGCTCATCAAATTAATTTGTCTGATACAATTGAACTGCACCGAACAGAACATATTCCGCATTTACCTGATTTATTTAATTTTGATAATGTTTCGGATCAAAACATGTATGTTAAAGAATGCATTGTATGAGTGTTTGCACTGTCAGGTAAATAACCTAAATACCCAGACAATTCAAACACCGATCTTATACAGAAAGAAATGCTATTCAATACCGGTAAATTATCATTCTTCAGGCCTCAACGGATTTTGCATACATTCGCGTATGAATGAAGTTTAAGTTTCAATGTAATTTTCGTTCAACGGCATATCGTTGACGTTCGCGCCGAACTATGGCGTCATTTCGCTATCGACCAGTTACAAGCAACGTTTTGACTACTCGCGTGAAATATTTACGACTTTTGTAAACCACGCTATCCGAGATTAACCCATTCGAGTTGAGCGTAAACTTGGAAATAATAAAATATTGCAAAGGAACATAGAAACATTTTTGTCTGATATGTTTTATGACGCTTAAAAACACATCGGTCATTACAACATTTAATTGGAGTATGGTTTATTAAATGGAAATCAACGTTATAATGTTTCGACCCTATGGTAACATTTATTGCGATTTACCATTACAGTCAGGAACATGATCGTTTGGCCTCCATTTTCCATCTGATTTCCCACATACGAATTCCCCGTAGATGCTTGCAGGAACGTCATACCCTTTCTGGCACTGCATGATACACATCTGTCCGTAGGTCCATGTACTGCAGGACATTGCACCATTTATGGGTTCTCGAAGTTGTGTGCAATTTGTTTGTGCAGTTTAATCATACTGAACTGATTCTATTGGGCTAAGAGCTATGAAATAACGTTTAACATATTTATCCATGCGATGAAGTTCAACACGTATGTAGCTTTAAAAAGAAAACTATTTAAATTTCGGGCTGGTCATAAACGCACTTAAATGATTGGGTCTTCATAACCATTGCCCAGATTTAAGTTTAAGTCAAATAAAGAAAGATAAATTAAGACATTAAAACAGGAAACTCAACCTTTGCAGATCGGATGCATGTCGTCTTGATTCCACAGCCAGTCAAGGTTATCGTTTCTATCTTTCAAACAGCGGATTTGAGTGGCTCCCTCTAGCAGATATCCGCCTATGCAGGACAGAGAGCACTGTGCACCGTACGTATAGAGGTTGGGACAATCGTACCGTAAATTTTCTTGGCCACGTGTTGTTATATATGGAGGTTTGCAACTTACGTCTGAAATGTTGATATGTAACGTTAACGAATGGAGTAATGAACATAAATGTGCAAAACACTTTTTAAAATATGGCTTAAATCTAAACAATGTTCAATATAGAGTTTCATGCTGTTTATATAATTTGAAAGAATTGAGACTTGTACAAGAAACATACAACTTCCACCGACGCTATTTGCCGTATCAGTTATTGTATACGTCAATCGCGTTACACCAACGTTAAAACGCTGTCCTGGCCTATATCCGTGCATTTCCATTATGGTAACATTCTCGTTGGCATTATCTGTTCCCTTTGGTATGTCCCAGAAAACTGCGGCGGTATTGTTGGGAGAATCGATCGGTACTTCGATATTGGCTGGACACTAGCCAGTGAAAAATGCGGCGGTTGCGTGTCTGAAAATATACAGGACAATAAAGGCCTTTATTATATTTGATAATCATAGCGACCAAACATACTATTAAGATTTAAGACGCACATGTGTACATACATGTTTTATGGTAGATAGATTATAATATTCTAATAATTCATTCGGAATGACAAAAAAGCGCTAACCTCCTGTTTTTCAGATATATTATTCATTCGAATAAACAATAAATCCATTATAACCATGATATGAATGATACAGTTTCTCTACTTTGCTCAATTAAGGAAATTACAACCTACCGACGCACGTTGATGGTTCGCTCCACTGCCCATTACTGTTACAACTCACAAGACTGATTCTGCTCGCAGAATATCCAGGTAAACACACGAGTTAGCAATAACTTCCATAGACCGAATTTCCAGCAATGCACCGGACTTCACCGTGTTCTACTCTTGGTGTTGGTCCACACTGAACAGCTGTATTGAAAAATATCGAATTTATTAAGGAACATCAATATATAAGCAAAACGTTCTTAGTTTCCACTAACATATTTAAAAAAAAATAGATTTATAGGGCAAACATATATTTTTGTTTACGTTTTCATACTCCACGACATAATAAATGCCGATTCCCATTCTGACAACAAGGATGTTAAATTACTTAAATCTTCCAAAACTTATTTAATGATTCCTTATTTAAACATTACTGACGCAAATATGATCAAATGTTGCAAAAATAATCGAAATTCAACAATAAAAACAAAGTTCTGTAAAGTTGCTGTAAACAAATAGATTGTTTAACGCCAAATCGACCACAGTACCACTACGAAGACGGGCGTTTAGCTGCCATGGCTTTCAGATACTTAAAAAGTTATGTTGTACATACGGTCACATCGAGGTTTAACTCCTGACCACGATCCTGATTCCGAGCAAACCAGTGACGCAGATTGCGATGCCAAATAGCCAAATTGTTCACAGGGTACTGTACACACGGAGCCAAGTGTGCCTGCTGAACCACAACTCAAATAGCCATTGATTAATGTGGGTGCGAAACCACATCGAATTACTAAAAAGAAAAACCGAAACTAGTAAAAATAGTAAGTCAAATTATTTTAGTTGAAATGATTTTGTAATTGGCTATATAAATATATAATGTTTCACACATTAATAAAATGCCGTTAGGCTGCGAATCAGTGTGTTCAATCACATCTAAACAGTGATGTACATATGATCAGCTGATTGGAAACCGGTTGTAATTTATTACTGAACTTTCACAGAGGTTCACCAACTGCCTATTATATTATGTTAACTACCGGTACATCACCGTGTGAAGTATCAATGCAGTACTTTCAAAACACTAAACTATTTAAAATCTAACTTTTAGACGAATATTGAACAAAAATGCAATTTTTATATAGATTAGATATTGACTTTTTTATTCAATGATCGTTTCTAAAAGCACTGAACTGTTAATTGCATTATTAATATCAAGCATATTGTATGCAACCATAACCCACATGAAAAACATACACGCACGCACGCATGCATGCACGCACACACGCACGCGCGCGCGCGCACGCACGTTAAAACACACACACAGCCCCATCCACTATTGCAGCGAGGATTTCATTTATATCTACCCCAAACTTCAAAATACAAGCTAGTCTGAACGGCGAGTCCTCCACTATCTGATGCAGAGAAGAAAATCGTGTGTCCACCCTCGGAAAATCATCCACCCGAGCGTACGTAGCTGGGTGAAACCGTTATTCTACAATAAAAACAAGATCTCCAAAATGTATTGTAAAATACGCAGATATCAGATTACCAGAAACGATATTCACAAATACAGAGTCATGCGCTTTATGAAATATACATAATTTGATATCGTTTTACGGCAAAAATCTTCTTTCATCGTTGTCATATATGGCTGGCTCCGTCCACGAGACCTCAGCAGATGTTTCCCCACTTTTTGCAACAATAGGAGAACTTTGTTCTAACACCCTGGGTATGCGTACATAAGGAGGATGGTTAGGTGGTGGGTTATCGTCTCCTCCCCCACCTTGGAAATAATTAAGTTTGTCTATGAACAATACATATTTATAGCATTTAAACATGCTTTATATATGCTATGGCTGGGGATAGTTGTAAACGTTCCATTCTTAATATATTGGTAATTTTACATGTTTCTAATCTAGCCATATATTCCTCAAAATATTGTGCGATTTAATATATAAAATCAAATCTTATTTTCACAAAACACTGGCAATCGATGTTATCTTCGAAAATGAACACAGTTGCCGTCATTCATTGTTTTAACTTAGTGAGCTATTATTGGAAATCGTCATTGTGACTACAAGATTTTTAAAAGCTTTAAAATCATGTGTTTGGCATCTAAAGGCTTAGAAATATTTTTCAATCAAGACGCTTTTATCTAGCTAGGTATGTAGCTTAGTAAGGTCAATGCACTTTGATTTTAATTATTGCTAGACATCCACTTAAAATAAATGAAACAATATCCTTTTTAGTTACTTTTGAAGCAATCTTTTATTTGTTTTATTATAATCGTATTGCAGAGTGTTAATCTCTATTTCCATTAAAAAATACCATTTGCAACTTTTATTTTCGTCACGACCATTGGCTCACAGTCTGACTCTATTACATTAACAAATAAAGGCGCTCCGTCCAAATGAACCTCCGTGGAACAGTTCTTGTTGATTATTACGACGTAGTGCCATTTGCCATCAATAATGCCAAGGTTGATAATGTTCTTTTGCTGCAAATACATTTTTATCGTGATAAATATCTAGATAATTAGCGATAGACAGCAAGACTGCAATTTAAAGACATTTAATAATTGAATGTTGTATCATTTATTGATGAGCGCATACTATCAGGAACGGACAACAAAAGTCCCTGTTTCTGTTATTTGGCTTTTAAATATGCTGCAACATGATTGTCATGTAAAACATGGAACATTCAGACGTTTTGAAATTATGTGTACACCGTTTCAAGCAATTCGGTCATCCTTCAACAGGTATAATTTTTTTGCTTTCCTTTGAACATCAATCAATCGCTTCAAATGAATAGTCATATTAAGCTCTTGTCTTATGCCTTGTATACAATGCTTACGGACAAGAATGTTTCTCCTTATAATGCTTTTGAACTTTCATTATTCCAATTTATTTGATAAACAAAAAAGCAACCATGACTCAAATGTAAATAAATATTGTTTATCTGAAATGTATATGCTATTAAGTACAACCACCTTAATATTGAATCGTCTTCTATACCCAACTGCATATCAGTGTCATTGTTGAGTAAAACAGTCTGAAAAGTATCATTGTTGTAATCGGCCAGGTCAGTTAGACGTATCCACATAGTCATAGTAAATTCTTTCAAGATCACTTCTGGGAAACTTTACGTAGCACTGGATGCATTATTACCATCGAACAACAGATCAAATTCTGAAATGTAACCAAATAAGGTTATGGTCAATGTAGTTCTACGTGGTGTTTATTTCTTTTTATAAATATTTTACAACTATTATTTCATATAATCATTCGTCAATAATGTTTGTAACATAAGATACATATGTCATAACTATATTTGATTTTTACCTGTATAAAAAAGCTTAAAAGCACACATAAAATTGTATCAACTTCTAAGTTCTATAACTCAATAAAATATTATATAGATACATATTACTTTTAGAATTCATTTAAGAAGCTTAATTTGACATAAATTTACGAGAGCAAGCTTCAATGCTTCTGGATCCAAAAGTCTGAGTTGTCATACCAGCCGAACATCGTGTGCAGTCGATCTGTCCAGGCTCAGACTGATAGAATCCAACATAACAAGGCGTACAAGGCAAGGTGGTAAGCCGTCTGAGTAAAACATGCCGACAGGACATGCGTCTATAGAAAATCAAAGCAGTCAAACAAAACTATCAAACCGCTTGTGCAAGAGTGTCGTCCCTTGCTATTCCTTAAGCTGCAACTTAGCTGTTAAATTATATATCTTGACGTAAATCCGATGGCCTACTTTAGAATAAACAAATTTTGCTTACTTATTATCAGTATTGCACATACAGAATCTTCGTGTAAATTTAAATCCTATTACATTTACAAAGAAATCTACAAAACAATCACGTTACGCATGATGGGTTATCTTTCACGTATAAAAATGCAAATGCCTTTGCATTGTGAACTGTCTTGAGTCCCACTATGTTCAGTTGTTTTGCCTTCAGGAAAACGTTTGCAATAAGACTGACGAGGATGATCCTGATAAAAACCCTTTTGGCACAACTGGCATTCTGAATTTTCATTAAGCTTAATTTCGTTGATATATGTTCCCGCCGGACATGCAACTAAAAAAGACATTTGAAGTGCACACTCAGCAAGTAATTTACTCTATTGTAGCTTAACGAATTATTAATATTATTGGTGAGTCACCTGATTCAAGTTGTAATGACTGATACAATTTTTTTATCATATATTGAGTTACTGATTATATCAATTTGCAGTGGGAATAACAATATAAAAAAAATTTGCTTTAGTTCCACAATTTACAATCTGATAGATATATAGATGGTGCGTTCCAAAAGAAAAAAAAATAATGCGATTATCAAACAACAAAAAACAAAACATTTATGAGGCTAAAATACGTTACCACATCCAAGCCCATCTTCCGAAACTACTGTTCCGATATCGCAATGGGTTTTAATGCCATCACCATCTATATTTATGGCATGCACCAAAATGTTTCCGAAAATTCTTTCAGCGTCGTTAGATACAAAGCGTTGAACATTCGATAATTTTGTCTGATATTGAAGACGGGCATCTTGGATATTGTCTGTTATTGTCGGTAGGTACAACTTTATTTTTACTGAAACGTGTGTTTTGTTTACATTCAACGGTATGCTATCTGCAGATCTCTTCCGACGGCCAACCTCTCCACAAGATATCTTTGAAACAACGTACAATTTACAATTTAATTTATTTTAATGGTTCACACTATAAAGATGACAACAACATTGTTTATTACGCTACTTTTCATACGTTAAGTAGATGTAAAACGATTTCATTTACAATTAACACCACTAGTTAAAGAAAGGGGCGTCCAAAGGGGCGTCAAATCCTCGCATGACGCGTTTATCCGGTAGAGAACGACAAAACTTGCTCACGATGCACAGATGGTCGATCTGGTTCTCCAATTACCGGTCTGGTGACACCCAAGTTGCTTTGTGTATCCTTTTTGTGATTTAAAACACTTATTTCGAGTTCCATATTATTTTTGGTGCACAGGTAGGTGAATCTCTTTTAAGCATTTCAAAATATAAATATGCTTTATCCCATTCCATGACATGAACGTCTTCCTTTCATCCCATGTGAGCCCACATGTGTTAACAAGTTGTAAAACATGATAATTTGCTTCTGTAAAACTAATGATTTTCGACCAGTCTACATGGCCTCTACCAGAAATGGATTTTGCTTTGTTTGTCAACAGGACTGATCAACGGTTTGAATAATAACATAATGCTTTTAAAATACATCAAAGAGATCAGATTGTTTTCATAAACAAGAAAATACATGGTGCGCATGTATTATCCTCTGTGCAAATGTATCGGGATAGCCTTAAGTCGCCGCATGTTCTGTCCTTCTGATCGGAAATATTCTTTGCAACTACAAGTAGGAATTTAACGAACCTGTACGGAAAAGCTTCATTTCCAAAAAACGAGACATGACATTTAATAGTAAGTTTCGTTTCATTGATTCGTCTGATAGATAAAGGACTGATGATTTTTTGCAATTAATCTATCATGCCGAATTCTTGATGTTTTGTGGAGATGAGGTGGGAGTGGGGGAGGGCCATTTTTTTTTTAAACAATTTTCCAGTTTGGTCTTAATTTTGGTCTTCATAAAGAGATAATCTGGATAATAAACATGGTAATGTAAATGTTTTCTTGATTAAATATTCCCAAAGTGTGCTTAATACAAACACATTATCCGACAGGTAATTTTCGACACACTATCTTTTATATAAGATATAAAAAGCTCAATAATAAACCGACACGTAATCGGTGCAATAGCTTTTGATCATAATAGGTAAACACACTAGGTCATTTACTTGGCATGATAAAAAAACCATATTTGGGTCAACTGACATGTTTCTTTATGCAATTGTAATTGATAATTTTGTATTAAATTTCAAATAAAGTTATCTTTGTCATCAAACGTTATTTCTGCAGAATGCAGAACATGTACTTGACCATTCGCCTCAATATTGGTTACTACACTGTAATTGCATTCAGTTTTAAATGTAACAGCAAGTAATAATTTTGTATCAATTACTTTGAGGTGTGTTATTTGTCTTAATGGGCGGGGTGGGGGTTCAGGTCAGATACAATGTCTGAACTCAGTCAGCCTATAAACGCTCTTTTTTAATAGATTCAGATGTAATACAAAAGGATTGGACATGCTACTTAAACATTTTCCATGATAGACAGTAAGCTTACAATACTAGAAATATTAAGAACACTTGTTTCCACTAAGCTTTTTAATGTATAACATATTATAATCGAACCAAACCCTTATCATCTGCTTTAAGATGTAAACATTTCTTAAAACAAAGGTCGCACATCTAACAGCAACGTACTCAGACGTACATCTGAATCTGCAAATGTCGCACTCGCTGCCTAATCATGTTAACATATGGCAGAATGTCCAATGTCTAGATTTAAGCATTAACGAATTAGAGACTGCAATGACTTGTGCCGTCTGTTTTTCTCTTAAATGCAATGGCTATCAGATTATTTAAATAACAATCATAATCTTTATCAAAATGAATATATTTCCATGACTCGTTAGCGTAATCAAACAATAATGTGCTCGAAATATTGTTGTGGTGACATGTTCGAAAACAATTTCATTACAAACCTAAAGAACATCATTGCAGGATCCCAGCATTATGTCGGTTATCTTGGTAGTACACTACATGTGTTTTCTTGTCATGCAGCGCCTTACGTGAACTTTTGTTTGCACTATAAACTTCGTCCTTCACAGAGAGTAACCTTTATCAGTGCGCTTTAAATTTAACAAGGCTTTAAATTTAAAAAGGCTTTTGATGTCAATGCAATCGAGGTGTTCTACGTTGTTTAAGAATGATTTGCGCACACAGTTAGACCTTGTCAGCAATTACGCAGTATATGATATCGTCGAAGTACAAGGTCGGCAGGTTAAGATAAGTTATCATTTAGAATACCTCTAATTAAAAAAATAGATTACGTCAGTGCTATACATATCAGACCTGGAGGCATGCACGTATATTCTTGTTATCGACTGTTATAATGCTTGAAAAACTAAAATATGTTTAAAGAGATTTGCTGGTATTGGTTGTTTTGTATGATAATTATTTGCTGCCAATTGACTCAAATGATCTCGAATGTTCATTGAAGCCGATCC
The DNA here is from genome assembly GCF_020536995.1 of Dreissena polymorpha. NCBI lineage: Eukaryota > Metazoa > Mollusca > Bivalvia > Myida > Dreissenidae > Dreissena > Dreissena polymorpha. The sequence goes on along the minus strand of NC_068362.1, from coordinate 72,154,958 downwards.
TTGCTATTGCAAAATACATAATTATAATTAAACGTTATAAACCTATTTATCTGTTACATACGCATTTAATTAAATTCAATATTATATTAATATGGTGAGTAAATATGCATTATTTCGCTTGCATTTAAATAATAATAATGTTCTACATAAAAAGTCTAGCGTATGATACCGACTGAGGTAATGCAAATTAATATTAATATTTGTCTAAGGATATTAAATGGATATTTTCAAATACATCACTTTTAAACGTTTGGATGGAATATATGTATTGAATAGGTTTAGATAAAACACAATTTTCAATCATTCATGTTTTTAACGCGGTGTTCTAAATTCCGCTTTTTTTATGCAAGTCCGAAACACGGAAAAATTAGTATTTAAATAGTAATGCTTTAACCACTAATCATATAATAATCAATTGAATATATAATTCGAACTTTAAAAAAATAAAAGTATGCTTACTGCAAAATCATTATATTATGTATTTAATTACAAATGTATAATACTATTTAGTCAGACAGAGTGTGTTCAACTCAATACAATTTACCATACAGATGCTCTCGACGTAAACATCAAGATAAACAAATACACCAAATGTGATATTGTCACGTGCACGAAATGGTGACATTATTCTTCGTGCATTCATTCTCATTTTTTAAGCAAAGTGAATTAAATTGCGAATGCTTAAGGTCTGTAATGTACTGCAGTCGTACATCGTCATTCGAAAGGCTGCACTCTCTGAATGTTGGCATCTTCTTCGTCACAAAGGTTCCTATGATATAAATAGAGAATACTAGGTTAGCGTTGAATACAGAGAAGTTTATGTTGCGAGGCTTAGAACGCCGGAAGCGCGAGCCTTGGCGAGCGCTTTCGGTGTTCGAGCCGAGCAACATAAACTTCTCTGTATTCAACGCTAATCCTAGTTTTCTATTTATCCCATTTGATTTTTTCAACGTGACATTTAACATAAATAGATCTAAAAACCTTAACAATAATTTTAATTCAGTCATAAAAGCGCTTAAAATCTAACAAATGTAACCATGCGTAGTGATATACATGTATTTGTTCTGGTACGCAAAATAGTCTTTAAAAAATTCACACACAAACTGTAAAACAAGTAAAAATATCACCATATGCCTACATTCAATTTTACGCAGTGTGCGAATTTTAACACATTACGACCGCGAAAAGAAGATTTTACTTTACTATAATTCATTTTATTTTCGAAAGAAAATGATCAAAATCCAATATGGCGGCGATTGCTCCTGACAAAATGCTGTCGATGTCAACATACATGTACACCATCGACGACCTAGTTCTGGCTACCATAACTTTAAATGTCGCTTTTTATGATTTTTGACTGGCGCGACTTTGTACAGGTGTGTCAATACTAAATAAACTGTACGCTGAAGTTTCTTTAGCTATCGAAGACCTTGACAATTTTGACGAGTAAACAGACAATTGCAGCGACTGACACTTTATTTGACAAAATATACAGGGAAATACGTTTTCCGACTTCGGACGACGAATTTAAGGACGCGCAGAACGTGTTTTTTTATATAATATTATGGGTGTGCCGTGTGTGATCTGATGCATCAATGGCGTCCATGTTAAAATCATTTCCCCGAGAACAGGGAACGACAAAAGTACAAACAAAAATCAAAACACGTAAGAACTAGTATCTTACCTTTAATTATCCTTTAAAATCCATCTAATAATCCATTTAACTCAATAATTGACGATTTTGCATCTAGGGTCTTTAATAATTATTTTAGCATAGTTAAATAAAGACCCTTATGCCATTCTATCACTTTATTCAAATGAGTTTATGAACGCGATAAACTTTCTCATTCGTCACACGCTACGTCATGTACTCTACATTACTGCTGTTCAAATGAACCGGAGCAGTTTATCTAATAATAGCCGTTGGTAAACTCGGTTGCATTTGCAGATTTCTGCATACAAACATAATTATGTTTAAACTTGCACAATGTTTTATTTATCTATGGTAGATGCCCTTATTGTACGAGAAAATAATTTAATATATAAATACACAAAGAATGGAAAACATTCCAGTACACGACAGATAAATGAGTAGAAAATACCCGTGTACAAAATGGGACGATCCCAATTCCAGTGTGGTGCTATTTTTACCATCTGATACTTTACACAGCTCTATGCTTAACGTGAATTAAATAGGAAAGCAAACATAGCAGATTATTCATGAACTGTGCGATATGTGTATGGCTTGTTGTACATTTTTAATATTTAAGTTAAATGTCAAAAGTATATGCTTTGGTTATAAACAATGCATATTACACGAAATAAGGAAAATGTGATCAATTGACAATTCAGATGTCGACATACAGTACATGTAGAAAACATGTGAAATAAGTCGCGTTTATAATAAATCGTCAAAAAAATGGGGAAAATGAAGCAATAAGTTTGTCATTTTATGACGCCATCAATCAGCTGATTCATTATACGGATGGCGAAAAATTATGTCATATGACTAGATTTAAAGGTTGAAAGTTATAATTTTGAAGCTTAAGTTTTGTCGACTTTGTTTCTTATGAAAAATCATTCAGTGGTAAAGTAAATATAAATAAAAAAATAACAAAACAAAAATCGTGTAATTTTATATTTTATTTCAACATTTCTTTTGGTGAATATGTCATATATATTTTTTTTCTGCAAAATATGCACATTTTCTTCTAATGGGTGACATAATTCGATCAATGAACCAAACAATATCGACCTTATTTAAGCGCATATCGCATGACGTCATTTCAAAAGTAGTCCGTGCACGCGACAGGTATATTCCACAGTGTTGAATACAAGCAAGTATATTCCACAACGTGTTATACCGTCAATGTCGCGGTGAAAATGGGATAAACAAAGATACGTGCGGAAATGACTGAGGTAGTGATTTTAACCTCTACGAACAGCAAATACGTTAAATAAATAGTTCAACTTAACCCGCGTTTTAAACTTGTTATCTGCATTGTGATTGCTTACCCGCTTGAACACATTCCTGAACCTGTATAGCAGGTCGCCAGGACCCCGAAGATCCACAGCTGAATATCAGATTTGGCTTGTACAACGGAGGCAAGGAATAACCCTCAAGACAATATACCTTGCACACCTTGGCATAGTCTGTCTGCCATCCATTGCAAGCTGTAAGCCCATGACTCGGTACAGGTAGTTTTGGACACGGGCGGGCTTAATGAAAATAAAATACATAAATTTTAAAATTATCGATACTACATGTATGAAAAATAATTTATTAACACGTACCATAATTTATTTTTACTGATTGTCTTGTTGCCAACTTACGATGAATGGTTATTTGAAATGTGCACTCTGCCGACAAACCATTGGATGGCTTTACAGCTGTATACTGAATAGTATACACGCCCCAAGGGAATTCGTATGAACTTACTGGATAGTTCTTCGTCACTATGACGTGATTGCCTCTGGGGTCATGAAAGATGGGCACAGTCCAGCTCTGCATGCTTGTTTTATTTGAAACATGTATAAAACGATTCGCAGGGCATCCGTATACTACTGGAGGTTGTATATCTGTAAAAGCAAAAATATTACGTGTACGGTAAGAACATAGTGTGAGTGCGAACCAACAAGAATTGCTTTACCAAGTCAAAATGTACTTTTGACAATTACCGACTTCACAGTTTTTGCCTGTCCAAAATTGTGAACAAGAGCACGAATAACCTCCGTTTCGTCTAAAACATACTGCGCCGTTTTTGCATGTGCCGCTGCTGCAAACGTCATCTAAAAATATTGAACAACTATATACTAATTGAAAATAAATTTTGCTAAGTAACATTGTAACGTTATAAGCTCTTCAAGTAAAAGGATTTTTTTGTTGTTGTATATTTATTTGAATAAATTACGTAACATCGATATACATATATTTAATATGCGTATTAGAAATACGCTTGTAGATTATGCTCACTTACACTCACAACTGGGTAATTGTCCAGACCAGATCCCAGATTCTGTACATGCACGTATTGATAGCCAAGGATAATTTAGCCTGTAGCCACTGTCGCAAGAATATTCAATTGTGTTGTCATATGTGTAGTGATCCTAAAATCCTCCCGTGACTGATGGCACTTGGCGTTCCACAGGAGATTGCTATTATGAATAATTCAGGTTGTTTATAACCTATTCATTTGACAGATAATTAATCACGTACAAGAAAGTAGATCGAAAAATGTAACTAAAGAAAATCTTTTTATATATGCAGAAATATTGTTAAAATGCCATCGTTTACAGTTTTTTATTATTATTCATTTTAATAAATCAACGTTTCTCAAATTTCACCGACGTCTTTTGTCTAAAAATCGACATTTTAAGCTGTAATGAGATATTTATATCAACCTTAACAGCATTCCCCTATGGTCCCCCGTGGACATGGACACAATAATTGATGGTTGATAATTATACCGTCTGGTTCACCAATAAACACCATACCGGCACAGTTTTCGCATCGAGCATTACAAATCGTAACCTCAACGACATGGTGTGAATCCGGGCAGGCGTGTTCACTGAAGCATTCTGATCGAAGGTCGTGGTACAAGGCTCGTCTCCGCGTGTGAGTCCCTCCGTTGCCGCTAGAACAGGACACGGTACAAGCAGACCATGGCTGCCACTCTCCCCAGGAGCAGTGGCAATAGTTTGTGGTTTCTGCACCTTATATCAAAAGACAAACAAGCTACAACGTAGAATATAATTTATACGGACGTGCACAATAACTCAGTTATAGACAATTTAGTTATTTTATCATTATATAAACTGAACAACAATGCGATAGATATAACTTCTAGATAAAACTTCCGGTATGGTATTAATACATGTATGAGAAGTGAATACCGTATGGTGTGTTGTCGAAGAGAAAACGTTTGGGTCTTCGATGCAATACGGAGTTAATATGATCCTCTCCCGCATTCAACGTGTCTGCTAACAAATATTGCTAACGTCACATTCAGAATTACTATTATTGCAAGGATTTGAACATACTTATGAATACTATGCCAAACGAGTTATGAACAAATAATACAATACACGTGTTTTTAAACATATATTGCTGAAACATACACAAGTAGTAAGGGCATTCTCAATAAGAAAATTATTTTGCCTTAAAAATATACCTGTGAATGCAATCCATTTGTTGTTTTTGCAAGCAAACACTTTCGTGACGTTTTGGTACAAGATAAGACACTCTGTCTGAATCTCTTTGTACAATGTGTAAGTGTTCACCTCTAACTCCGGTTTAAAGTTGACACAACCAATAATTTCCCCCGGCAAACAGTTAAGTGAACAACCCTATAACATAAATAAGCACTTTCTTTACTTATTTGCAACCATATTAACACAACTGTTAACATAACACACATATCGCTTGCTAATAAACGAGTGCAACAGAAGCTTTTATTACAGTAAAATATGCAATTGTAAATTTACTGTGTGAAACTGGATTCAATACGTCTCGCGATGTAAAGACTTAATATGTGTCCACTTTGAAGAGAATCAAACAAAAACGATGGGATATATATGCAATACAGACTCTTATTGCCGATTATAATACAAGCTTAAATAGCCATGATGGCAGGTCATGTATGAAACGTGTTTTCATCAAATTAATGACTGGAACACATAAAATCTATGTGGGCAATATATAATTAATAGCAAAATATCAGTTTTTATATTAAGCTTTATTAGTATGTTATATATAAAAAAACATGTATTCATAGAATTATCAAAACTTTTCAGAGCGGAACAAATAAGTACTGTTAATTAATATTGACTATCAACATTTAGTATTATCATTGTAACCTTGAAAGATTTGTCTGCGGATCATTTAATTAGACGTGATGAAAAGTCCATATAAACTTACCGGGTCAGCATAGTTGTGTGTCACCACTGATGTTTCTGTCGTTATACGATGTGCCAAGTTAGCAAAAGTAGACAAAAGTATCAGTAGATTGGTAAAACCGGTAATATGAAACATTGTTCACTGGATACACAGAAATGGATAACATAAACAAATAACGAACGATTTAAATGAGCTGTCCATAACTGATAAGAACCAGCCAATTGAAGATCGCAATATTTGTCAAGGAAGACGCACGCTCCTTTGTCACGAGTTTAGTCGGTACCCATTTAGGCAAGCAAAAATGAAGGTAATTGAATGATTTACCTGATATGTATGTTTAGATAGAGATATTGCACTGTAAGCGTATGGATTGGTAGTTTGGAAGAACACCTAGCTTGGGACTACATTTTGGACCACTAGGATTACGGTCACTGTTGAAAAATAAATAAAGACTATTGCCTCAATAATATGAGTTTGAATAGAGGTATTGCACTGAAATGGTGTGCGTGTGTAGCTTGCAGGCAGAACTACATTGGGATCGCACCGTTGAGTAAAACAGTGCAAACCAGGTTTCGTGTCATAACCCTGTTTCTTATATGTTGATGACCTCCGTTTTTTCTCCCATTTTCGTTTGAAACCATGATTGCTTCGAATGAGGTTTATTGGCATTGTCCTATTGCTCAGAATATTGGTGCTTCACACATTGAATTTGAAATGTTATTATCGTGATGTTTATTCTTATCCTATGATTTCTGGCCCGTCTAATCCCAAATACACTTATCGTAAAAACAACATTAACGAAAGTTGTAAGAAATGTACTCGTAAGAACATTAAGCCAAATTACCATTTTTGAAAGAATATGTTCGTTAGTTAAAATTACCAATAGATAGAAGAGAAAGAAGATGAAAGAATACAAGGAGGAGTGGATTAAGGAGCAAAATATCAGCACTTACAAGGAGATGACCAAATGCAACCGAAAAAACCTACATCACCCTAAAGACACTCACGAATATTAAGGCCCAAGGCAAGTATTATGGCAGATGTTGACGGGAACCTCGTTTGCAAGTCCTTAAGAGGTGGATGAAATACTGCTGCGACCTATATAATTACCCGCTTCAACCTGGTCCCAGTTTCCTTCAGAACAATTCCAAACCGTATTAAAGGCAGAAGAATGAAGTGCGCAGTTTGAAGGCAGCACAATCTGCTGGAAGGAGATGAAGTTGAAGAAAAGAGTAGACCCAGTCTCTGGTCATCATTTTACCGAAAAAGGGCAACATCAGGCTGTGCGAGATCGATAGCACCGTTAGCCTCATCAGCCACCACAGCATAGTCACGTCACGCATTATCCTCAACCGAGTATAAATATAAGGCCTGATGGACGAGAAGGCTGGATTCAGAGATGGACAGACCACAGTAGAACAAATCTTCTACTGCAGTTATCATTGAGTATCACCTGCAAAACCAACGTAAGCTCTTCCACATCTTTATCGACTTTACGAAAGCGCTTGACTGCTTGATGAAGGGCTGGTGAAAGAGAGGCAGGAACTTTATGGAAACGCCAGCAGCGCAATTGTTTTCAATAGACAGATGGATGACTTCTTCTGAACATCAGAAAGCTTCGGTCGGAGATAACTAATTTTCTACATAGAGTAGGAGACCGACGATTGTATCCGGTAGTTGGCAGCATCAATTGTTGGCTCAAAAGAACCCCTTTTGGCGAGCACAAATCAAGTACAAAGGTCTTAACAGAATGTTAAGCTTAATTTGCATATTCAAACAACTTGGCAGAAGTTCAAAATCATAATTTAAGGCCAATGGTGAATTGAGACCCATTTTCAAATCTTTAATTGTTGGCTCAAAAGAACTCCTTCTGGCGATCACAAATCAAGAACAAAGGTCTTAACAGAATTGTTAGCTTAATTTGTATATTCAAAATACTTAGCAGAAGTTCAAGATCATAATTTAAGGCAAATTGTGAATTTAGACCCATTTTCAAAGTTTCACTTCTTTATACTGAAGAGTTTCGTATTTCATTGACAAGGGAACACTTTTTTGAATTATTATGGTTAAATTTATTTAGTAATACTTAATATAGACATTGTAGGCATAATTAAACATAACAACACATAACAAATTAAAAGATCTTCTTAGCAAATTAGCTTACTCTTGACATAGCCATAGAAAAAACATTACAAATTAACACTGTCACAACAGAATATTATTAATTTCCAAAAAAAATGTATTGTCTAACGCGTAAAATTATTGTAATGCAATAAAGTACAAGTCTATATATACAATTAGTAAAGTGCGTCACGGACTGAATACAATTTAAATTTTTGATTCTGAAAATCTGCATGGTCGTCGATCAACGCGTGGCGTCAAAAAACGGTACGGTGCATATTCTCTGGTTGGTTCAGTGCCCTGTTGTCTGGTAGACGAGTCCGCTTTGCGACCGGCGATTTGTTGTCTGATACCTGACCGGTTTCTTGCTTGCGTTTTGTTGTCTGGTGGACGGGGAAAGCGTCTGGTTGTCTGATTGACGTTAGCGCTCCTGATCCAGCATATTGTTTTTTGGTTGTGATAACAAAACATATGCGTACACTTACATATACATTAACATTTGTACAATTAAGCGAACACATGACTGTTTTCCAGTTGTTTTTTTAATTTGTGACTTCTTAACGAATGTATGAATGTATATTTATAATTGATGTTCTGGTCTGCCAGTGAAACTTTCTTTTTCTCAGTTTAATATCGTATATACTTAAATCGAGTATCGAAGTTAAATTGTTATAAAAATTCAATTGTCAAGTATTAATCGCTTAAAAACTTGCGTCTTATAAAACAATATGTTGAATTGAAATATACTAACGCTTACTCTTGCCTGTATTTCCTTTGTTTGGACTTGTAGCGCACGAAGCAACAAATGGCAACTACGATAAGAGCCAAAAGTCCGCATCCAACTCCGATTCCCGTCCCTGCAACGTCAGCGCGGATTTATATTGTACAGGATCATTTTACTAGTGTGATATATTTTAGAATTCTAGTGTCTGCGATATATATTATTCAGACATACACATTTGACAGAAATGACAAATATCAAATATATGTTAAACATTTTTTATTGAAAGAAAAATGTTTAACATCGCATAATTTAAAGCAGGAGCTATTTCTTATTATTTGTCTGTTACCTTTGCTATTATTTTATGGACAGTTAACTATCAATAGTTTATGCTTTCAAACGTCTTTTTATATACTTGAAACAAACAATATTCTGAAATTTGACTGCGAGGTTGATATTCAGATTTTATATTTAAACATTACAAGTGCTGCTGATGAGCTGTGTGATCTCCTTTTTGTACGTCGTTCGTCGTGCTTCGTCTGTCGTCAGTATTGAAAAGTCTAGGGGATGATTTAATGAATGCTGGTGATAACATTCCTCCGAAGATATCTGGCCCAAGGTACTACATTAAATACAAATCATCAACTAGTGAGCACTATTAATGTCACATTCAATGTAAAATTAACATGACACATGCTCCGATAATGGATCCGGTTAATCGAGAGAACGTGGCCGCGAAGGAACTTGTAAGTCATGCTTTTATGACCATATTTAAGCGGAGAAGGTATTTGTGGACAGTGGAGGTCACATTTTTTAAAGCGAGATTATACGATTTTTTATATGTGTTAAATTGTAATATATTGATAAAATATGTTACAATAACACAAAATATGCAAGACAAAATATACATTGAAGACGAATTTCATTAAATGCAGCAAAGACAAATAAGCGCCACGAGCTGATTGTGACGAAGATATTTCGTACATATTTTTCCTTCAATAACCGAAGCATTCGTCTGTTTAGTTAGTGTTCGTGTGTCGTTTGAATAGATATCGTTGCAGTAATTTAAAATGAACCGTAAAACTAAATTTTGATTAACATCGTACATGCATGATTTACATGCTGGCGATTTTGAGTGTACATACATTTTCGATTTCAGAATGAAATATCTGGCTTATTTTGCATTATTCGACACATGTTCTTCTTAACTTTTATTTTAATTTATATTGAAATATATGTTTAATAAGTTTTTTTACACATTTTATATACATTAAAAAATATTTGACAAAATCGTATAATATCGCTTTAATTATCATCATGAAAATTGCTCTGATCAAATTTTAAAATTCGTCCATATAAATTGTCGAAAGTTGTGTGATAGTTTTCCTTTAAGTTATTAAATAAAGATGCGCTGATTTTTGGAGAACAAGTCAAACATTAATGCACATATGAAATCAAATCTGAAGTTGGTTTTTTCCCTATACGCACAAATATCATGTATTGCAGTTTTAATTATATACATAAAAAAGTTGTTGTCTCTTTAGAGTTTGCTCTGTATAAACAAAAACCATTATATAATAATTAATAATATAATGATCATTTTTCATTTTGCCTGTTTTTATTACACATAATACCTGTGCATTTAGGCAGACTTCTTTGTGGATTTACTGACGTCTGATAATTCCATACATTCCCAGTATTTAGACCACACGTATAGACTTGCATTGGCGCAATATCAAAGTCGAATCCAGCGTCACAGAATATTGTGCAGTTTATGGTATCCGATGTGTTAATACACTCAACTGATCCGTTCAATGGAGCAAAAAACTCAGGACAAACTGAAATAAGTTTTAAACGCAAAACCAACTGACGCTTTTGTAAATAAAATTGTAGTATTTGAATTGAACGAACAGTGAGTGTTTGTTGCCGAACCAGAAGTTTTAGTCATATCCAAGGTAGACTTAAGCGGGGCAAATAGTAAGAAATTGTGACGTTTTTCTGATCATTTAATCCGACGAAATGGTGTTTCAGCGAATTATTGGCGCAAATAAATTTTGAAACACATGTTGTTGTAATCGAGGTCGAATTGCAAGGAAGAGACCGTTACCGCATTGATAATTTGAGTACATCTGCAGATCAACTGATCAATACTGGCTAAACATTTTTATTTGCTCCATACTTATATTTGGTTTCACATTAACCTGGGCATGCAAGTGGAGTGCAAGCAATGAAATCAACATCTGATCCAGGGCAATATTTGCCACCATTGTCAGGAAGAGGATTGTTACAAAGTCGTGTCCGGATCATGTGTCCTTCTCCGCAACTGGTTGAACATTCTGACCAGTTTCCCCATTTGTTCCATTGTCCATCAACTACAATTTATGACAATATTAAAGAACAAAGAACAGAGGACTCCGTCTGTGTTAGAACAAATCAGAAAGCAAAGAAATGCAAATTTTAATATAAAATATACACTTTTATTTTAAGAAAAATACCCATAAATATTTCACAAAATTCTCCTGTGTAGCTGTCCGCGCATCGGCAGGTGTAATTAGAAACACCATCTATGCACGTTGCTCCATTTAAGCAAACGTTTGTTTCGCAATCATCTATGTTGACGTCACACTGCTTGCCATTAAAACCACTATTGCACGTGCATATGAAATCGTGCAGCATGTCCTTACAGACTCCATGTATACAGGGCATTGAAAAGCATTCGTCAAGATCTAAAATAATATTATAATTTTACAACTAACTGCATGCAATTTTTAAATAGAAAATATTGTATTTTATTATATATATACAATTCGGTAATAGATTTGAAAGAGCACACACATGGCAAACAATATTGGATGAACTGATAACTTGATTTAATAAAGTAAATAAATACTGAGTCAAAATTAAACATAATTTCATTCAAACCATCGCATTGGCTGGGGATGGTTGTGAACGTTCCATCTAAAATAGCGGCATCAAACGCCTGCCAGTGAATAATGGTTCCTTCTTCTGAATTTAAACAACTTCGATTCATTTTCACGTTACGGATGCCATACCAAATATTCAACTGCGTTAAGGACACGCTTCGACCACCACCTGATATGTGAAGTTCATTATAGTACCGACATATTTAAAACTCAAATGTATTATGAAGGTATTGAAAAGATATGTTTCATAATGCTTATTCAGTGAGACGTTAAACCGATAGCAAGTCTTTGATTCATAAAAATTCAAATAGAATATGCGTACATATATGAATCACACAATAATGATGTCGTAATAGCATTGCTTTCTTGTTGGTCGTCAAACTGCAAAAGACGCTCTAAATTAAAAAAAAATTGCGTACATTTAAAAAAATAGTATTTACAAAAAATGTTTTAAATACAAAACACGTTATAATAAACGCTATATACAAGTAATTTAAATGTATAAAAATAGGAGGGACAAAAAAAGCCCTGTGTTCATTAAGGATGTAACTTAATAATTCCAAATAAAAGGTAAGTCCATCAAATCACTTGCCCGAAATTAGCATATTAGGTAACACGGAATTTGAGTCATATATCCGCTATTAACCATCGATTAATTACTAAATTCAAGAATAATAGTAAGTGTATGTGTACCAAGCGATATATGTCTTCGAATTATGTGCGATTTCATATTCATGTATATTATTAGATATTTTTCTCGAGAAAACTGTACACGACCGTACGTTAAATTGCCGTCATTCTCCTTTTGGTATAGTGAAACATTATAGGAAACCGCCAAGGTGCCTACATACTCTATACAACATTCAGATTATGTGTCTGGCCTATAAACGACTTAAAAATATCTTTCTTAGAATATGTGTTTATGAAGCTTAATATTTATAAAAATGATAGTTACTTTACTTTTGCTAAAATAAAGATTAATTAACCAATTTTAAGTTAGTTTTGTCGCAATCATTTTTTTGTTTATAGTCTTTGTACCGTCGAGTATTGGTCGTTATTGAAATTCGAATTACCATTTGTAACTCTTATTTTCGACACGGTCAGAGGTTCACAAGGTGACTCTGTTATATTAACAAATAAAGGTGCTCCATCCAGATGAAATTCCATGGAGCAGTTCTTGTTGAAAACAACAACCTGGTGCCATTTGCCATCGACAATGCCAAGTTTTGATATTTTTCTTTTGCTGAAAAAACATTATCATCGCGGTCAATATCTAAATAATTTAAGCATAGACGGTACTAAGATTGCCATTTAAATATAGCTCACATTTGAATGATGGATATTTTATCTGGGATTGCATACTATCGGATACTCCGAGGGAAAAAATGAAAGAACACCTTGTTTCTAGTCGTCAGCTTTTAAGTACGTTGCAAAATTAATGTCATGTAAAACATATTTTACAATTCTAAGTACTCAGTTCAATGGATTGTGATAACCCTTAAAACACATACTATAACTATATTTTCGTGATCATCATTTGTCTTAAATACAAGGCTAGCGTACACGAATTTCTCTCCTGATAATGTCGTTGGAATTTCATTATTTCTATATATTTACTTATAAAATACCTATCCATAATCACAAAGGTAAACAAATATCGTATCATGTTTATTAATATGCTATTACAAAAAAATAACCTGAATATTGAGTTCTCTTGTAGACCTGACTGCATACCAGTGTCATTGCCAAGTAAAACAATCTCAAACGTTTCAGTTTCGTCATCAGTTAGCTCACTTAAACGTATCCACATGGTCATCGTAAATTCGCTTCAGATCGCTTCTTTAAAACTAAGGAATACACTGGATGTATTGTCACCATCGAACATCAAATCAAATACTGAAATATTATTTTAAAAAAGGCTTATTGTAGATGTAGATCTACGTGATGATTATTTTTCATATATATTACATGTACACCAATTATCATACTTGCAATAATAATGGAACCATAATAGACATATTCATTGGATTTTAATCTGTATAGCATCTTCTTATAATAAAAATTTAAATAAAAAAATGAGTGCAGAAACTCAATATATAAATATACAAATAATTATATATTCAATTATCATTCCTATAAAATGGCGTTATATCACACTCATAATATACCAGAGCAATCTGCAATGCTTCCGGATCCAAAAGTCTTCGTTGTCATTCCAGCCGGACATCGAGTGCAATTGACCTGCCCATACTCCGACTGATAGAATCCAACATAACACGGAGAACAGGGTGGTAAGCCGTCTGAGGAAAACATGCCGACAGGACATGCGTCTATAGAAAATCAAAGCAGTCAAACAAAACAGCCAACTGGTTTATCATTCTTTGTTATTTTGTAAGGTGCAACATTATTTAATTATTTATATTGACGTCAATACGATGGCAAACGTTAGAATATAAACACCATTTTCAAAATAATTACCAAAAGTGCGCACATATTCTTTGTGTGAATTTCTATCCTATAACATGAAACAAAGAAAGGTAACAAAAATGCATGTCACGCATTTAAGGTTATCGTTCACGAATTTTACACGTTCACGTGCCTCTGCACTGGGCCCTGTCTTGAGTTCCGATGTGCTTTGTTGTTTTGGCTACAGGACAACGTTTGCAATTAGTTTGACGAGCTTGGTCTTGATAGAAACCCTTTTGGCACAGGTAGCAGTCTGAATTGTCACTATCCATTTTTTCGTAGAAATACGTTCCAGCCGGACATTCAACTGAAATAGAAATTCGAAGTGTACCTCGGCAAGTCGTTCACTATTGTGTAGTATAATTAGTTATTCATATAAGTGTTGCGTTACCTGACTCAAGTTGTGCTGATTTATGTATGTGTTTTATTATATATTTAGTCACTTTATCTTTCAGTTAAACTACATTTGAAATAGCAATAATAAACTATTATAATTAAATTATTGTATTTGCTTTCTTTACAATTTACAATCTGATAGATATATTTTCGTGCCTTGTCAAATAAAAAAATCATGCGAATATCAAATTACACAGAACAAAACATTGAGTAGGATATAAATCGTTACCACATCTTAGTCCATCTTCCGAAACTACTGTTCCGAGGTCGCAATGGGTTATAATTCCTTCACCTTCAACATTTATGTCATGCACCAAAATGTCTCCAAATATTCTCTCAGCGTCGTAAGATACAAAACGTTGAACATTCGACAATACTGTCTGGTATTGAATACGAGCATCTTGGATATCGTCTGTCATTGTCGGTAGGTACAACCTTATTTGTACTGAAACGTGTGTTTTGTTTACATACAACGGCATGCCATATGCGGATCTTCTTCGACGGTCAACCTCTCCACAGGATATCTTAAGAAGCAACATAATAATTTAATTTATTATATCGATCAGCACTAGGAAAGATAACAAGCACTATACTTTGCTTATTTCACTTTCACATTTACTTTTAACACTATTCACTATCTAGGCACACAAAGCTTTCGTATACAATCAACACCGCTAGTAAATAAATCTTTGTACACCATTAAGCAATTAATACTGTTTTCATTTTGCTTTTTAACCAATGAAATCGAAGTATTAAACCTACCTGCACGTTGTCAGGGTTACAGTCCGTATTGTCTGGGCAAACTTCCGGGTGGAAGAAAATACTGTGCTGCAGCTGGTAGATGAAATTCTCGGCTATCTGCCTTTGTGATTCCAAAGTTGAGCAATCACCATCGAAGGTCACAGCGGCGTTCACCACTGTGCTTTGTTGAATAGGTATGTGTATTGCTGAAAGTGGGTAGTTCGCTTCACTTTACACAATCAGTACTGAAATATTAAGCAATGCATGTATTTAAACGTTCCGCTGGAAACAAGCACGTGGTTTATGCTATTACCATACAGCGGAATGATTAAATCATTGGTTACAGATGCTAACATTGAATTAGGACGTTATATGTGCTTTGTTGCAATACAGTGCATGAAAAAATTCCTCGTTCGAAAAGATCTATGTTCATCATTTGGTGTAAAAGTGTTTGCTACCAACAACAGTTTACCATATCTGCCTTCTTCTTGGTACTATACCTTGACAAGCTTTGAACATAGGAGGTGGAATCCAGTTGCCAACATCGTCACAAACGTACAATCCATTTAGGTCAACATTTGGCATTTCCGTTCCGTTCTGACACTGTGCCTGACAGAACTCGCCACCCAGCCAGTTGTCGCACGCTATTGCCCCACTCTTAGGCGGCTCAAGTGGTGTGCATTGTAGTGTGTCTTTATTTCAATTCAGATAAGTATACAATTACAAGTATTATGATCAGACGTTAGTTTTGATACACCCCCAATACCTCATCGGATGCTCAGAATATTTTTAGTTTAAGTTCTTTAATGTAACATACAACGTGTTAATTACAATTGTACAGTTTATTTTAAGTTAAATTATATTACCTTTAGTTTTCATTCCTTGATTATGCATATTGTTTGTAAACAATTAAATGGTATTTTAATTTAAACCATATAAACGTTGTAAGGGATCGAATCATACTTTCGCAAATTGACTGTGTATCGTTTTTCCAGTTCCAAACTCCAAAAAGCCCATCCATGGTTTGTTCACATGAAACGCTGTCAATACCCAACAGTTTCTTTCCAGGCTCACATGATATGGCACACAATGCCCCGGTACGGGTGCCATCTGGGCAGGACACGCGCGTATAGGGAGTGGGGTATATCATGGGACACCGAATATCTGATAAAATTACAAACACATAAACTAAAACTAAATGAAAACGGATATGTTGTGTCTACACATATATAATAGTTATTCCAGCTTTGATTAATTGATATATGTTGGTCATCAAATAACTGTTAAACATTATTGAACATTTATATACTTACCCCGCACAATTACTGAAAATCCACATTCATTTCCGGTGTTGCCTGTCTGGTCACGAACACCATAGATAATGTCGTACTGGCCAGCCGATAACCTTGTGTCGGTCTTATGACCACGAACCAGGTACACGTGGACTGGTTCACCACTGTTGTCGGACGCTGTTGGCTCTATCCAGGTGACGAGAGATTTGTTGGAACTTCTTTCCGTTCCGTAGACTAAAGTACTCGGACATGTTTCGAACACTGGTGGTTCTACATCTGAGTAATGTTAATTATCAGTTAGATATGTTTATACATTTATTTGTGTATTCAAATTTCTCGGAAGTAATTTAATACTTAATATTCAGTGTATATTCAACATATTTGCAAATCCAATGAGCTTTTAATGCTTTTCAATCAACGGCAGCCACATTCAATGCAGATTGAACCATTCGTGTGACCTCAATGATTTTGTTGAAATACTATGTGAACATTATTTGACAATTTTATTATATTCTATAAACTGTCATAACTTGTTAAATACCCGGCTAATGCAGTTTACGTTACCTTTTTCGTAACACACGATAAAACAAAAACTTACCAACACATATGGGAGTTCCAACATGATGCCAGGTTTTATCTTCCGAGCAAATGAGAGTTTTTCCAACCAGTGGCGGCATATCATACCCGGGCTTCTCACATGTGTATTCACATATACTTCTGTAGGACTGACCATCGGTACAGCTTGGAAATCCAGCTCCATTGATGTTCGGCAGATGAGGGCACTGCCACGCTGTCATACGTATTGCAAATCGAGAACTATGAAACTACATAATATTGTTCAGGAGAGAAGATTTCGTTCTTTTTTAATTTTTTCATGACATAACATAAAATATAAACATAAAATTATTCAAATTGGGATCACCGCCTTTGAACGGTCATTGCAAAGCACTGTGGTTCAAACCGGTGTTATGGCTAGCCGAATCTAACACCTACGACAATATTAATTGAAAACGACACACGCTTATGTGGTCAGAAAATGAAAATCATAATCTAAATGCCATGCACCCGTTCCAAAATATATTGGCTATATTATAATAACGTCTTTGATATGTTGACATGTTTCGATAAAGTGATACATTATATAAATTTAAAGCATCAGTTTACTTCAGTTTAATGTCAATATAGTTTTGCATCTAGAAGTAAAATAAGCAAAATAACACGCACGAGAACATGCCGGTGTCGGGGCTGACCAGATTCCTTCACGTGTGCAGGTAAGTTGACTTTTACCAATAAGGTCAAAGCCACCATAGCAGCCATATTCGCAATTCGAACCAAGCAGGAGGACAGACCCAGAATTGCAACGAAAATAACCATTTTTAATGCCTGACGGTGTTTGGCATTTGACAACTAAAGAAACATTAAATCGAAATAAAATAACGGTTGAAAACCATAATTTTTAACTTTACTTTTTTATCATAGAATTTATAGTAAACTGCATATCGGAATATCACATCGACAATACAGCGACTGCTATTATCATGGACACTTTATGAACTTAAAAGTATGAACTGTATTACACAATAATAAATCATGTATATTATACCTTTGACATAAATCGGTATTACACATGTTGCCCAGTTCCCGACTTTATCCTTGGCTATGTATTTCACGGGCCATTCATCTTCGGTAAAATAACTTCCAGATGATTTGCCACTTATTTGGTTAGCTCTGTCTCAAACAAACGAAAAGATTCAAGATGAAATATGTAAAACTTTAACATGAAACCTATGTTTCCAGGCAACTGAATATCAACTTTTCTTTCTATATTATAATATTTAAATAACTGCATATGTGTGAATGAAAGAATACGTATTAACATTTTTTTTACATTTCCTTGTTACTATTAGCCACACATTTCTTCAACTCACATTAACCACCCATCTCTGTCGTCGAGAGCATAAGCAGGTTCCTTCCAAAAGACCCGCGCGTACGATTGCAATGGTTCTGCAAGCAATGGTTGAACTTCAGGGCATTTCAGAGACGGCGGGGAGTTATCTGCCATATTATGATGAATTTCAAACTGTGTTCAGCCCTCATAAGATAACAATAAAATTGTGTTCATTGTGTTTCAATTCTAAATAACTAGGCTTTAAACGTGTTTGGCACATTTAGTCAATAGGTTAGTAGGTAAGAGATGGTTGATAAATATTAAAATATTATATACGTGTATTCTGATGGATGAATGACCGTGTAAGTCATGCATTTCATCAAATTTAAAAGCCGTAGTGTATTGCACTGACAATTGTATATGCTATTGGTGATTTGTATTTACTTAACATCTGAAAATCGTTAAATACTTTATATTTTGTTTCTTTAGGTGGGGTTTCCTATTTCTCATACGTTTTTATTCGAGTACATACCTCTTGATCTGGAGCCGAAGAGAAACTTCCATAGATCACCAAGAAAACGTTTGTGTCTTGGAAGTAACATGGCGATTTTATGATCAGCTTTCAAGTTTCCTGCAAAAATGTACATGTAGTAATATACTTGTTTGTTGCCAGAAGTGCTGGTATTATGCAACATAATAAATTAATATTAAAATACTTGCTTGAAAATAAATTCAATACATTTAAGGGAAACATATCGGTGTTTGAAGGCCATTCGTGTTTTTAATTGAAAATAAGTATATCTATCTTATGTAAACATCGGTTTAATATTTAGTTTTAATCAAATGTGAATTTAAACAATTGTTAAAGAACACGCATAATTCAATCTACCTATTTTTCCAACCCACTGGTTGTTAATGCAAACATACACTTTCGAGATATTTTGGTACCTGACAGCACACTCTGTCTGAATCTGATCGTGTACCGATTGGTCGTTTGCTTCCGGTTCATGATTGAAACATCCAATAATTTGTCCAGGCAAATAGTCAAGCGGACAACTCTACAACATTGATGCGTGAGTTTAATTATTTTTCAACAACTTTAAAACAACAGCCCTTGAAATATAGAGGCGGCTTGCTAATAAATTATCAAAGAGAATGATAAATTAATTGTATATAAAGTAATGATATATAAAATGTTTCTTTACTAAGTTGTCTGCTTACTTCCGCAAGTAAAGATGAATGAATGCAATTTAAACATCGATGCGTACAGAAAAGTAATTATTTTAGTGAATGATAAGCAGTTAAACAAAAATGTTTTATCAAAAATTCGGTTTTACGATGAAAACGATTTAATGCATACATATCTTAGGCTATTAATTGTATACATACCGAACAAAATACCAACGGAAAGAACAAAATAAAATAAGATAATTGCAGACGCATCCCCATTTCAATTTAACTTAAATCCATTCAAAGATGATTAAATGCCGGATCTATAACTGATAACAAAAAAATCTGTTCATGCATTCTCATTCGCATAATCTATCGTACTTTCAATAATTTTTGGGTGAGCAAAGAGTCGTTCTTATCTTATCGACGAACGGTTAAATGGTTTAATCCAAATACACTTAATGGATATCTTTATTTGTTACCGTTGTCACCACGTTCACAAGGTTATAAAAATGATTTGTTTTGGGTTAACTGTTTCTCTCAGGCATTGTCTATCGGCTCACTCAGGAAATGCATTAATGTTTGTATCTTTGCTAAACTTAAAAATTATTAAAACGTTTAAGTACTTAACAGCATACTGTTCATATACGCAACAAAGCAATGATGTGTTTGCATTTATTATGCTCCCCGAAAATATATTTGGACACCAAATTGTCGCTGCTTTGTCTGCCCATCCGTCCGTCGATCTATCAATTCGTCATGTCATGTTCGAGCTATTTCCCAGCAACTAACGGCTATAATAAAAACAATATTACTGGGAAGTTTGGCTTCAATCGATCGTCCCTTAGTTGTATTAGGGGTTTTAAAATAAGGAATTAGAATAGTATTCAATTGTTTTGCTTTTCTCGGGTATGTAGTTAAAAATATAAACCTATAGTATATCTTTGCTTCAGCAAACTGTTTCGTTAACCATGAATCTTTGACATGATCAAACAAATATGCGCTCGATATCTTTTCATGGTCACAAATTGGTAGAAAATCCAGGACAATCAACAGCAAATTTTTGGAATCCCAGCATTATTTAGGTTATCTTGGCGTGCCAATACAGTAAAGTTATCAGTGTGCTCGTGCATTCTTTCGTTGCTTTTGGTGTCACTGCTATCGATGTAGCTATTGTAGATTGCTCGCGCATATAGTTCACCATGTCCTTTCAAGTTCTATCTAAACCTGTAAATTCGCATCCTTATTTTCACACATTGTTTCCTTTTAAGTGATCTGGATTTTTATTTTAGCAACGGAAACATAATGTTATGATAACAATTGATAACTTGTGAAATTTATATATAATGATTAACACACAATGGGCACCGGAATAGAAAATAGATATATACGGCCCACATCACGGCCCACATCAATGTTTACACCGACCACAATCTTCTACATGAATCAGATAGGCTTATTTTCTTCACTTGTATATCAAAGTCGTGAATGATTTGACATACAAATGGTTAAAGATCCATAAATTTAAAAAAAATCTTTTATGCATTGCATTTCGTTCTAATACGGTCTATTGCAGTTGATTTTCACTCTGGTTGCAACAATTTTAGATACATTTGACTTTGCAAGATGCATCAGCTAAAGAAATATATTCAACTTTTGAAAGTAAATCACCTGTTTAGACATGCGGGATTGATATTTTGAATATTTTACCTCTGTTAGGTATCTCCATTAAACCCATTATATTTAAAACTGTTTGATAAATCAAAAACTTTATCAGAGCTATCAATCGCCCGTCGTTTGTCGTTCGTCGTCAGTATTTGGATTGAAAAAACTCAAGAAAATACACGTTTCTCTTCATAAATCTTTATCTGAATATGTGTCTCATTGATATTCGGTTAAGTTCAAAACTACTTAATAATGTGGCTCCAAAATTGGGTATCTAGGTCAATTTTAAAAATAGAAACGGACACTCTTATATACTGCATTTATAATCCAGTCGTCCTGAAACGTGTACAAACATGTGTTATAATTATAAATAGCGTGGATGAATTCAAGGCTGGGTCACATGCGGTAAAAACAACTTACACGATGTAAATTTTAGAGCCTGTGAACAGGTGCTCAAGTCTTTATTGTCAAAATAACTACCATCTGTATCAACATGTCATATCAAATATCAAATATCTGTGAGTAGTGCTTGACACGTTTTGCCTGTCTTCTGTTAAATGTCTTCTATATTAATCATTTGGAATACTTTCTAAACGTTCAGATGGTATATAATTATTTGTATGGTTGGGGTTAACAAAATGTCACATTTGCTAATTGTTGTTTGTTTGTGAAACCTACGCGTGTTCCTTGTAACATAGTTCAGTATAATCGCAAGGTGCGCATATAACATAGTTACACATGTACACAGTTTAAAAAAGCTTGTTGAAACACTTTATGTGTTATTATTACCTGACATTCGTAGTTAAATAATGTATTCTGTTATCGAAGAGTTTTCATCTTAGAAAAATGTATGCAGATGTATGTTCCTAATAAGTGGTAGTGTTCTAACCGCATAACTTATATTGGCATTTTAGTCTATCGTTTGAAAGTCTTAAAACAATATTTTTTTTTTACTTACATCAAAATCATGAAATAATATATTAAATTACAACTGTGCCTTTCAAAATGATAGGTACAACAGTATGTGTTCAACATATAAGAATTTATAATACAAACATTTTTTTGTCGTGAACTTAACATGATATTTTAAAAAGTACCATACAAATTATGGTAACGTGCACGAAATGTTGACATTGTTCATCGTGCATTCTTCTTCATTGTTCACACAAAGTAAATTAAATTGCGAATGTTTAAGGTCTGTAATGTACTGTAGTCGTATATCGTCATTCGAAAGGCTGCACTCTCTAAATGTTGGCATCTTCTTCGTAACAAAGGTTCCTATGGTATAAACAAAGATACGTGCGGAAATCACTGAGGTGTTGAGTGTCTCTTCTACTGATAGCAGATAAGTTTAATAAATAGTTACATAAGCGCGTTTAAAACTTGTTAACTGCACTGTAATTGCTTACCCAATTGTATACATTCCTGAACCTGTGTAGCAGGTCGCCAGGACCCCGAAGATCCACAGCTGAATATCAGATTTGGCTTGTCCAGCGGAGGCAATGAATAACCCTCAAGACAATATACCTTGCACACCTTGGCATAGTCTGTCTGCCATCCGTTGCAAGCTGTAAGTCCATGTCTCGGTACAGGTAGTTTAGGACACGGATGGGATTAATACAAATTAAGCACATCACATTTCAAAATAATCGATATTACATGTATGAAAATTAATTTATTAACATACAAACAGTATGTATTTTACTTTTTTAAATTTTGACAACTTACGATGAATGGTTATTTGAAATGTGCACTCAGCCGACAAACCATTTGATGGCTTCACAGCTGTATACTGAACAGTATAAATGCCCCAAGGGAACTCGTAAGAACTGAATGGATAGTTCTTAGTCACCACGACGTTATTGCCTCGAGGATCGTGAAAGGTTGGTTCATGCCAGGTCTGAACGCTTGTTTTATTTGATACATGTATAAAACGATTTGCAGGGCATCCGGATACCACTGGGGGTTGTATATCTTAAAGAAACAAAATAACGCTCTTGTAAGCATATTGTATAGGGATATTTAAAATCCTGAAATGAAATTCTTGCTACCATCCACAAGTTATAATTTAAGTCAAGTTGCCGAATACAGCACATAATACTACATAAAACACAATATAACAGAGACAAATGATAAGAACTTTCGTCTTAACTTAGGAACGGCCAATGCAAAGAATTTGGCTTTTCATCCGGTTGATACCCATGCCAAACCTCGCATGAGAATAAATCATAAACCACAACGGTATAGATAAATAGGGAACACATATTAAAGCAATACTATAGAAATTAAAATAGCTTTGTTTACTCAAATATGACTAAACGACCAATTATTAAACAGAAACGGTATAAATATCATTTTCTGAAGCACGAAAATGAATTTTCATCATGGGCTTGCTTACAATTACTTCATATGCAACTTTCGCCCACAAGAACTAGCAAGGGTTGCAACTATAACTTTAAGGTACTTTAAGGTACTTTAGGCAATTACCGATTTCACAGTTTGTGCCTGCCCAGAATAGTCCACATGAGCAATAATATCCATCGTTTCGTTTAACACATGCAGCGCCATTTCTACAAGGGTTGATGCTGCAGGCGTAATCTATTAAACAAATTAAACAACTAATTGAACGTTACAAAACAGCATAAAGTGTATTGCTTGCAAACGATAACCTGTGTTAATTTGCCACACGAAAATACCATTAAACGTGATATGCCTTATTTGTAAATTGAAGTGATTGTTTTATGTGAAAGTATTTTATTAACGTGATTTAGTAAAATACCGTTTAAAACTGTAAGTTTTAATTATAATAATCCATGTTTTTATCACTTACACACACACTTTGGTAATCGCCCAGACCAGATTTCATATTCTGTACATATGCGAACTGATAGAGAACGGTCATTTAAGTTGTAGCCTCTGTCACAAGAGTATTGAATACTGTAACCATACGTGAAGAGGGATCCTGAAAAACTTCCGTGACTAATGGCACTTGGTGTTCCACAGGTTATTGCTGTCTCGAAAGATTTCAAGCAACTATTGTATATGGAGCATGGATACAGTCAATCGTTTAAAATCATATATTGGATAAACTGTTCTGGATACAGTCAATCGTTTAAAATCATATATTGGATAAACTGTTCTGGATACAGTGAATCGTTTAAAACCATATATTGGATAAACTGATATACGCGTATTACAAAATCATTTTGATAAATTGCACTGCGCTTATAATTATATACATTGACAGCATGCCCCAGGAGTACCAATAGTTCCCCGAGGACATGAACATGGTAACTGGCGGTAGATTTGTATATTTGGATAATTGCCACCAATCAATATAGTTCCGTCCGGGTAACACATTGAATTGCAGACAATACTCTGATTGTCAAGGTGTGAGTAAGAGCATGCATCTGCTCTAAAGCATTCTGATCGAGAGTCGTGGTACAAGGTTCGTCTCCGCGTTTGAATCCCTCCAATGCCAAGACAGGACGTAGTACAAGACGACCATGACTGCCACTGTCCCCATTTACAATGACACTCTTTAAACAACAATAAACTCCCAGTTAAAATGATAACCTTGCAATATATCAAAAACTCCCAGTTGCAATTATAATCTTGCAATAAACAAAAAAATCCAAATTGCAATGCCAACCTTTCAATTAACAGCAAACTCCCGGTTGCAATTTCAACTTTCTGTAAACAACAACGCCCATTTGCAATTACAGCCTTTAAATAAACAACAAACTCCTATTTGATATGACAACATTTTAATAAACAAAACACTCCCAATTGCAATAGCAATCTTTAAATAAACAGCAAAATCCCAGTTGCAATGACATCTTCTAAATAAACAACAAACTCCCATTTGCAATGACAATTTTTCAATAAGCAACAAACTCCCAATCAAATTACAATATTTAAATAAACAACAAACTCCCAGGTACAATGAAAGTCTTTAAATAAACAATAAACTCCTAATAGCAATTACAACCTCCAAATAAACAACAAACTCCCAGTTGCAGTGAAATTCTTTAATTAAACAACAATCTCCCAATTGCAACGACAACCTTTCAAAAAACAACAAACTCAGTTTCAATAACAAACTTTAAATAAACAACAAACTCCCAATTGCAATGACAACCATTCAATAAACACCAAACTCCCAATTACAATGGTAACTTTTCAATAAACAATACTTTCAATTAACACCAAACTCCCAGTTGCAATGACAATCTATTAATAAACACCAACCAAACTTTAAAACATTAAATGCTATAACACAATGTTTTTTAAATTACAATATGAACTACTCTATTGACATTGAATACAATTATTTTAAATGAACACAGCTAAATAGACAAATGCAAAAAATAATCCTGGTGAGGTATTTATAGTTGATGCGAAATGAATACCGTTTTGATCTAGTATTGGGCCGATGACGGAGATCGATTCGAAACTTCCACCATCGACAACAAAACGTTTGTGTTTTCGATTAAATCTAGAGTTTTCATGACCCATGCCAATATTCGAATTGTCTGCGAAGAAATAAGAATAATAATAAACGTTATTAAATACATATTTGTGCCTTAACAGCTGTGTATGTATTTGTCAATGTTTGCATTGCATAGAACATATTACAGCGAACTGCACCGGAAAATAGTAAAAATGGACGTGTTAAAGCATAACTAACATAAATTAATGGTTATATAGTGGTATACTTAATAAACTGTTCTTTAAGTATAAGTTCACAAGTTTCTTATACAAATACCTGTTCGCACAACCCATCGGTTGTTTTTGCAATAAAACACTTTCGAGATGTTTTGGTGCATGATAGCACACTCTGTCGGAAATCCATTGCGTACTGCTTTTTCGTTTACTTCTAATTTGATTCATGGTTGACACAACCATTTATTTCATCCGGTAAGTAGTCAAGCGAACAACTCTATAACATTCATAATGTTTTCCTTGTTCAGTTGAAGGATATCACATATAAAACAAAGCAGGCTTGCTAATAAACAAATGTTTTTTGCTGCGAAAGCTTTTAAAAATTGTTGTAAAAATGCATTTGTCAAAGTATTTAACTTACCTTTGTATGCAGAAAAATAAAACTGAATCACTAAACAATTGATTAACCTTTCAATAATGTTAGATTCATAAGCACTCCGTTGGTTATAACACTTTCCAAATAGTGACTTCTAAAGAATAAACATCCAAAAGCGCCGTTCTGATCTATAGCAATTGCTAAATAAATATATGTTTCTTGTTTAATGATTCCTAGTAATAATTGTTTTAATCAACGGAATTCGTAAAATTGAGGAATATGAGTACATAAATCATTATTTAATTCCTCCTATAAATTGTATCGATTTGATCTACAACTCGAAGAATAATCATGTAAGTAGCAAATCACTCTAATTTAAAAGCCTCAGTGCTCTGATGACAGGCTAACACATTTATGTTATTGAAAACCAATTATATCTTATAAAAGCCGGTGTAAAGACAATCCATTGTCAATACTTTTCACGGATATTTTTTGCTTTGTTAAACATTAAATAATCATTTTAAAATCAGAGATACTTACCAAATAATGGCGGCCATTATACAAAAATTCATCATTTTTTTATGATTTAACCACTTAACAGGGAGGGGGGGGGGGGGTAATGACGTGATAGTCAAAATGGCGACGTCCATGCCGAGACAGCCATTTTTCGCCGTTTTATACCCTTTATTACTTCTGTTTATTTTTAAATGACGCTCACTTTCCAGCTATATCAGTAAAACGGTGATTAGCGTTTATTTCGTATTTAAGTTCGCTTTATATCTCGACTTTACTAGGTGCAAATTTTCTTTGTGTAGCCCTAATTAGGTCATCCCGCTAAGAAATTTCGCACCGAGTAAAGTCGAGATATAGCGCGAATATTACTATGAAATAAAAGCAACTTCCTTCCTATAATGGCTGGAAAATGAGCGGATTAAGAAAAAATAAAACAAGTAATAAAGGGTATAAAATGACCAAAAATATCTGCCTTGGCATGGACGTCGCCATCTTTTTTGTCACGTGATTACCCCCTCTGACTTAAGAGTAAAAGAAACAAAATCAGCAACAACATCTGTATGATTGATATCACAAGCAAACAACTACAAAAGTCGCCATTGCATAAGCCGCTGTATATGTGTTGCCGAAAGTAAATGCGACAACACCCAATTTGGAATACAATTCCCACCGAGGAAATTTTATGGACACACCAATACCAATGTATACGATACATTCAAAAAGAGACGAACAATACTTTTATATAACGTTATACTAGTATGTAATGTAATTATTAACATATGCAGGCGAGAAACAATACAATCACGGGCTTCTACAAATACGGTTGCCGGTCATGTCCGATTTTAAAACATATTCAGGTAAAAAAAAACGATTGAATGAAAACACGATATAACACAAAAAATACGACCAGTCTACTTCGCTACTTTAAAGTACAAAATGAAATTTTGTGACGTATTCACACGTGACCATAGCTATATAAATACCGCACCTTGCACGAGGAAACTCATAGGTTTTAAAGTCAGAATTTATGTTGTCGTAAACTACTCAAACATTCAATATGGTTTTTAATCTACAAAAGGTGGGCACATAAGAACATAATTCTTCCATTCAAGGGTGGGTGCTTGTATATTTTCGGCCTCCGACCTTATTTCCAATAATGCCCCCCATCCATCACACAAGTGCTTGGATGGGGTGTCCATTATTTTCATAAGGCCTCCAGCCTCCAATATACAAGCATATTTAAAGACGACAACATAAATAGAACAGACAATTACTCAGTTTTATCAATTTTATGTGTCATAATGCATAATTCAATGAATGTCTACATAATTATGTAAACATATATACCGTATGCAACTAATACCACATATATATCAATATTACATCCATATTATCTATATTAATATAGCATATAAGGTTTGATATAAAAACGCAGTTTCAATCCGTTATAACAAACAATAATAATAAAACAAACCTGGCCATGAATAATGTAATACTGATCCAAGTACATTGCATCCACTTAGAAAATTCTGGAGCAATATAAATACCAGTTATAAATTAAGTATCCGAAAATAATAAGATATTACTTAGGTATCCAACCAGAACAGAAAATTAATGTCTGCAAGACAATACAGTTTCACTAAATAATGTACTATTTTGTTGATTAATGTCATCACCCATATCTCGTAAATAGAACTTCTTAGCAGTAACCATTATGCAGTTATCAAAATCTCAGAAGTTTTACATCCAACCATGGCAGCCGCCGAAACTGATGCCCCTCTATAAGAATGGGCTTTAAATGTGTTAACATTAATACCTGCCATAAATAAAACCTGTTTAAGCTATCTTGCTAATGTATTAGAAGAAACTGACTGATAAGTAAAATACAAAATGAAAAATTGAACATCTTTTCAAAGATACTTGGTTATTGACAAGTAAGTTTTCAATGTCCGAGCTGGACATAATTTTAGCTCTTCATAATCTTTTAACTTGAGAAAATAATTTGTCCTTGGTTTAGAAATCTTCAATTGATCGCCACAATTGAATGTTATATCATTATTTACAAACACACACTTATTAACACACAGAGATTTCAATGTCTGCACACGAGATTCCATACACAAAGTAATCACACTAGTAACTTGCAATTAACATTTTTAATGACAAGCCATTTAATGGCATCCATGTTCAAATTAAATATAATACTTTACTAAGATCCCATGTTGTTTGATACCTGGGTTTTGGAGGATTAATATTACACAAAACTTTCATAAATCTGTTAATAAGAATAAAGGACATATTGAATTTATAATCTAATATTTTTAATGTTTTTTAAATTACTGCTGTATGTGTGCAAATAACACTATACGATTTGTTCATGTTCTTTAAATACAAAAAATAAGACACAATCACTTTTCAGTTAGACGAACTGGATTACTTCGTCTAATATTACACCACAAACACCACTTTCTCCATGCACTGGAATACTGTTTTTAGTCCCAGTTCGCCAGCTGTTATAGATATGTTCAGCAACATCCTCTCAGGAAGGCCTTGACTTTTTGAGTTCTGTCCTGATACCTCAATCAGTTGTGATTCTTTCCCATTGGATTGAACGCCCAATTGTGTGGCAGTGTCAACAAGTCTCTGTCTTGGTATCCTGACAGTGAAACAGATTATACAATGTAATAACATTGGAAACCAGGTCTGGTTTGTCCAATATGGGCATGAAATAAGAGCTTTATAAACAGATACTATCTTCATTGATTTTTTTCAATATCGCTCCCATTAATCTAAAAGGAGGAAATATATATGGAATATATGTTGACCAGTGTAAACTTAAAACATCAGCACAAAGTGCATCGGGATCTGGTTTCTAAAAACATCAGCACAAAGTGCATTGGGATCTGGTTTCCATGAAACATAATGTTACAACTGAGAATTTAGTCTAGAAACAAATAAATCAACATTTGGTAAATATTTGTCTTTTAAACATCCATTCAGTAGTGTCTGAAACATTTCTGGACGAGAAATCAGCATGGATGTTTTCAACACCTGGTTAATTAAAGGCAGTTAAGAACAGCTTCCTTGCAATACACCATTCACAAATTTCTTTTGTCAAGGAATCCATTTTTACATTCTGCATTCATCCTAAATTATTTATGTAAGCAATTGCAACCATCGAGTCTGATTGAATATCAATGTAAATTTCGGATTTATCGACAGCTCAAGATTTCAATGCAAAGAAAATTGCAAGCAATTCCAAAACATTAATATGATAATTTGTTTCTTGCAATGACCATCTTGTCCATCTACCACCTGACCGTTTCCTTTCTTGTACACAATATGACCCATATCGTTGATTAGATGTATCTGATTGAATACTGAATACACAAAGAAATAGGTTTTTGCCTATAATCTCCTTTCCATTTTTTGTTTGGACATTATCCAACCACCATTTTATTTCATTGCAAGAATCTGAATTTAACATGATCATTGAATCGTAATATGGATTTGCATTCAAAACTTGTACCTTTTGCCTTTCCAAGTTCCTGTAATGCATTTGGGCTTCCATAATAGCAAAAATGCATTTAACAGCAAACCAATAAAAGATGCCAGTTCCCTAATTGGAACTTTGCTTTTTGCAAGTAACGTATGTGCAGACTGCTTTATTTTCTGTACTTTTTCATAAGGTAAAAATACCATAAATTTCATTTAATCTAGCATAAAACCAAAATATGTAATTCTTTGAACAGGAATTACGATGGATTTTTATTTGTTTATAACAAATTCCTCCGATTCTAATAACTCAATCATGGTTTCACCATCTTTTGCACATAAATGTTTTATCTGTATTCATGCCAATCGAGTCATCAATATAATATTAGCATCTGATACTCCTACTACGAAAAGAAGTGTATACTGGCTTCAATACTTTGGTGAATACAAATGGTGCTGACGAAAGCCGAATAGAAGGCAGACAAATGTACACAATTGGTCTCTCCATTCAAAATTGAGAAACTTTGAATATTCTTATACTTATGGCAATTGTCCAATAAGCAGATTGTAAATCCAGTATGGTAAACCAGTGAGTCATTTGGGTTGAATTAATTCAAGAACAAAATTCAAGGTTTCTTGTTTAAATTTCTTATAACATACAAACTCATTTAATTGTTTTAGATTTATGACTGGCCTAAACTTGCCATTTGGTTTTGGAACCAAAAATAAATTTAAAATGAATTCTCCATCCTCATATTCTGAACATTCAATCGCATGTTCATGTAACATTTTATTAATTTCTTGATCAACAAGACTTAAACCATTTTTTCCAGGTAATTTTGATTGTACTGGATTTGTTTCAAAATTAATATGATACCCTGGAACTGTTTATAACATCCATTTGTCCGATGTTATTTTTGCCCATTTATCAAAATGATATTAATCTTTCAGAATTGCTTACCTTTACATTAAATTTTGCACCTCTACTTTAGGGCTGAAGTTACTGTGCACGACGGAGACTTCTTTGCCGGTGTACTGGCATAATTATGCACGTGTCTGAACTGACCATACTGTTGTCTAGGCATTGTTGCTTGTCTGCCATACATGGGACCACTGCCATATACAATAAAATATAATTTTTATTTTAAGTTTGTGTATACATGACAATATAACATAAGCAATGTATAGCTATTTAGTTTACTGACATATGGAATTGAACCTGTCCAAAGGACAGTCAATGAATCAGATATCAGTTCCTTCATCTGTGGCAACTTTGAGATATAATTAGGCTTAACCAACTTTGCCTGGGACAAAATAGGGATCATGCCTGCAGTTACATAACCATTGTATGGTCTTGCCCTGAATGTGCCTCTGCCACGAGATACTCGCATTGGACCATAGGTACTAGCATGATTGGGTATCTGTTAGGAAAAAATAATTTGCCAACTTTTAACAGTAGTTTCAGTTTTTAACTCCTTTGTTATGTCATCACCGAAAAGGTAAGATGTGATAGGAGTGCTAATCTTGCATATGCTTGGAATATTTTGTTTTCAGAGAAGGCCTTAAGAGGTACCGGCGCCTTATGCTCATGATGTTTGTCATATCCGAATAATTTTCGTCCGAATCAGGTTCGTCTTCGCCACTTACTATGGCTTTCGACTGAACCGTCACACTCGGCTGAGCAGAATTAAACAATCCTAAAACATTTCTTAGTTTAATAACCGAATCCTCATTCAAATTGTCTAAATCTATCAAATTACCGGTTTTATTTTTTTTCTTTACTTTTCTGCTTTTATGTTTTCTTCGCAGATTTTTTCTTACCGGAAGAGGAAACGTTCGGATTACTATTATTAGGCTTTGTAACCTTGGAGGTTAACTTTTGGGGGCCCTAGACGGGGAACAATTGTCCGCCGATTTATGAGTAGGAATGTCCTCGGTTTCAAACCCAGAAAATTCTTCCTCATCAGATTAGAAAATAGATAGGACATCGTCCTTATCTCTTCTATCTTTTCTTGACATCGTTAAGCAATTTGTCAGTGAAAATGGCACGTGGTTACATGTAACAAACAACTAGAAATTTATGGCAACAAGTAGCCCGTGCACGTGCCGTAGTTTATCAAACTAAAATAATAAAATATTTTCCAAACGCTTTCTGTACGAGTTCGCAGTAAGCAGGCACTTTGTATATTTCAATAATGTTATTTACTTGGCACTGTTTTGTACATGCAGAATTTATCAAAGTTGCCAAAGATTCAGTTATTGGGTTGCCCTTATCGGGAGCTTTTAATTTCGGCAAATCCCAAGCACAGCTGTCAACTGAATCATCATCTTCATAATTATCATCAAATAAACAATTGCCAAATGTGTTAAAAGCCTATGAAATAAAACTCATTTCACAAAAATACACGTGGTCACTTACCAAAAAATGGACGACAGCGTCCTCGGATGTGTAGCTAGATAGGTCGCTAAAACGGAAGCGAGACAATTCACCCCCAAGACAATTCACCCCCAAAAGACAATTCACCCCCTAGACAATTCACCCCTGCTCCCTGGACAATTCACCCCCAGATATTTTGTTGTTGTTTTCTTTTGCTGTTTGTTTAGGATTTAGTAATTACGATTATCTGTTTTCTTAGGATAGTTATTTGTATTCTATTTATTTTTTATGAAGTTCTAATAAAAGCATATTAAGATGTTCTCAGAATGTCTTTTTTTCATAAAATTACTTGCAATTGAAACATAACTGTGCTTTTTATCTATTGATGTCTGTTTTTATTATAAACAATATCTTATTATTGTTTTTTTTCCCATTAAATAATCAATTATGTGATTTGTTTTATTTAAGATTGTTTTTATTCATTAAAACAGTTTATATTTGTTAAAAGTGTATACATAAATAATAATTGACCTTTTCGACATTATTTTAAGGGAGACAACTCTGAGTGGATTAAGTGAGGTCGGGGGGGGGGGTACTCGATCATCTACTGCAGTGCGTCTGCATAGAGTTCTGTGTTGATGCAATTATAATTTCCCAATAATTTGCAGATATAACTTATATGGTATGATTTTTTTTGTAATTTGTTATTAGCTTAGTATCTTTGATTTAATTGTAGTTCATGTTTATGCTTTATTTCGATTTTATTGTGTTTAAAGTAGCCAAAAGCGGGTGGGGTATGGAAAAATATATTATTTGTTAAGTTTGGGCAAATTAGAAGTTTGATTACCTTTGGTAAAATACTTTTCTTTGAAAAGAACAATTATTTTAAAACATATAACTATGCTGTCTTTAAATATTATTGAATGGTTTATTGTTATAACTTATAGAAACCTTTTTTTCAGGAACATCACAGTGTCAACAGAAGTCAGAAACTGGAATACTTTATCTCATTCTGCATGAAGCTCAAGAATTATACACCTGGAATGTTATTAACTCTTGCAATTAATATTATACATCACCACAGTTACATAACTATCTTCTTTGAAAAAAATAAAATAAAGATACTTCAGATGTGTGTCTACTTCATACCCTTACATTAAAAAATATCCTACACATTCAGAATTATAATAAAATGGATGGTGGTTTAAGTTGCTACACATCCAATGTTGTCATGTAGTCATTTAACATAACATGTGATGTGTTGACATGACTATTAACACTGCTAAGAAAACATTTACTTCGAATTAAATAAAGTGTCCCTGGTCAAATGTCCATTGGCTAAATATCCATATTGGTGAAACTTTCAGCAGTATCACAGTCATCCTTAACTGGTTGTTTGTTGGGCTATCCCCATTAACTACCCGTCATGGCAGATTTGTTC
This sequence comes from Dreissena polymorpha, assembly GCF_020536995.1. NCBI lineage: Eukaryota > Metazoa > Mollusca > Bivalvia > Myida > Dreissenidae > Dreissena > Dreissena polymorpha. Next base: position 72,120,811 of record NC_068362.1, on the reverse strand, counting down.
AAAACAAGACAAGTGTCAATGTTTGAAGAATTGTTATTGCTTTTACAGTCTTGACGCTAACCCCTAGCCCAACAGCCCGGGGCTAGTGAAATGTATTAAATTCGGGCTATTAAAATTTCCTGATTCATATAGTCGGGCTAGTGGGTATTTTAATCTGTTCTATTAGTGCATAAAGATTCAGGCTAGTTGTTCAAAAATGCTTAAGTGAAGACTGCTTGTATATCCTGGTTAGTCTGAGACATTCCAACAAGCAATAACTGTGACAGTCCAAATACTTGCTCATTAAAGTGTGTATAAAATTTACAGGAGCTTGTGTGTGTGTGTTTGGTACAAGCTCATCTCAAAAGCTGATTCACTATTTAGTTTTTAACCTAATAGAAGTAAAACCTTCCTGTAAAATGAATACTATCATTATAAAGATTTTGTTGTTGGGATGAAATATTATAAATTGTAATCCCTATGATTAACACAGAAACATGAACCCAACGCTAATTCCTGTTGATGTAGCAGAGCCAAAAGACCTGGAAGTATAGATGGTTAATGGATGATGTTCCTTATGAAAGTACTAGTAGGTACTAGTTGGTTTGTCTGTTTGATACATCTAATAGTATATTTAATTTTTTTCATTAATAATATGGGGTTAACTTAGTTATCCTGCTCAGTGGTTGAATCTTCAGGAAATGTTAACATAAGCATATACATTGTATTTGATACATGTATGTCGGTGACCCTCGACTGCAATTTGGGTTACAGACAGGGTAGCCTAAGGTGTAATTATTTCTAAGAGATGAACCCGAGTTGAGGCTTAAACTTACCAACCCATGAGCGAGTCAGAGATCAGCACTCTACCGGTTTAGCTGGCCGGGGTAAGCTGTCGGTCAAAAGCTATTCATAGCTTAAGTTATAATGTTTGTATACCATACCGACAATAAATAAATATTGATTTGATTTGATTTGGGGGACTTACTTTTGCTTAATAATGATCTTAAATAATATTATAGTTGTCAACAATATGATTTTTATGTATTTTAAAAACACAACAAGTTAGGCTTGCAACAGAACTAATATAAATATATGGATTATTATACAATTTACAAATCAAACATATTTAACTTAAATTAAGCTTGCAACAGAACTAATCAAAATATATAGATTATTAATTTATTATACAATTTACAAATCAAACATATTTAACAATAAAGTAGTCTTAGGTTTACTGAAATGTGCAAATACAAATTGGTTTTTATTTCTGAAAATTTAGAAAAATGAGCTAATATAAAAAAGGTTTAATTTTAATAAGTGGGTGTGTTTAAATTAACTTGCACTAAAAAATTATAATAGTCTGGAGTTGTTTTAATTTCTGACAGGTTTCTGCACACCGTACAGTAAGGTATGATCATGTTATTTTTGTCAGTAGTTAATTACGGCGCCGTTAATTACAATGGTACTGAACTATTATCGAGCAGATGGTCGTTGAACGTTATAATAAAAATAAAGATTGCTTTTATTAGTTACAAATCGGCAATTTATCGCTTTTATTTTATTTATAAAGTCAATATAGCGGATAGGTAAGGTGTGTATACTGTAGAGCGAATACTGGCAGAACCCCCCCCCCCCCGAACCCTTAATCTCGCGTTATCTCGCCAGTCTCGTTACGCGTGATTTAACAATGTCGAAATCGTGAATGGCATTGGATACATTATTTGGAAATACGCCAATGTTTTTTATTTGATAAGTTATGCAAGATTTCGAAATTTTCATAATATTACTATGTTTAATTTTAAATGGGAAATATAATAATAAAATATTTGTCACATAGTCAGTCAACAAAATAACAACACCTAAAAACAACCTTTTCACACCACTAAAGGTAACAATAAACAGATAATCTGTCAGGCATTCAGAGCTGATGAGGGTACTGATTATCTAGTGGTAGATAAGGCTATTACTGATTGGGGTTGCTTAGAGATAAGGCTGTATATGGAATGAGTTAACAAACTGTATGATTGAAGTGGACTTGAATTGAGTACAATTTGTGTAAAAAATACATTACATTTCAAAACATTTTTAGTAGGACCATACTAGCGGTATTATAGTGGATTTAATAAATCATGAAGTACTCCTGTATAAGTAGCATTTAAAAATTATAACAGAAAATGGTGTGAATTACTGGATTTGAAATGAATACTGATATTTGCAGACTAAAATATGTTTCAATACACAACATTACAAAACACAACTTCTATTACTAATCCTTCAATGAGAGAAAATTGAACAACTTAACGGATAATAAAAATATATTTTTTTTAAGAAACACCTATGTTTATAGGCAGTTAAATAAAAATAATAATCAAAATATCAGGTGAACAAAAATGGAATTTTTTGATACAGGTATTACCAGGTATTATGCCCAGCCCAGTTTAATTATTTGTCAATGTGTGTAACTGAAGTCTTTGTTTATAATAATAATATTTATATGTTTAAAAATAATAGTTTTTTTATAATAATTATTTGTTTAAAAATAATAATCAAAATATCAAGTGAACAAAAATAAAATTATTTAATACAGGTATTACCAGGTGTTATGCCCAGCCCAGCATAATTATTTGTCAATGTGTGTAACTGAAGTCTTTGTTTATCTGTTTTGACACTTTGATTAATCTGTTTTGACACTTTGATAAAGCCTCGCCAGGGGTGTGAATGCGTGATTGTAATACCCATTAATTGCACGCTCACAACCAGATTAAATTTCCTTTCTTTAATTAAGGTTTTCTTATCAATTGAACCATTTTATTTTATCAAATTAATTATCCTATCTAACATAAATAAATAAATAATTGTGATATTACGCGCAAAAGCCCGCGAAGCGGGCGTTGACCGTTCATACATATGGGAATTTAGACATAAAATTACATAAGAATACCACATATGGATACGTCTCAAAAATTTGCCACGCGACATATATTTTCGCGATGCTATTTATGACCTTGAACAAATCAAAAACACTTTGACATATGCTAAATCACATGTAAATACATACCTCAGGAAAAGTTATATCAATGACATCATAATAGTGTAGCGAATCGCACTAAATATTCTCGCATTATTTGTTTTTCTTCGCAACCGTTCCAGAATTAAGTCATTACTCAATTATCTCCCCTGAATGCTCTTCTTCAGTGGGTATAAGCCGAAGACTGGTTCACTACATATAGTGACAGTCTTTACCAAACACAATTTAGGTGAACATAACCCGTCTTTAATCTATTGCCGAATCTCAGATTTCTGTCGAATTTATTTGCTTTGATCTTTTCGATATCTTATTGTTCTTATTATCCTGACAAATCACAAACGCTTGTTAAAAAATTATTTGTTTTAAACATTATAGTTGGCATCTCTATTCTTCCAGTATTCTCGCGGTATTTCAATAACGACACCCTACTGTTTATTTGTCAGAATTTGTGACGCATTTTCCATTCGCTCTCAGAAAGAAGTTTTACGTGTGATCATGAGCAATATTCTGGTAAATTGTCGTTGTTATCCACCAGAAACACATTTATTCACAAAATTTAAAGATATTCCGATCTAACTTTTTAGTCTTTTAGCTTTAATTTTTAACGTATTTACACCTCGTCTGCTCGCACTTTACCGATTCCCGAAAGGTTATCACTATAATTAGTTTAGGCCTAAAACCACAAAATCCGATACCGTTGGATTTTCGTACCACAATCTTACGTAAAAAATCTTCCAGATTCGAAATCAACAAAAAACAAGACATTTATAAATTGTCTGCATTATTGATCAAATTTTAAGATATTTGATGGTTTTCCGTTTTTAGAAGCTGTTCTGCCAAGGCAAGAGCTGGGCATCATACAAGCCATTCTATCCAGCAAAACTGACAGTTTTGGTTTACAGAAATCAACAAACTTAAGGAGGGATTCCTGAACTATCAAAATTTCCAAGCTATACACACAGTTATTATCTTTGGTGATCTTTATTGGTTCTGTTTGTTTACTTGGATGGAACATGTGTGAACTTTTATAGAACTTTGAAAAGTCTATATATGTATATCTATAACAAAAAATCAGCTATGGTATAATAAGATCAGATGTGCAAACAATGTCAAAGGGTTGTTAAATTAACAATTTGAAGGCAATTATGCTGAAAAAAATATGAAAGTTCCAATGCAAATTTTGTCTGTATATATCGACAAGTGTCTGCCGATAATTGTCAAACTAGTTCTAGTAATACAAAACTTACCACAAGTATGTAAAAGCACTAAGTACCTGTGATCATTTTTAGTAAGATAGTGTAATTCTAAACAGTAGCAAATAGCTTGTTTAGTAAATGCATAATGCAATTAATATGATTTCCGTTATATTGTGTAATTAATAAATTGGTTGTTACTTGTTAATCCATGATAAATGTTTGATGGCTAGTACAAAACCAGCAATGTTAATTTTGTAAAAGGTAATACAATAACACCACTTTGTAATTTCATATACGTAAATATTCTTGAAATGTAGGTTGATGACAGTGTGTTAGTTTTACTTATTTTGTAGCTATTATTTAATGTGCAAATAAATGATGTGAAGTGTTTTGTATCTCCACACAATACCACATACCTTTTTATATATGTACTATGTTATGTGTTATTTGAATGTTTAAATAAAAAAATATGGATGATATAACATGATGCATTCTTATATTTGCATTCCAATTGTAACTATAGAGCTAAGTGTATGCAGTTTAGACTGTGATTTTAGAATTGCTACAAAATGGCTAGTTTTTTAGTGGCGACAAAATTTAAACTATTCAACAATAGTTTGCGAAAGAAAATTAGAAACCTGCAAGATATCTGTATTTATTAAATATTTTAATTGCGAAAAAAGTGTGTTGTTATGCTGTTACACATAATAATACATTGATAATAAATAAGAAGATAATTAGTGGCGTTAACGTTTCCCAACAGTAAAAATCGTTCTTCTGATGAAGTCAGTGATATACAGACGAAAGCTCCAGGTATGGCTCTCAATACGTAGTGTGTGTTATTTGACAGTCTTAAACTTATTGGATTAAAAAAAATCCTGTCGAATTTGTCAATCAAAATTGATTTGACACATCACATGATTTTGATTATGTTAAATCAGTGTACTGTATGCTAAATGCAACTGCTTTAGCAAGCTGTCAAGTTGAATTGAGACATTTGATGAAATAAACTGTTTCCTGGGTAGGGCCAATACTTAGTGTCTATATGACGTACCATGACGTCGAAAGTCTACAAGACCTACTAGGTAGAACGAGAAATGTACTTTGACGTACAATTTTCACCGACTCTTGAGTGTTAGCCAATCAGAAGACACCTTACGTCTGTTGCTTTTAGAGATATTTGACATTGAACATTATTATTATTATTATTTATACCGAATTATGCGACCATCGACCGCTTACTCATAGATATTGTGCGCATTTATTAAACATTATTATTATTATAATTTATACCAAATTATGCGACTATCGACCGCTAACTCATAGATATTGTGCGTATTTATTGACCTGGCGTGGCGGAATTAACCTCTGACTAATGCAAGTTATGGTTATCACAAAATACGACCAACGGGGAGGTTATAATACATTATTTATCCCGTTAATGCTTGGTAAATGTTTGGTTACAGTTGGGAATTTCCTACACAGTTATGCGCTGGACGGTCGTGATACTCCGCCCCGCATGATCAATAAATACTCACAATATGCTGAATAATTTTAATTTTAAAAAGGTAACAATTGAATCTTCTTCAAATTTGTATATAATCTATTTTAATGCATTAAATACTTGAAACTTCTATGTGTTGTTTTTTTTGCCATTCTGATATTTTTATTCATTTTGTCCACAATTAAAAAAGAGATTTTAAACATTTATTATGAATAAATCTGAAGGAAAAGCGGCTCAAGAGACTAGTGTTTTGATTGGCTGTTCATAAAATGTATACGTAGAAGTAAAAACATGTATGTCGAAGTACAAATTGTACTTTGACGTAAAAATATATACTTCGAAGTGGTTTTTATTTATGTCGACGTACAATTATTGTACTTCGACGTACATTTATCTTTTTAACTTGTAGGTCTTCTTGACTTACAACCCAAATGGTACGCCATAGTATGTCTTTAGGGTTATCTAAAGAATGCTCCCACTTAAGGGATCAATACAGAGACCTCCCAGTGACTAAGCCAGTAAGCAGACACCCCATCCACTATACCACAGACACCGAACCAGCTATAAATTCCTGTGGCTAGAAAACAAAAAATATATAAGATGCTAGATCTTTAAGCTTGGAACATGTAACTCGTTTAAAGATTGAATTTTTGGATGCATTACTTAATTATTGCAACAATTATAATATTTTGAACACAATCATGTCCATATATTTATTAAAAATACATGGTTATCATAAAAAAAACTTAAAAAGCTTTTGCCCGTAAATTAGGAAGCACCTATAATCATATTAATGTATAATTCTAAGAATTTAATGAAACTAATTAATCAACTTCAATATTTGACAAAGTACTAATAATGAAATATTAAAATAATAATATTATTTAAAACAAATGCACAAATATTATAAATACAAAAAACTTAATTAATTTCAATTTTATATGTTGTAACACATTTTATAGAAAAATACATTGGTTGAATTGCATTTGACAAAAAACACAATGTCATCTTTCATTTACATACTACATTTATTATTTTCACGTCAAAATTGTGTGCAAAGTCAAAATAATAACCCCAGAACATTTGCTCACAACTTATGTTCAAATATGACAAAAGCAAATGACCATAAAATCTCATATACAAATATGGGGGTGAATTGTCTTGGGGGTGAATTGTCTTTGGGGGTGAATTGTCCAAGGAAATCAAATTCTGGGGGTGAATTGTCCAGGGGGTGAATTGTCTTGGGGGTGAATTGTCTGACACCCGCTAAAACGACTATGAGTTTCCTGTTTTTGTTTTTGTTTTTTATCGAGTGCACCGGGATTGTTTCCCATATGGCCATCGCCCCCAGTTGGTTACGGGGGATAGTGCAAGATACAGGAGACACCCCGTTCCAGAGGTGACCCTGGGTCTTTTATTGCACGGTGTATAGCACCTAGTACACTGCACCTCGGTTTAACGTCTCATGCGAAAGACGAGTTAGTAGGTTAGGTGCAGCGGGGGATCGAACCAGCGATCTCTGGATTGTGAAGCCAGTGTGTTACCACTAGACCACGGATCCGCTACTATGAGTTTCCTCGTGCAAGGTGCGGTATGTATATAGCTGTGGTCATGTGTGAATACGTCACAATATTTTACTTTGTACTTTAAAGTAGCGAAATAGACTGGTCACTGGAGTGATATGCTTGTATATTGGAGGCTGGAGGCCTTATGAAAATAATTGAATATTGAACTCGGTAGACATAGTGGTATATTGAAAGAAAACCGTATATGTAGTTATTGTCTGCAAAATTTAAACACATTAGTTATTGATTGTAAATTTCATGCCTTTTTTAAATATCATAAATATGATGATATTAGAAATTCATATTTGTTTGTAGTATACACATGGTACTGATACTCAAGACTTCTATGTACTGATGTCATCTCAGGATGCTGATATTGTTAGGAAAGTCTCTCTTTATGTGTACCATTTAATGTTATTGATATCTCAGGAACATTGAAATTTGACACAACTCAAACTCTTACAGCTGTATTAATGATATGTAAATTTGGCCGGAGGCCTTTATTTGCAAATAAAGAATTCTGTTCTGTTCTAATGAGGATTTTGAAGATAGGTAACGTATAAAGACGCAAATTTCGCCTGGGGGTCTTGGATCAATCAGCCAGGTACTGGGAGAAGCAAACTAAGCCCTATACCACGAAGTGAGCGTGAGCACAAGAAACGCATTCGACGTGCTGAGTTGTGTGAGCGATATTCAACGTGCAAAGCAGTGTGAGCGACATTTACCAATTCGCTTAAAACTATGGAAGGCAATACATGCCAGCATAACATGGGGCCAACAAACATAGACATTATAGCCATTCTTGGCAAAATTGACTTAAACCTAAATGACGTGGACTCGCGATTAAAGACATTCGAAGGGGTAGAGAAGAAAATTGATAATTTGGATAAGGATCTCAAAAAACTATGGGCGCACATGGACACAATCACTAAGGATACCAGGACAAAGTTGACAGGGTGGAAAGTTAAAGTGACTCTGTAGGCGTTGATATTGAGGAAGCTAGAATAAAGATGTCAGACTTGGTTAAAAAGATAAAAACAAATTACGAGAAAACATGAACTACGTGCACTCCCAAAGCATGCGAAATAACTTAATATTCGGAAACATCTCTGAAGAACGAAATGAAACACAGATCAAATGTATACAACTAGTGAGAGACTTCATGTCGGAAAAACTCGAACTTACCAAGGAAGCGGTGGCTACTATGAAATTTGAAACGGCGCATAGGATGGGCCATAAAAGCAAAACCGGAAGAGGAACCACCGGAAACGGTGGCGAGGAGAGGAATCGAAGCATTGTATGCAAAGTTTCATTCTTCGGCGACAGAGAGCATGTTCGCAGAAGTAGACGGAATCTCAGGGGTACGCCATTCTATGTTACGGAACTATTCCCACCGGAAGTCGCGGCAAAAGACGGCGTTTCTTCTGAAGAGGAAAAGAGAAAAAGCAGGCGGGGAAACGGGCTGGGGTGTCGTACGACACTTTGTACACTGACAGCAGGCCAATAAAGGACGCGAAGGAGGGACCTGATGGACTTAAGTGTCTAGTCTGGAAACTGCAACGGATTTAGCGCAGCTTAGCGGGAGGATCCAGATTTCCTTGCAATTGTATCACAGTTTGACCTCATTATTTTTTTAGAATCGTTTTTTTCAATATATACACGCAATAACATAAGAAGTGGCATATATTCATGATACAATAATATTGCTTAAACTAGATAAATCGTTATTTTTATCACTAACGAAGATTATTGGTATATATATAGTGATTCGCCGATGGCCAACTTGATAGATACGGACCTCTTCGAAAGTCTCGGTAACGATATTAACCTTTAACCTTTTTCAATCGTTGTGCACAGTTATGTAAATTGGAGATTTTAACGCTAGAACAGCATGCAAAATTGATTGACTACAAGTTTTATAGCAGATGGGTATGTTTGATACCATATAGCACCTTAATAATGAAACGGATCCTGTTCGATAAATTGACCGCTGCCATTACGGTACTGAAGAATCTGGTAGACTACAGCGTTCAAATATCTATCAATAAACAAAGTTTGTCAGTGAACGGAGTTTCAACTCGACAAGAACATACCGTCATATTCGTATTATGTGGCCATTAAATATCAATAATAGGAAATCACACTTTTAAATGCTAATACCGGTAGTTCCTTTCAGATTTTAAGATTTCGAAATGTATGATATTCATATTACTTTAAATGTGTATTCGTTACTTTTTAGTTTAAAATGCATCAACTATAAATAATATGTTACAACTGACTAGGGTATCCTGGAATATGGTCTATTATTATCTGGTAAAAAGGAATTCTGACCGAGGCAGTAGGCACAGGCTAATCAGGAAAATACTTTCCGCAAAAACTGGGTTTGCGCTAAGTAGAGACTTCCTTAAAACGAAATATATATTGAAAGTGGAAAGTGTCGTCCCTTAGTAGGCTGTGCGGACTGCGCATGCCAATCTGGGGCGACATTTTACACACGTGAATTAAACTCTCGTTTCACACAGCGAGACTCAAAAATAAAATATGCTATTTCTGATACAGCAAATGGAGGCTGAGCTTAACAAGGCCCTGCAGGCCCTAGTAGACGGGGATAGGTTTACCAAGAACGAGTTCAGGACCTTTATACAGGTAAGGACCAGGGCCCCGATTCACTAAGCAATTTACTCAATGCATAAACTTAGGCACACCATTTTCAATACATTGTAAATAATTGATTTGAATCGAACTATGTTAAACTTAACGTTATCTAAAATACACTACCGGTACTTACATTCAAATAACCTATTTACTTTGAGTAAATATATACATTTTATTATTATTTTATTACTTATTAAGCGTGAAATTTACTATAACAATTACGCAATAACGCATGGAGCTTAGTAAAATGTGGCCAAGGTACCTCAATGTGCAAAGGACATGATTCACAAAACTTGTCTTAAATTTGTATGTATAATTTATATTGTAAATAATATATTTGTGTTGGATTACACCTAAATAAAAATATTGAAAATGATTTTTGATACTGCTATTTTAAAGTACCATTCTATACTGTTTGTTAAACGGAGTAGATCTTCTCACTGGGAATAATATGGGTGACCGCTATCAATAGTTCAAAACAGTGCATATTTCCCTTAAAACGTGATGATTACATATTGTCATTCATCCTCGTTTTATTATGAGGTCATTTCTTTCACTACCCATGTTTCAGTCACGTGGCGATGACCCGCTCACGGACGCCGAGGTGGACGAACTGTTCGCGGACATCGATACGGACGGCAACATGGACACGGTATTCAGACAGGAGCTGATTGCTCTATTCACGCAGGCCAACATGTAACATCAATCGTTTCTTGCTATCATCTTTGACATCTATATATGTAATAAATTCTAGAGAAAAGCAAGCTTTTTATCTTTACTGTCTTATGTGTGTGTGTATGATAAACATTAGTTAAAAGCTAATTTGTTATCGCAGTATTAAATAACGCAGACCTTTGAAAACTCCGTCGTGTGTGTTTTTAATATAAAATATTTCTCAATCATTCGACTTTATGTATGATATTTACGATATTTTTATTTATTAAATAATTTACGTGTTTGAACTAACGTAAGTAAGCACTCATTTCCGTATGTTACTTGTGATAATTAAAAATACCGCAATGTTGCCTAGGTATTTTTCTAAGGGAAATTTATGTTAGCGCACTAAGTAAAAACAACAGTTACGATCACTGAATTGCTTTTCCGGTGTTTGTTTCTTAGTGTTCCTAAAAGTCTGAATAGTATTTCAGATGAAGCTTAATTTATCTAATAAATTACACTGAAATGTCCGTGTTGGGTTTTGCTTGTGTTTATTTTGAAAAGACAAAGAAAGCGCCTGTACATCATGAGATCGTAGCTAGGATTCTTTTTGCAAATATTTCTGCAGTAAAAATCATAATTGATTGCACAAATGTGCTGTATGATATTTTAGTAAAATGAACAATAAATAATAATACAATCATTTGAATACATTCCCATCAGTGTACGTGCATATAAAAGCAAGATTTATATGGCAAAGTCTAGAAAAAAAACAGCAGCAACAACTATAACAACAATTTAAGCATTAGTTTTAACAAAGCCTGACAGAAACATGAATGTTTTCACTTGATGTATTGAAGACCACAAACGTACATTCTTCGAAATAATTTTTGTTTACTTTTATATTTGCACGATATGTATTTAAAAAGCGTGTAACATTTTTAAAAAATCCAACGGATAAAGACATTCAACGCAATCTTAACCCGATATAAGATTACATTAACAGTTGTTTCACAATTGACACAAACATGTTAAACAATACACGAAACCAATGCACAATACTTTATAAAGGATTCATAGCCAACCCTCTCTCCGAGGTATTGTTAGGTTTAAGATAAAATAAACACATTTTATTTCTCAAAGCTTTCCCAATTCATGTATCAAACTGAGATACTTTAACAATATTTACACATACTGGAATTGTTTAAAAGCACGGTAGACCACGAGAATAGCGCACACAAGTTTGAAGATATCATGATAAAATGTATACTCGAAAAAAAACTACAAATATATAGAACAATAGATATGTTTTCTTAATTAATATAAACTACTGTCGAACAGGTTGTCAGTGATTCACAGGCGTGTAGCCTATGTTCCAACGTCAAACAAATTCTCGCTGTTTAGACACGTCAAATTCCTGCTGGCATAAACTACTACGCGATGAAATTAAAATGTTAATTTTTATAGGTTAATGTTTTACTAATTAATTCTATTTTCTATATGTCTCAATTTACTGCAAGCAATTTTACGAAAAAAGTGTCCAGTTAGGTAGAAATGTGCACTTCTACAATTAATAAAAAAAAAAAAATTCTCAATCCTCCCTAATGTTACTTCTGACGGCAGTTGTAACCGTTAACCGATAGGGAAGGCAACCGCTCTGAGGAGTTGTGCAAGTCATTGCCGGAACGGCTGGCGGACGTTGTCTAGAAGCGTCCGGAACGCGTCCGCAAAGGTCTTCAGATCGAGGAGGAAGATGCCGCCGAGAATGATGACCAAGAACACCAGACCGACGACGCCGACCGCCTTCGCAGACGGCCGGTGGTTCTCTGCGCTGTTCAGCTTCCGCATCTGTAATATAATCAGCAAAGATTTGGAATAAATCTTTTAAAAAGCGTACCTTTTGGTCAAGCAGTCCCTACTATGCAACTATTAAGATTCTTTTTTGCATGAACTACTGAATTACAAAACATTAAAAATAAATCAAAGCGACAGTCACCGACTGATTTATTGGAAAGTCTGAAAGAAGGACAAATAAAAGAAGCTAAATACCATCTATGATGAAATTCACTAATAAGTGGCTGAAACAATTTATCGAGCGTAGTAAATAATTGCAAAGAGCAAACATTTAAGGTGTGCGTTGCTTTATGGATGTTATGATAATGTGAAGATAAACAGTTGCGCTTGACATTCGTTTTAATTCATATACAACGGTGAGTGTAATGCATCCGGACGTTGACTTACAAAAGATCGCACGACACCATTTGGTTACGAAAGAAGTTGTTATCACAGAAAAAGATTATTAATGATCAAATATTCATAAAATAAAGGGATTATGATAGACTCAATAGAAATTTTAGGACAACTGAAATTTACTTATAATAGAGATTTGTACTTCTCCCAAAATTACACCGTAACTTAAATGTGTCGTATGATGTTTACCCAGACGGGCTCTGGCTGCGTTAGAGATTGCATATACAAAACTTACCGTGGAACTTAACTTCTTCACCTCGACCTTGAGGTTCTCTTGGATCTTCTTAACAATTGCGTTCAGCTCTTCCTTCGTGTAATTTACGGGCTCTGCCACCCAGCTACAAGGACAGTAACAATCAGTGAAGCATGCCTCCTCCTGAGGCGGCTGCTGCTGCGATGTCACTGAAAATCGTTCATGAATCAAAGCTCTATAGGCATTGAAAGTGTGTTGCCGAGAAAAAAAGAACAAGCGACAGCCAAAGGGGTGGGGAGAGGAATCTACAAAAAGGACACATTTTGTAGTCAAAACTGAGCTAACAAGGCGCATGTAAGCCTGGCTTTGGGTAAAGGTGGAACATAATAGAAGGCTGAGTTTGACTTCCAGTTCATAAGGGTGTCACTATGTACATGTGCATTTCCAAGTGATATTTCAGTGTAAATAGATGTATCTGTATTTATCAACATAATATATTTACGATATTGATCAGAATGTGTAAAATAAGTGCTTGAGTATATTTGGTTAGTTGAATGAACATTATACCGTCAGGTCAATTCCAAACAGGACAAATCGAAAAAATACGGGATAAATCGATCAAAGTTAAGTGAAAGCGAATCATTATTTGCTTACTGACCGGTTGTGGTGTCTCCGGGGGAGGGAGTCAATGTGGTTGTCGACTGGGCGTTCGATGTATACGATAAGTTCGGCTTCTTTCCCGTCGGCACAGGTGTTTTTAGTCCCGGATGGGATTCGTCTGAGTCTGTTATCGTCGGTTCATTGGAATCAGTGAAGACATCCTCCGACGGACGTGAGGAATTGAACGTGACAATGCAATCCGGTGGAGCGGCCCAGCATTGTACAGTCGGCGACTCTATTGTGTTGTTATTGCTGTTCGACACTGAAAAATCCCGTTTTAGGTATTTATCACACGTTAAAATAATATTGTGTGGGGGATTTTTATATTGCAACTGCTCCTGGTTGACCCTGTATTCAACTTGATAACTTTTCTTTTTGCTAGTGCACTTTGTTATTTAAGTTAAATCAGATCCATTGAATTATTTTCAAATATTTATTCACAAGTGGTTTATTGAATGAAACATGTTTTTTCTGATATTACAATTTACGTTTTCCCCAACACAATTCTAGTACAAAACACACAATAATTGGCTGAATTTTTAATGTATACTACATTGAATGAATTGTTTGTATGTTTATAGAATATGAACTCTTGAATGGCCTTTAACTGAATATGTTTCCGCTTTAACTGGAAGTCCATGGCATGTCTGCCCAAATAATGCGTCCATACTTACTTACCAGTTTGGTTACAGTCTTCATTTACGGCACCGTCGACGTCTGAGTCTTCAACAAAAAAATTCAAAAGTTCAAACATGCAATGTATGTTTTGAGTTAACAGATCTGAACAGATAATTTATACAGACGTATCGTCTACAACACTTTATCGTTAAAGTTCACCATAAACACGTGCATGGATTTATGTATTACTATATAATAAAAGATGATATGTTTGATGCCTATTGCGAACATCCTACTGAATAAGGACATTTAACGACGATGCTTGTAATTTAAACATAGGCTAGGCGGAACATAACATACAAAAAAAATAAAGAACACTAGTTCATAAAAAGAGCGGCTTTGGCTAATGTTGACATCAAACTATTTTGAAAGAAAATACCCGATATGTATTGATAACTTACGGTTTTGATCGTTTCAAAACCCAATCACACTTAAAATATGCATATATACGTTTTGTAACGTGCATTTGGGCAACACGCTGCATTCACCGGTGCAAAATGATACAAAGACTTGTCAATCTTGTCTTATTTTACTGGCATGCTATTTGTACCAAATTAGTAATTAAAAATTAATCCATATTTTATGAATTTTACGGGGTTGATGTATTGTATTTGATATTGAATCGCGATGTCGGGCGAAGGGATCTGCTTGATGCATGCGTAATTCCGTTTAATCATGCTCATAATTTATATTACGTCTCAAGTATTTGAAAATGCTTATCCGTGCTGGTTAAAAATCGAGGCGAGTACAAAGCAATCAAACAATTTATTTTTGTGTATTTTATTTTTCAAACGGGCATGTAAATTTAGAGAAAATACTACCTGTAGTAAGGTACATTTTAATTATATTTGTGTGTGTGAATTTCTACCGGTATGTCTAACATATTTTTCTCAAGAACAATGAACATATACTCATCAAATATATTCCAATAATAGCAAAAACCATTAACATATTTCATAACTGTAAAAAGTTTTACTAGCCTTAACCTTCACTGCTTTAAAATTTGAAATCTCCTTTCCCCTGCATGCGACTTAACTAACGTGAATTTAGCCCCGCCTGTTGCCGAATACAGGGTCATTTTAGTTGGCTTCTCTGTTATTGTGCTCCAAGAAGAAGCTGTAGAATCTGACTGCAAGCGAAATTGATAAAGAACAAGACAGGCGTGCATTTATACGTTATTGTTTCCGCACGAGTGTGTGCGTGTTTGCAGCCACGGGACTGTTTACTGAAAGCTACTCGTTGTACTCCCGTCGGATTCCGAATGATTCCGGGTCAAAATACACTGCGTTCGTTGTATTGAGGGTTGAAGTAATTCATCGAAAGATTCAAGAAGTAAAATGATATAAATGAAGTAAAGATAAATGCAAACTACTAAATTGTTTTTCATGGCATTCATAATAGTACTCACTATGACCCTCAGTCTCATATAACGGAACACTCCGTGCAGATCAAAACAAACTTCGATATGCATCACACGAGACCCCCCACACACCATACAACGTTACGATTAATCCCCACACTATTTGTTATCAAACACATAAAACGTTACGATTAATCCCCACACTATTTGTTATCAAACACATAAAACGTTACGATTAATCCCCACACTATTTGTTATCAAACACATACAAAATTTAGCCGCACTCTGGGACAACCGGCCTCCATGCGTGTGCGTTAAGTATCGTCCCTTACCGCTTGTATTGATTTTTTAATTTAAAGGAAGTCTCTTGTGCATAAAAATCCAGTCTATACGGCCTGCACATTCTATTCTGAGACGATTCTTAACGCACATTCATTAAGCCCGGTTTCCCCGAGAACGGGTCGAATTTAATATGATTCTATTCGCTCAGTTGATCACCATGCCACATGTACATACCCGTGTAATGTTAATATAGTTCGGCTCGCTCAGCCTCTGTATTTGTATTTTAAGAAGGGGCCCGTTGTCCGATGCTTGTGTTATGTAAGTATCTTTGCACTGATTCATGTTACATGACGATACCATTATTTGCAACGGAGTCACCTGTAAGAACAAATCATAGGGATCCATCGGATTGTTGACTGATTGAAAAAAAGAGAAGCGAACGAGAATTAATTTCATAATAAAACAAAAGCTTTTTCACAGCCAAAGCAGCAGACAAGCATGGGGTAATGTTGGTTGTCGGAGTAAGAACAGGAACTCCTCACACAAATCACCCTGGCTTGGACACTTCTTAGTAATGACATGTTGCAGATCTTAGTTACAATTACTTCAGTAACCATAGTAACCACTGTTTTGGTAAGACGAACAACTTTAATAAAAGGCATATTAACTATATAGCCATCGATCAACAAACAAAGTTTCAACAACCTAACAAACGTACCGTTAATATTTGAATTCATGCAGGATCTACATTTCAGTTTTTATTTAATTCTGTTACTATTGCATCCACAATGTTGTCTCTTGATTTGAATATATTCGTAACACTATGCAGTGGTCAGATAATTTACTTAATAACATGTCTACCTTGTATAAGTGATTCCTGGTGAAGTAAGTTTTTTGCTAATATCACTAATTTTAGTAAATTGATTTGTACAAAAACACGAAAGTCAATTATCGGAATCACTTCTTTTCTCATTTCTTGAGACATTATGCTCAACTTGATGCTCACAAATGTTTGTTTTTAGTTTTGAGATCGACTCAAACCTTAGCTTGAGTGAGAATATGTACGTATACATATAGCTAGATATGTGCTTTCAGGATCGGGCTTTTTTTGCGTCCTTTACGGTGGGGCGTTTTGTTAGTTTTACATCGATACTGTTGATTTCTGTCTATAGGAAACATCAACGAATATCATGCAGAATAAAGATCATTGTTGTTTGAACGTTACCATGATAACAGTGTCCTCTGTGGACGACGCGCCTCTGTGAAGTTTTATGACGGCTACGCTGTGGTTGTTGAGAAGTTCAACGCTTACTGGCATTAAACTGGCACCCTGGATATTGACACATGTAGTACCACTGGAAGTCGCTTCTTTATTTGTTGTGTTCACGACCAGTTCTGAAAGCACAACTAAAACTTTCTTGCTTATTGCTTATTTGCACATTAATAACATTTAAAACATGAACTGTCAAAGAAAAGCGTTGTAACAACCCGTTGTGCAATAAACCCGTTTAGCAATAAATTTATTGCAAAACGGGTTGGAGTGTCTTATTGCAATTTGATTTTTTTTACAACAACCCGTTTTGCAATAAACCCGTTTTGAAATAAGATTATCGCACATTCATTTGCAATAATTTTATTGCAAAACGGGTTGGAGTGTCTTATTGCAATGTGAACATTTTATAACAACCCGTTTTGCAATAAAATCATCACTCTTGTATTAATTAATTCAAATGGATTGGAAGAGTTTAAAGGGAGTTTCAAGTGTTGGATTTAAATAAAATTGTTTTACAAAATAGACACAACTGTGAGTTTAGATTTAACATTAAAATGCATGGAAGGTGATGAATTTCAAGCTTTAATACGATAAAACAACACAGAGTGTGTATCGAAAGTGATTTCATACAATTTAGTATAAAAGTTAAGGCAACGCAAAAATGCAATGATTTATGGAAAAACTTGTTGAAATGTCTTATTGCAATGTGAATTTTGCAAAACGGGTTTATTGCAAAACGGGTTGTTATAAAATTTTCACATTGCAATAAGACATTCCAACCCGTTTTGCAATAAGACTATTGCATATAAATGTGCGATGATTTTATTGCAAAACAGGTTTATTGAAAAACAGGTTTATTTCAAAACGAGTTGTAAAAATTCAAATTGCAATAAGACACTCCAACCCGTTTTGCAATTAATTTATTGCAAAACGGGTTTATTGTACAACGGGTTGTTACAAAGCGTTTATGCTGTTTATGGCTCTAAAAAATAAATGTGGATCAGTGTATTTATGTGGTGATTTTAATAGAAGAGTAGGGCAAAAATGTGATTTTATCATCCATGACAAGTTTAACTGTATTGTTGACGATGTTGATTATAGCCCCGACTGTAGTACTAGACGGGCCTCATTGGATCATACAGTTAACAGTCACGGTGTTAAATTATTAGATTTGTGTAAAGCGACCGGTTTGCCTATTGTGATTGGGCGGCTAGCTAATACAAACCACCATACGTTTTTATCACATAACGGTTGTTCTGTAAGTGACTATTTACTGACATATGATCACGATATGTCACAGTTGAACAATTTTATATTGATGGTTTTAATGAATGGAGCAATCATGCACCATTGCGCTTTACCGTGTGTTGTAATAATGTTACTACTACTATACTTGACCGTGAAGAAATTAAGTTTAAGTGGGATGTCAATTTACGGGAGCATTTTCGCTCTGGTATTTATGATTATTAAGGAACTTTTAATGAAATTATACAAAAAACAGACTGTTCGAATAGAGAATCCGTAAATGCTATGCTTAATAAGTTTACGGATACAGTGAGAAGTATAGCAGATCCTTTGTTTGCCAAAAAATGTTATTTAAACAAGATGTTCGTTTCAGTACGTCACCTGTACATGAAAATAATTGGTTTGATCCAGTTTGTAACACAGCTCGCACTAGTTATTTGCATGCCTTTAGACTGTTCAATTTAGATACGTCGCAAGAAAATCGTATATTTTTATGTGAACGTAAAAAGCATTATAAAGGTATTATTCGGAAAAAGAAACACGCAAGATACAAAAAGAAAATGAATGAGATTGAGGATCTTAGAAGAAAAAAACGAGAGTTTTTGGAAACACTTTAGAACAAAAACTAAAAATAAATCTGAAAATATACCTTTAGATGCTTTTCGATACTTTTGTAAGAACTAAGGAGGAAATGTTTTTAATTGTGAAAATGATGAATCTGAGTTTTTTAATGAACATAATAATTTTGATTTGCCGAATAACGTTCATCCGGAGCTATTGTTAAAGCCGTTTAACTACTGAAGCGGAACAAAGCCCATGGACTTGATTATTTGTTGAATGAATACTTTATAGAATCTATTGACATTTTAGCTTTGCGTTTGAGTGATATGTTCAATAAGATAATAGACTATGGAGTTTTCCCCGAAGCGTGGACAGTCGGTATTAAAGGCTCCGAGTCAGATGTAAACAATTACAGAGGTATTACACTTGTAAGCTGTCTTTCTAAACTGTTTACCTCAGTTATTAATAAGAGAGTTGAAAATGTCTTCAATGAATATAACATTATTTCGGACGCCCAATTCGGATTTCGAAAAGGACGTTTTACTGTAGATGCAATATTTATACTTCAGTCATTAGTTCAGAAATATATGTTTGAAAATAAACGTCTGTATGTTATTTTTGTCGATATGTTGAAATGTTTTGATTCTATTTATAGAAACGGTATTTGGTTGAAAATGTTTAAATCGGGAATTCAGGGTAAAGTTTTACGAGTTGTTAGAGATATGTATAACAATGTTAAATCATGTGTTAAGTCATTTCCTTCATTTTCTGATTATTTCTCATACTCAATAGGCTTGCGTCAAGGGGAGGTAATGTCCCCTTTACTATTTTCTCTCTTTGTTGAGGACTTGGAACTTTATCTTTAAGATGATATTAATGCAGGCATAAATTTAGATGATGTTATGATTTTATTACTTTTGTTTGCTGACGACATGGCTATTATATGTAAAAATCCAACAGAAATTCAAAACCATTTAGACCATTTGCACTCTTACTGCAATAATTGGGGATTGCAAGTAACATTTCGAGTACCATACTTGGTATAATAAACGATGAAAACCCGGTTATTGATACTTCCGTATCAACTGATTTTGTGATTATTTTCATCAAATCTCCAGCATTATTTCTCGGGTTCGATGCAAAGACGAACGTTGTTCCCCATTCGTTTACTGGCGGAATTTGTTCGATCATAAACGAAGACTGGACGTGTTTAGTCCCAACAAACACGGCGATGTTCTTACTAGCGACGATTCGTGTTCCGCTGAGGTCTTGTGTAGATTCGATCCGAAGAACGTCCAGCTCGTTCAACGTCACTGGAACGCCGTCGACGTTTGCTGCTTTGGTATTACTGCACTTGAGCGTTTCGTTTATCCCCTCGGGAAGGTACACGGTAACGACAGTGTCGTTGTAAACGGGGGTGACGGCGAACTGACAGTAGCCTCCCATGCTGCAATACGTGCCGACGTAATACACCGTCCCGAGTTGTGCGTCCTCAATTGCAGCGTATCCTTCCTGCATCTCACCGTATGACTGGAGCACAATCGTCGGGTAGGTGTCAGTGTCGTTATCGACGGCGAATCTCAGGCCGCTCATGCTGATTCCCAGCAGAGGATTCAGGACAGATGCGCAATCTTTTACGTCGTATATGTTTGCTTGGAGGGGGGCATTTGAAACCAATGTACAGGATTGATCAACCAATGTGTAAGGTGTCGAAAGAGTCAGAGAGACATTTGTTGTACTGTCGTATGTCGCATTCAAATACAACAGTGCTGTACAGTACGTCTTCTTTGCGACTATATTCGGAAATAAATGGAGTCATTAAAGTATATTTTGAAAAGACCACAAGAGAAATAATGCAAACATATTGCTTAATAATTAACTAGTTGACCATTCATTTAAATTATTAAACACTGCAAACGTGTCATAAATGTGGCTTCAGTTTCTGTTGAAATGTTTTTACAATAAAAAAGATAATTTGCTCATTTGTCGTTTGTTTAAAGTCCGTAATAATTGACGGAATAGATCATTTACTAAATGAACTCTTAAACTGTGAAAAAGATTGAAATGATTAAAATGTCGAGATATGTATACATCATTGTGTTCTTCTTTGAAACATCGACAAATCAATTAAAAATTACCAGTAATCCCTTATAAAGAAACAAATAAAATCACAAAAATATCAGTGAAACTGATGGAGGCTGCCCGATGATGTGATTCACAAATGTATGGGTTAATTTAAACAAGTGAACATGACATTGAGCCAATTACTCTTTGAAAGATCAACCGACAAGAACATTGACATTGACCTTACATTTCAGCGGATATATGACAATATGTGCATGTCGAGCTTGTGTTAGCGGCTATGTGACAATATGTGCATGTCGAGCTTGTGTTAGCGGCTATGTGACAATATGTGCATGTCGAGCTTGTGTTAGCGGCTATGTGACAATATGTGCATGTCGAGCTTGTGTTGCATATAAGTTTCAAAATTTCCATGAGATTTGCTGTGTAATGGGTATCATGTATAGTGCATTAAATACATTAAATTCGAATGTTAAGCTGGATACAAGGTATTCGATCCAAAATGGATATCGAGCACAGAACAAATGCCCAGAAGTGTATATGGTATTCGAAAGTGAATATCAAGAAAGGAACGAATGACCAGCTCAATATTGGATATTAAAACTTAAGCGAAAATGAAACTATGTGGCAAAGGATGGAGATCAATTTCTTTAAAACTTAAACGAATATCGAGCCAAGGTCAAATACCCATCACCCTATTGGTTGTTCAACTTCAGCGAATATCGAGTCGAATACTTTGATGATTATTGCGTATTCGAACTTCAGCGAATATCGAGTCGAATACCTAGGTGGTTGTTGTGTATTTGAACTTCAGCGAATATCGAGTCGATACCTAGGTGATTATTATAAATTGAACTTCAGCGAATATCTAGTCGAATACCTACGTGACTATTATGTATTCGAACTGTAGCGAATATTGAGTCGAATACCCAGGTGATTATTGTGTATTCGAACTTCATCGAATATCGAGTCGAATACCTACGTGATTATTGTGCATTCGATCTTCAGAGAAATGTTTTGAAATACCCAGCTGGGTGAAGTATTGGGTAATCGAATGTTAGCGAATATCGAGTCAAGGTCGAATACAAAGCTTATTATTATATTGTATTCAAACGATTATGGATATTTAGCAGAGGGTATTTGCGAACTTTAGCGTATTTAGATTAATGAATACCAGCTAGTGTAAGGTATTCGAATTTAAGCGAATATCTAGACAGATTCGAACACAAATCTTGGTATTGGATATTCGATCTATAACACATACCGAGCCAAGGCCGAATACCTGTTTGGTATTGTGTGTTCAAACTAAAGCGAATATATAGCCAGGTGGGTATTGAGAATTCGATCTTAATGTAAATATTGAGCTAAGAAAGAATTCTAAGCTGGTTATTGGGTGTCTGAATTTTAGCGTATACATATCAAGGTCGAACTTATGCGAATATCTAGCCAAAGATGAATAACCTGCGGAGTATTGGGTTTGCGAAATTTTGCACACAAAAAACGATCCTATTAAGATTTTTTTTTAACACTATACCAGCTAAGTATACAACCTTCGCACTACATTTGTAATAGAACGAATATCAATACTATTCAAGAACTCTCTCGAACATCGCTAGTGCGGAATTGTCTGATACTATGCGCACGTCCACCCTATGAGATTATAGTAAAAATGTCATCAAATTCGGATCATTAGTATTAGCGATCATGTGTGGAAACGAATAACATGTATTATTAAAGGTGAAAAAACTCCCCGAAAACTCATTTGCGCGGAACGGAATGACAAAATACGCAAGTCCTCTCTAAAGGTATACTGCATGCAAAGTTTCATCAGAATCCGATCATTAGTTCCTGAGACCTTACACAATGTCAAATTACTACTGAAACCGCAATAACTCATTGTAAAATTATTAACGCGGAAAAAAACCTATACATAAACCCACCAAATAGAGATGCTGCATGTGAAGTGTCATTAAATTCGGATCATTAATATCCGAGATCAAATGCCGACAGAAAATATTATGCACATAACAAAAACTCCTTGAAACATTTACGGAGATAAACGCTCAACTCTATAGGACAAAATATGAAGTTTCATCAAATTCGGATCGTTAGTTGATGAGATCGCGCAAAGACAACAGAAATCCACGAAAAAGATCGGACGGAAGGACGGACACCAAGAAGGACGGAGACGATTATCGGGGAAATTCTTTTCAGACCCGCGCAAATTCTTTCCCATCATAATTAGATTTTGAGAGGACGGGCAAAGCGGTGAATACTAGCTTTTGGTAGCATTAACATAAAATCAATTTGTCGTACCCATTTGTTTAATGTTATATAATACATGACAATACGTTTTAAATTATTATCATTTAATGAATCATTTAGTGAAAACATTTAACGCGCAGTTATAAGAAATATAAACTTCATGACAGAATATAATAAAATATATACGACAATAACATTTCATGTTTAAATTGTTACAGTTTATCAAAAGCTCTAGGCATACTTGGTAGTCTTTGGAAGTTGTAAAGCAATACAAAAAAGATAGAGGGAGTTTTAAATTAAAACTGACCATTATGGATACGACATTAACAGAGCTTACTTTAAGTGTTCAACTGTTCATACCAAAGCGACAATACGAAAATAAATCTTCATAAAATATACATACCAGCACACTGTGTCAGAACGACCAGCACACTAATAAACAGAGGTCGCAACATCTGAAAAATGATGATTCAATATTAGCAAAATTATTAATAATGTTGTTCAGTACTAATCACATTTACAGTATTTTTATACAATTGTGTTCAGTATCGTTGTTATGTATTCACTTCACACGATTTAACAATCTTATTAGACTTGTGCTATTATTTGTGCTATGTCGTTATAATTAATAAAGTATTTTTTCGAAATTCTAATTTGTGCTATGAAAATGGAGTTAAGTATGCAATATACACGGTAAACACCGAATCAACTCAAACTGTCACACTCGTGCCTGACATATCCGCGAATGCTGCTTTGTTCGATGGCAGTGCTAATACTGTTTTACAAACGTGGTTTAACTAATAAAGTTTAAAAGGATAATATGTCAAGCATATCTTGTTGGTGTTAAAACGTGTAAAGTCAAAGACTATGTTAAGTACGAAAAATCACACAGGGCTATGACTGTTATCATTTCTCTTATGTTTACATATATTTAATGTAATTATTATTTTGATTTTATTTGTATGTGTACGGTTGCTGTTTTCGTTTTTGAAATAGTTTGTTTGCTGGATTTTTTTCTAACCAAATACACAAACAAATGTAACATTAAATGTAATTTATTTTAACTGAGAGTTTCTCAAGAGACCGCCGCTTTAGGTGTATATATACAATTGTGCATAAAATATTATTATATGTACTTAAGAGTATGTAAGCAGTAAACAAAAACAACTTTTTAGGTATAAGAGGTATGTCTGTGAATAAAATGTGTCATCTAGCTGGCAATAATCGTTATTGTAAGGCCATGAAACATTTTTTCTTGACATGCTCCTTGGGTTGGTCTTTACGCTCCCAAAGCGCGAAAGCATATAGTTGCTCATTTGTCTGTCCGTCCAAATAATTATTCTGATGGAATTGAGTGTTCAGGTGGTTTTCAAGGGTCTGAATCGAATGCCCCTGTACTCATTTCTGTCCTACACGATGTTGGTCATTCGGACCTTTCCACTTATCGTTTCCGTGACAGGTCTTATATACTAAGGATCCGAATATGATGAAACCTGGTATGAATTATTCCTATGAACATCTGCATCGTTGTTATTTGAATTATAATTTGCTTTCACGTGAGATTTCGGTAACTAAACATCAAAATTTGAAAACTAATATGGAACTTAGTCTTGACATGAACATAACGTTACATCATTCCGCTCCTTTGTCATGTCGATTTCATTGATCCGGTATGTTCATCTTTCAAAGAGTGTTGGGCGTAATTTCTTTCTTACCATGTTTTCCGTTAACCTATACATTGACAAAGCGTATACTCGCTGAGCATCCATCAGTTTCACTGATATTCTTTTGTTTTTTTTCTTCAAAGGTGTTTTTTATATAGTAAACAACGTTATTCAGCTCTAAATTAATTAAACTAAATACGAGCTATCAATGAGATTAACTAAGGTAATATGATTTAGGAATAATTTCCAATCTAAACTTACACAATATGATATTCTAGTATATTTTGTCCAATATTATTTTGTTAAGCTAATATATTTTAAATAAATAGAATAATGACAAACGGTCTAATAACTTTTATATTTAGTCATGCACTTTTAATGCGCGTTGCTTATTCGCGATACGAACTCCGAAGGGGAACATTCTTGATAAAATAAATAAAGTTATAAATGCTTTTGTATAGGATAATTAATCTAACAAAATATGAGTGATACATTCGCTCACAACCCGTGTCAGTCATTCTTTACCATAATATTAAATGTGCTATGGGCGTTTGATAGTCAATATTAATAAAAAAATTAATCTTAACGCGTTAAAAATGTGTTTCTGCAAGCCCGATCTTAATTTTTCGTAAACTATTAACTATTTCGTAAAATAAAGTTAAACAATAAAAAATTAGTGTTCCTTATGGCAATTGCCGAAATTTCAACGCCAGATGTGGTCTGGTAAAATAGATGTTTGTAGATACAAAATGCTCGTTTTTATTTGTTTTTTGCATATTTAAGTCGATTTTAATTTACCGCAACGATATCTATTCATACGACACATGAACACCATTTTAGTGTTCGTGTGTGGTATGAATAAATATATTCGCGGAAAATTAAAATGGAATTAATTGTGTCACAAATAAATAAAAACGAGCATTTTGTATCTACAAAAATCTATGTAATCATACCAAATCTAGAGTTGAAATTGTTGCTATTGCTATAAGGAACACTGATTGTTTAGGGTTAACTTTATTTTGCGAAATACTTTACGAATTTTTCGTTGATTTTGAGCGTTATAGAGGCTTTAATCATGTTTGATACATGATTTCGATCGCATTCGCTTAATTAATGTTTTCCTATAAAAACGACATGCTGCATAGATTCGGAAGTTGTCGGATCACCCTTATTACAGTGGGAAATACTAGTAACTCATGTAACGAAAATAAAAAAAAATCTTCACCAAAAAAACAAATGCCCAATTCACCCTACCTTGTTATTGGCGGTCTCTTTGAAATACATTGTGTTTTGTTTTTTTCAAAACTAGAACATGAAGAACAAATTCGCACAAACATGGGGACTGCTTCACTATTGCATAAGAAAAAAAAAGAATTGTTAAGTGATAAGTTTAAAGGTAGTCACACATCAAATAAGACACGCCAATCCATAGTGAGTAAAGTTCTATGCACGTGTTAATATTATCATAAAAATATTATAAAGCAATCAATAATACATGAAATGCGGGACGGTGAAGTTCTGGTGAAAATTATCGAACTATGTATTATTAATGAATGCGTAAATTATATAAAAATATTATACATCGCGTTATATATTCTTCCAATAAGCTCATTATTGACTTTGTCAAGTTAAATTAAACATTAAACAAAATTCAATTAAAATGGATTTGATGAGAAACAGAACATATTAACTTCAATGTAAACTATTTATGAAATGACATTAGGCAAATGTATATTAAAAGAATATAGAAATGTATGAAAATGTTGACAATTAGATAACTAAATATAGATCGTCAGAGTAAATAAATCTAAATTCTACCTCGGTTCAAAGAATGCAAGGAACAATATTAACATAACAATTCATAAATGCTTTAATATTGTTCATATCACGTTTAAAATATCTCAACAGTTTGAAGAATGACATTAAAATAATATATGTCAAATTAGACTATTTATGGAAGATTGCATGCAACCAAGCAAACGGAATTTACATATCGGTTCCAGAGAGGATAGTCAAATATATTATTATTATTAAATCGATTAATAGGAATTTTTATCATAGTTAATAGTACTGAACACATGATTACTTTATAGCAAATAATAAGACAAGAAAATACACATCGATTTAAGCGATTCATGTTAAGGTATATGTTATCTGACAAACATATTTACAGAAACATACAATACATAGTTCAATTTAAGCGCTCCAATAATCGATGAAATACACCTTATAAGCAAATCAATCTTTAAATTACAGAAAGGAAAAATTATTATTTAGAATTATTGTAATTATTATTTGAATTACTTACAAGGAAAGACGTGAAATTCAGCGGTATTCTAACGATTTATAAAATCTTTTTTGAAACTTTAACAATACAAGACTACGGACTGTTCAACGATTACACGATTTATTACGGATAAAATGACCAGCGAAAATGGGTCCTATTCCATTAATGTCATATGGGTCAAGTTTATGTCCAGAATACCTGCGCGTTTGCGGACACGGAAGTGCAGCCTGTTCTGGAGCTTCGCTTGCCGCATTGACATAAGACATTTTCTCATAATTTTGATAATAATCAAATATAATACATGGAAATGAACTCAAAACGGTGCTGATATTCCCGTGATCCATATAAAAATCTTTAATAACATCAAAACATTTTTTTGGGAGTGCAAACACATCCAGCCTATTTGGAATCAGTTAGCATCCTTTCTTGAACAACAACAACTAAACGTTAAAGTAACATTACCACTCAAAATCAACAAATTTCGTACAATATTTCGTAAAATAAAGCTAAATAATTAAAAATCATTGTTCCTTATGGCAATTGCCGAAATTTCAACGCCAGATGTGGTCTGATAAAATAGATGTTTGTGGATACAAAATGCTCGTTTTTATTATGGTTTTAACATGGTACTGTTTTAGTGTTCGTGTGTCGTATGAATAGATGGATTCGCCGGAAAATAGTATGGAATTTATTGTGTCCACAAATAAACGAGCATTTTGTATCTACAAAAATCTATGTAATCATACCACATCTAGCGTTGAAATTGTGGCTATTGCTATAAGGCACACTGATTGTTAAGGTTTTAATTTTATTTTACGAAATACTTTACGAAATTTTCGTTGACTTTGAGCGTTATAGAGACTTTCCTATATTTCTTAAGTGTAAGTTTCGGAATTTACTCACTAAAATCAATAGACGGTAATAATATCGTGAATTTTATTCTTATATTGATGAAATATTTTATCTTTAACATGAAGTGCAGAAAACAAATACCAAGTTTTAATTGTTTTATCCATAGTCTTAAACTAAAAATCCAGATTGAGAAAGAAATAGTCCTCAATAATGACACATTGCAAATCTTTGAACAGAAATGGAATCGAATTAAATTCTCATAATGCTTGTCCACTTATATACTATTCACTCTTATGTTAGTTTATCTTTTTTTTAGTATTTTTTCAATCTTATAAGATCATTGTTAATATATAACAAAACACATTCTGTTGTCACTGATAGAAATGGCACACACCAAGGTAAAACACTTTATCAGGCATAGTTTCTGTATACTTTGTATTGTTTGCAAATGTATGTATGTCTTCCATGTATGTATACAATATATCCTTAAAAATGAATAAAAACACAAACAAACAAACATCAAAACATGCCAAAGTTAATACCTTGAGGTGACAATTTTCACTACAGCTCCATCATGGACGCTTGACTCCAAAGCACGGATTGCATAGGATTGCATAGGATTGCAGCCTGGTAATCAGCGCCGTGTATTCTCATTAAATTGTAATAAGCATGCTACCGATTAAAAGGCTATAACAACTATGTTTGTTTCAAGTTGACCGATCTAAATCGAAAATATTCGAACACTTAGACCTTTTAAAGACGCAATAATTGTTATTTATTTAGCGCTGCGCTTGTTTTTCCGTGCGTACATTTTAAGGAATCGACTTCACGTTTAAAGCCAGGCAGATTTCGCTTTTACTTTTACAGCTGAATAATCTTATTTGAAAATAGATTGTAAGGACATCAACTTTGCCTGCGATACACCTTGGTAGAATTAAGACCATTTGCCTCTGACATTTAGTTGTATGCTGTGTTATCATGTTCCTTCCTACCCGTGTGTACGATATGTTTGTGCCAATTTACCAGAAACAAACATGCGCAAATTTATCAGAAACAAACATGTGTTTTGCCTAATAAAACGATGTTCTAGAAAATAGAATATTTTAAAATGCAACTTATGAATTATTAAATATAGAGTCTGTTTCCCCGTGGACCATAGCATTTATCAAACGTTATATTTCATCCTCAGGTTACGCATTGTCTGATCACTTGGCAACCTGATCAGTATGCGGGAAGCGTGGCTGACGAGCCTTTCAATAATTTACAATTAAATTGATAAATTATTGTCGGTTTAACAATTCTTAGAATACAAAACTTGTCATCGAAATAAACAATAGCGAATTCCGGAAATAAATGCATTCTGAAGTGTATTATGCATTTTCCATTTTCATTTAATTTAAACATCATTAGCATATCAAAGCGGCGTCTATTGTCGCTGCTGTAATTGCTAATTAACTGATGCAGATTACGATGAGTATGAATATGGAAATAATAATTATAACTTGTTAATGATGATAGCGATTCAAAAGTTATATATGATTGATTTTGTTGCTGCTATTGCTGTTTCTGATTTTACTGTTGCTTTTGTTATTGTTTGTTGTTGTTTGTTGTTTTTTGTTTTTTTGTATTTATTTTTTTGGGGGGGGACTGTTGCTTTTGTTATTGTT
This sequence comes from Dreissena polymorpha, assembly GCF_020536995.1. NCBI lineage: Eukaryota > Metazoa > Mollusca > Bivalvia > Myida > Dreissenidae > Dreissena > Dreissena polymorpha. The sequence goes on along the minus strand of NC_068362.1, from coordinate 72,090,905 downwards.
TGTTGTTGTTTGTTGTTTTTTGTTTTTTTTTATTTCTTTTTTTTTGGGGGGAGGGGGGTTGTATTAACATTGACACGAGACTTAATTAACATTTGAGCTGAGCATTATTAAAAAATAAACTCCTTTAAATAATGTATTCCTTTATGTGTTGTCATAACAGTTTAATTGTATGTTGTTTTATGAATCGCCTTTCACTTACATAGTGACTTTCACCACCAGGGGTTTAGTACGGCATAAGAAAACCAATCTGAGTGAATAAGACATTTATTTCAAAATGTCGTAAACTTTAACAAAAACAACTAAATATTCCTTCTACCTTGCTGGAAATCCCGCCTTATTACATGTAAACGCAAAAAAAACATACATGAAGGTACATAATAAAAGGCATACATAAAATCATACATGAGAAGGCAAGAAAACATGAAAGGCAAAATAAAGAGTATTCCTTCTACCCTGCTGGGCAAGCAAGAAATCCGCTTTATTACATGTAAACGCAAAAAAAACATACGTGAAGGTACATAATAAAAGGCATACATAAAATCATACATGAGAAGGCAAGAACACATGAAAGGCAAAATAAAGAAAATTATAACTGCATAAATCTGCATGACAATGTTAAAGGCCTAAGTCAAAAGCACACATAAAAGGCAACATGACGAGAAAACAAATTATATGTGTAGTATATATAAATATATAGCGGAGACGGAATGGAGGTATGATATTTTCCAAGCAACTTTCTGCTAACAGCGTTCTCTAAGACTGCGAGAAGAGCGCTTTCCTTTGTCTGCGAAAGGACGCTAGGCGCGGGTGACGCTAACTGTCACGTGACTCAGATCCCAGAGCCCGATTGGCTGACAAGCCCGATTGGCTGACCAGTTATGCAAAATTAGGCAACCTATTGGCACCATTCCCATCCGCCTCGCGTTATTACATAACTTAGAACCAAGTTCGATTCATAACACCTTTTATGTGTGCATAAAATTTCATTTATGAATCGCCTTTCACAAACATAGTGACTTTCACCACCAGGGGTTTAGTACGGAGTGACGAAGAAAACCAATCTGAGTGAAAAGGACATTTATTTCAAAATGTCGTAAACTTTAACAAATGACAAAACATAATTAAGATGCTGTTTTACAAGTTGTTGCAACCATGTGCACAACCAGGTATACACTCGAATGAAAATGAATTCCTTGGTGGAACAAAAGTAGACCCCTGCTTAATCACAGTGGGGTTTTTGTCCAACAAGGGCTTGAACATAAATAGCATAAATGAGATTCCTGCAGGTACAAAAATAGACCACTGCTTAATCACAGTGGGGCTTTTGTACAAGGGCATAAACAAAAACAACATATGAAAACTCCTGTTGGAACAAAAGTAGACCCCTGCTTAATCACAGTGGGGCTTTTGTCCAACAAGGGCTTGAGCATAAACAGCATATATGAAATTCCTGCAGGAACAAAAATAGAACCCTGCTTAATCACCGTGGGGCTTTTATACAACAAGGGCATAAACAAAAACTGCATATGAAAACTCATGTTGGAACAAAAGTAGACCCCTGCTTAATCACAGTGGGGCTTTTGTCCAACAGGGAAATGAACAAAACAGCATATGAATTTACAGTATGCCATCCGCTTCATTACAGTATGGCACTCATGAAACTCTATATACATGTAAAAGGATCGGCACACCATATGTCTTGGGCAGAATTCATGGAATCACAGAGCAATGCCTTAGACGGTCAATGGTTTAACTCTTATGTATTTTTTATACGCGTTGGAGCGCAAACGACCTAGTTGACGAATTTGAGAGTGAGTGACAAGTGTACTTGTTGCAATCCAAGTTTGCTGCCTTAACTGATTCCCTTACAATGGAGCGGAATTATGATGCTGTGATCGGAATACCGTCACGGTGGTGGAATAGAGGACCTTGATGACCTGTTGAATTGCTTAGATACTTTACTAAAGCTCTAACAAGACAAATATTTTGAGGTTGTTGCCTGCACAGGGGAATTTTTGCTGCACGTCCTGCGGAATGTTTAAAGAAACTTGTTTCGATTGTCACAGAAGAACTTTACCCCCGTCATGGTTTAACTGTAAACACTCTTTATGTAAGACGTTGTTGAAACCAGTCTTGGACAGCGAAACTTCTCCTGCACGAAACAGACCGAAAATGAAACTAAAATCATAGCTGAGTAAAGGACTACATAGTAGCGACTTTCGCAAATTCCGGGCAAAGTGGAAATCACCTGCTGAAGTTCATTTAGATGAAACGGACAGCGTTTATCTACACAGCTGCCTTAACGAAGGCCATATAGTAGCTTTTTAATAAGGAAAGAGTCAGCTGGGTTTGGGAGATTGCGAATGTTGTGGACATAGGCTATACCCGACAATAGATGTGATAGATGAAGCTTTAAGATTCCTAAGATTCAACGATGAAATAAATTGGGCCAGCCTTTCGGTTGGGACTGGTAGCAAAATATGGTTGTTATAATGAAGCTGGTGGAATGCCTGATAGTGCCTCTATGCATTCTTGTAGGAATTAAAAGTTGATGGTGCTATGAACCGATTTAGTTATGAGAGCACACTACAATTTAGTGGATTGAAATCAGATCTTCTGGTATGAGTGTGGGCTCTCTGTCCATTTCGGGTGCTAGCTGGAGGAACTTGGCTACCTGTAGACGAAAATGCAAGTCCGGTAAAACATTATTTACCCCTAGGACGTGTTCAGATTTAAACAAAATATTATTTTTCATACAAGAAAGTACCAATCTCCTAACAAGGGACATCACTGTTGGGACACGCGATGTTTGTTTATTGATTACTAGTATATGTTTGACAGCTGAATTGTCTGTATGAAGTATGATGCACTTGTTTCGAAGAATGGGACCCCGTATTTTTAAGGCCAAGACAATTGGAAATAACTCTTTAAAAGTAATTCCCTCTGATTGCAAGTTAGATGGCCATGAGCCGTTAAACCAATGCTGTGCATAAATAGCCCCATAACCAAAGAACCTGCTGCGTCTGTATGGAAGTGTAACGCAGGTGATTCGATCCAGCGTTTTTCCGAAAGTAAAGTTTTACCATTGAAGTAATCAGCAAATAATTTGCATGCTGTAATATCACGCCTATTTTCTTTGGTGAGAGTGATAAAGTGGTTTGGGTTGATAGATTTCTTTGTCAGATCAGTGAGTCTGCGCAGGAAACTACGACCTGGGAGTACGACTTGACAACAGAAGTTAAGGTAACCTATCAAAGATTGAAGTTTTTTCAAAGTTATAGTACGTTTAACCGAATGAAGGATGATTCTAAGCTTGTCTAATTTTTCTTGGGGAAGCCTTGCTTCCATTAAGTCAGTATCCAATTTTAAACCCATGAATATAATAACAGTTCTAGCCGACTCAGTTTTTTCTAATTTGATAGAAATGCCTACTTCAGCACAAAAGGACAGGAATTTAGTTAAGTTTTGTTGGCAAATGGGTGAAACTGGTGGGCCTAGAATGAGGAAACAATCTAATATGTGTTCCATTATGTAAATGCCCAAAAATATGTTACACGCAAAGTGAATGGCCGAGCTAAAACGCTCAAAGATAGCTGGCGCAGATGAACTACCCATAGTTAAACAAGTGGCGTAATAGTATTTGCCCTAAAATCTAAATCCTAACGAATTATAATCTTCTGGATTCACTGGTATTATTCGAAAGGCTGAGTCAATGTCAGTCTTCGCAAGAAATGACACACGACCTAATTGTAAAACCTTTTGTACAGCATCATCGAAAGATGCATATTTAACAGATGCCAAATTTCTGTCAATATATGTGTTGACTGAATTTCCGTCAGGATAACTGAGGTTCTGAATTAGTCTGTACTGACCAGGTTCTTTTTTATGGACGAAACCGATTGGACTCAAACGAAGATTTTGAAAGGGTCGATCTATGAAAGGACCTTTAATTATATTACGATCTAATTCCATTTGTAATTTGGAAGCAACGAGCGATGGGTTGTCACTGCATGATTTTAGATTCGGACATGTGTTCGTTTGAGGACCTGTGTAACCCAATTTGAAACCAGTTGTAAACCCATGTATTATGTATTGTGTCAGTGGATAACCTGTAAGGTACGGGGCTAATGTATCAATTTTAATTGGTGTTACCAGATTTTGTTTGACTGTTGGGTTTAGGGGGGTGGTTAGGGGGGTTTCTGAAAGTGGAGTTCTTGATTGAGAGGCCACAGTTGAAGGCTGTGTGTGGTCCACGACAGTACCCACAGACATGTGGCAACGAGCATTTGTGAGATCTATATCCTGAAAGCTTGTTGAAATGCCAACAGGTGTTTTCAAGGACCCTTTTTGACCGGGTTGCATTTCCAGCCTTTCCTGTGCGTGAGGAACGAAAGGGCTGGGGAGATACATGGTTTGATGGAAAGGTAACTGCCATTAACCAGAACACTGTACGGAGTCTATCCCAAGGCAAAGGAGACATTCCACGTGCCTTACGAAATTGATTTTCGTAAAAAACAAAACAGAAGCCAGGCTTGCGATGAGCTATGTCCCTTACAATTTCCATGTATTTCATAAGCTGCGGAGCTTGCAGAGGGAATTTATGTGTGTATACCGCAGTAAAACGAATGAAAGCAGATGACCACATTTCAATTGAAAGGATTTTCTTAGTTTTTACCGAAAGGTTGGATGGAGATTTGTGAGTCCTTTGATACTTGCAAAGAGAGTCAGAATCAGAACCAAATGGGGAAGGGAGTAGCAAGGACATGTCAACGAACTTATATGCCTATATTGACTTTTTCAAAGGCTCCTTAATCTGATCCAAAATAGGAGTGCTTATTGGTTCGACATATGGTGTGCCAATACCTGTCAGCAAGTTAGTGTGTGCAATGTCTGGGTCAAACGACTCGGGCTCTGTGTCGAATCCTATATCGTCGACCAAGAGTGGCCTCGGTGACTGGGTAGGGTGTATGTCGACTGTTGTAACCCTGGAACATACTTACAAGGAGCTCCTCTCTGAAACAGTGGTGGCATCGTCCGATTCGTCACCAGAACTGTCATGTACCAAGGACACAACGTTCCCACTTGACACTGCGTGTCTATGCAGTCTTTTTAATTTTTACCCAGTGGAACTAGCTTTTGCGCCAGGATCAACTACCGACGAAGCCGGGGAAGCTGTCTTTGTAGCCTGGTTCTTTTGGTGCGCCAACTGTAAGGCGGGAGAAGCCAACGTACGCGGCATTGATGATGGTGCTGCCCGTTTAGCTGGAAAAGACACATCGCAGCAAGAGCAGCTTGAAACAATTGCCGGCTTCCGTTTGCTCCGAGGCACCTGGAAGTTAATTAAAACTGCATGAATATACTGCCGTGATACCAAGTAAGGCATGCCTGTGGTCTGCACCGCTAACAAAAACCGCAGTTCTCATAAATAATAGCCACTGGCAAACAAATGGGGATATCTGCACCGCAGCTCCCCTAACTGATAGCCACAAGCAAACAAATTGGGGTATCTGCACCGCAGTTCCCATAAATAATAGCCGCTGGCAAACAAATGGAGATATCTGCGCCGCAGCTCCCCTAAATGAAAGCCACAAGCAAACAAATTGGGGTATCTGCACCGCAGTTCCCATAAATAATAGCCACTGGAAAACGAGTGGGGATATCTGCACCGCAGATCCCCTAAATGATAGCCACAAGCAAACAAATTGGGGTATCTGCACCGCAGCTCCCATAAATAATAGCCACTGGAAAACGAGTGGGGATATCTGCACCGCAGATCCCTTAAATGATAGCCAAAAGCAAACAAATTGGGGTATCTGCACCGCAGTTCCCATAAATAATAGCCACCGGCAAACAAATGGGGATATCTGCACCGCAGCTCCCCTAAATGATAGCCACAAGCAAACAAATTGGGGTATCTGCACCGCAGCTCCCATAAATAATAGCCACTGGCAAAAAATGGGGATATCTGCACCGCAGCTGCCCTAAATGATAGCCAAAAGCAAACAAATTAGAGTATCTGCACCGCAGTTCCCATAAATAATAGCCACTGGCAAACAAATGGGGATATCTGCACCGCAGATCCCCTAAATGATAGCCACAAGCAAACAAATTGGGGTATCTGCACCGCAGCTCCCAGAAATAATAGCCACTGGCAAACAAATGGGGATATTTGCACCGCAGCTCCCCTAAATGATTGCCACAAGCAAACAAATTGGGAAATCTGCACCGCAGTTCCCATAAATAATAGCCACTAGCCAACAAATGGGACATCTGCACCGCAGCTCCCCTAAATGATAGCTACAAGCAAACAAATTGGGGTATCTGCACCGCAGCTCCCATAAATAATAGCCACATAATAGCCACTGGCAACAAGTGGGGGTATCTGCACCGCAGCTCCCCTAATTGATAGCCGGTAACGCCAAGATTAATAAACAATGGCAAACAACGATAATAAAACAAGGGTCAAACCGTAACCTTATAACGGCAGGCAAAAAGTACTTAGCTTCTATTTGAGAGATTGCCGATGAGCAGCTATAATAGCGGCCCGGATATTCGACAGAAGCTTGAATTGCCCGTCAGCAGAAAGGTGGCAGCTATCTGACGCAAAATTGTTGTTCTTCGCTTCAGGAGACCAGAAACCCTTCATCCTCCATAGAGATGCCTTGTTGTGAAAGCGGGATTTTAGTGTTATGTCCAATGATGAATTTAACTTGTCCACTCTGGCATTGAACCCATGCAAATCCATTGGAAACCTAGTCCTGATTGTAGGTTCGCAACGATGAAGTACTTGGCAAACAATGACCTTTGCTACTTTAATGTTTGATATTGCCTCATTCACAATGCCACAAATATGTTCATCGAATGTTTCCACCGAAACGTCCACGTATAAATCGTTAGTCCCCACGAGCAGGACCAAAATCTCTGGAGAATAATTTGCAACGAATTCCATTTTCCCGATTAGTGACCTAGCTCGAGCTCCAGGAAACCCAGTGAACTGCCCCATTGTCCCGAGTTGTAGGCCCAGACGGTAATAAAGTCCATCTCTTGATCGAATGAAATCTTTCAAACGAGAAACAAACGAATGACCAAACAATTGCGCTTTTATGGACTAAAGTTAACCTAGTGGTAATATTACTACAACACTATAGAAACTGGCCCGGGATTGGGAAACAACCTACTCCTTAGAACACGTCTTGCTCGGTCTACTACTGGATCGTAAGAGAGCGTGAAAAGCAGTTTGTGAACCCCACTTCCGCAAGAGTGAGGGTAAAACCCGAACTTACTATGCCAGCCCGTACCGTACTGGATACGTCACAATACTCCCCCCAACTTTATGAAAAAAGGACCTTACCAAAACTGGGGGTTATATGCATGAGGGTGTCAGCAACTACAAGTCGCTCCACAAAGATGGTCCCTCTACCAGATGCGGGTTTCTCTCAAGTACTGTTCTTCACTACCTTAGTCCGTGGTCAGGATTTTCCCAATAAGAGCTATTAGCCCTACTTCTGGCCGTCTTCTTTGTCGCAAACTGCTTGGATTCTGTTGCTTTTCAGTCATGAGTCACAGACCCAATGACTTCTACTTTACTGGATTAGATTAGTACCCAGCGAGTTATAAAACCCAGCTGGAAACCAATAGATGAAGACCAACTGATGGATGGTTTTCTTGGAGAGGGCTTAATTCCTCACGCAGTAAGTACCCAGCGAGTCATAAACCCAGCGGGGATCCGCTAGATGGAACCAGTGAGCTAAAAGCCCGACTGACCTCTACTGGGACTGGTAAAGATGTTTTCCATTGGCCACGGAGATTTCCAACTCACGTTCCACAGTAGTTCCCCGAGGTGCTGCCACCGCCTCGACCACTGTGGAAATCTGGCTGGGTGACGATACTCTGGATCCAGGTGCTGGAAAATAAGGAGCATCCGTCTCCAGGAGAAGGCGACGATCTTCAACATTTTGTAGTGCCGTGATCTGGTCCGGAGAGAATGTCCTCACCTTGTTGATGAACCCAAGGTATGTCCGTGGAAACCTTTCTAGCCACCAATCCTGGACATACCTGTTGCCAGTGAAACAATGCAGATGTATCTGATGATGCGTTCGCACATACCTCTTCAGGACATGGAGAAGCAAGAGAAACGCTTCTGTACCGCAATCCCCCTCCATTCCACGGCAGTTAATCACTAGCACATGTCTATCTTCCAAGAACGGCAACATCTTCTCCAACATCTCGACTTGATATGCCCAGTATTTCATGGGCTCTGAGTGGTCAAGTCCAACCTCCCCAAAAGCCGCCACGCGAGGATTAGCTAGCATGTTCTGGAACCTTTCCACTGCCTGATTAACCCGAACAACGCTATAACGCGCATGACGTGGATGGATGCCACCCCAAACGGAGATGTATTGCGGCAGATCACGCAGGTGCTGATCCGTCGGGTAGGTTTCTGGGTCACAGTAGATAGAGACGCCCCCTACAAGGGATGTTCGCCTACTCTCCTCTACCGGAACTGCATCCATCATGTCCTTCATTTCCCCTTGTTGAAGCTGTAACCTGTGCAGTGTCCTGTCAAGGTGGAAATGGGCGTCAAACGCTTCAGGATACTTAGGCTGGATTGGTATGGCCTCAGCAACTTGCTGTGCATCCTCGGGGGCCTGGAAGTTTAGTACCCAATAGGCCCTCTCTTCCTCCGATAAACTAGCTGCAAGGAGTAACAATACCTTCCAATGCAGTAGCGCACCCACGGAGTTGCACGGTACCAATGTGACTTTCCGGAATAGGCTCATGAATGAATTTACAAAACTCCTTCATAGCTGCCTCCTGCCGCTCCGAGATTGATGTGTTGTCCAGTGTGCTCAGCATCTTCTGCACCACAACAAATGCCACCAACTCATCCTGCGTAACTGGTTTTCCCAAAAGCCATCTTCCAACCTGACTTAGTGCACTCCTCCTTCCTCTGAGTACTCGCTCATCAATAGGATCACGCGTTTCACTGAATATGGAAGGGATGTGCTAAATAAAGCATGAGCTTTCAAGTACTTCGCCTCTTCCATACAACCCGGCACCCAGCATGTCTTTTCCATCCCGCGATTCCTACGTTTCTTTTCCCCCACCCGGCGCTCTTCAGCCTTCTCTTTGGCGTGGGCAAGGAGATCGCTGGTCTTAACCCTTTTTGGCATAGAAATTACAAAATCTTTTCCTCCCTTTCCCGCCGGAAAATTCCTTTTCAGAATTCCCACTGGGTACTCCGGGTTCTTGATCTGTACCGTACGAGCAGGCTCCACATCACGACGACTACAAGTCTTCGGACGTGCGTCACCCACTGGACCCGATGAGGTCGATCCTCAGAAAAGCTATAAGCCCCTTCTGACCTTGCGCCTTTCTGGACAGCTGACCGTACATAATACTCCGGGTTCTTCATCGGTACACTACGAACGGGCACCCGCCCACTGGATCGAGACCGGTCCTCAAAAGAGCTAGAAGCCCCTTCTGAACTTGCACCTTTCTCTTTCTGGAAAATTGACAACCCTGAAACATCCAGGGTGGAGCTACAAGCCCTCACCGCTGATGTGTCTTGTAATTCAGAAGTGAGGTCCTTGGTTGGACAACCAGTCACAACCGTGCCGTCCACTTCCATGGGCTTGACCTCTGTAGTGAGATCCTTGGTCGGACTACAAGTCACCACCGTTTCCTCTTCCATGGGCTTGGCCTCTGTACTTGTGGGAGCTTTCCTTATTTCAGGAGTATGAGAGGAAGACTTCAGGAGTCGAGGCGACCTACGAGGACTTCCTGTACTGTTACTGTTAACTGGTGAGGCCAACAGCTTTTCCTCATCCACATCCTCGTAGTCCAGGACTTCATCCTCCCCTACTGCCTGCAACAAGTCTGATCCTGTTGGGTATCTGATGTCCCTCTGTCCCCTAGTTGGATCATAATCCTGTTGTTTGGGTGGAGGTGATGTTGGGAGCGTCCATACGTTAGAACTTATCCAATCTCGGTCGACCAGCTGGTACATCTCCAGTGATTATGCAGCTTCCTTCAGCCAAGCGGTGTTAGGCTTTACGTTCCGCCGTCCAGGCTTGTTTGACTGAGATTTCACCAGAGCTACCATCCGGCTGACCACTCCCAACATACACTCCACTTCCTGTCTGCCCCCACAATTAATTGGACACAATGCCAGTTTCTTGATGAACTCTCCTGTCGGCCTATACAACTGACCACGACTAAGGTAGTCTTCAGCTACCAACAGAAAATCTTTTAGTGGTTTTAGCTGATGCCTTATCTGCTGATTGAATCTGAAATAGAAGTTATAAATTAGCATCTTAACATTTTTGTTTACAGGCCCTGCACTTGTATATATCTATTTCAAGCGCCTCTGTCGCCGTTACATTGACACATGATCCATGATACCATTCCTCACAGAAATCACACTGAATCATGAATATACCGCTATACGGCTTCCTGCAAACACAGTACTCTTTATTATCCACTTCACTTTTTTGTTCTGGAGTTACGGATGCCTCTCTCCTTTTAATTTTGGCAATCCATTCTGGGAGACTCCGGTCCCTACATGGCATCATCCTATCGTGGTTTACTATCGATACAGAATTGCGCAACCGTACCTGATACAGGTAAGCCGACAACTTCTTAACGATAACAGCTGGGCCTTTCCAAGGAGAACACAACTTACGAGACTTGCCCTTCAGAGTTGCCGTATCTAAAAGATATATTACATCGCCTTCTGAATATGGGCGCTGTAAGATCCGTAGATCATAATAGTGATTCATGAGCTTCTGAGAAGTCTCCAAGGTGGACCTAGCTGACGCATGAGCTTCCTTCATTGTTTTAACCAAATCTGCCACGTAAGTTTCACAATCCTCATGTTTATCATGCACATTTGGAAACATGAGTTGTGCTGGGGTAGTAACTTCTCGGCCCAACATGAGCATATTTGGGGTAAAACCAGTACTCCGGTTAACCGAGGCTCTAATTGCTCCAGCTATCTGTTGCACATGCAGATCCCATTTCATCTGAGATTTCCCCAAAAAACACCTCACAGCGTTTATCAATGTCCTGTTAAAGCGTTCCACTTGTCCATTTGCAGAAGGCCTATAAGGTGTAGTTCTTGCCTTATGGATACGGAGTGCTTTACACAATGCTTCAAACAGTTTACTTTCGAAATTACGCCCCTGATCAGAGAACAACTGTAAAGGGAACCCGAATCGAGAGAAAAACTCGTCGACTGCTGCCCGTGCAGTTATTTCCGCTTTCTGTGAGGGTAGTGGTATGCATTCACCCATTTCGTGAATTGGTCTACCATCATCAGGCAGTGTTCATTTCCTCGCTCGGTCTTGGGTAATGAGCCAATGAAATCAATGTGCACTTTCTCCATCGGGGCTCCAGCCTGATACATAGTCATTGGAACCCTCCCGAAGTGTTTGTTCTTCTTATTCTTATTGCACACGGGACAAGTTAGCACAAAGGTTTCAGTACCTTTGGACAATCTTACCCAAAAGATCTTTTCCTTCAACTTTGCTTTAGTTCTAGCCACACCTTGATGACCTTTGCCCTTTAACAGCCTCTCGATGATAATGGTCAAATCTTTATCCTTGCTGTGCTCCACCTGTAGTTCTTCCAGGGTAAAACCCCAACATGTAGGTGTTTCTGCAGTACTTTCTTGCATCGCCTTTACATCACACACTTTGACGCACTGATCACTCACGTTGATGATATCAAAATCGGCATCACTCAATCCTAAATCCTCACTATGGACTTAAACATTGTCTTTGACTTGCGCACTGAAACTGGAACTTGCACTTGATACAGTTTCCACCAAAACCTTGTTCACCTGGTTATTTGCGAAATTTGACAAATTAACTGCATCATCCACATCTTCAGTAAAACCACCCCGTTGTTCATCCGCACGTTTGCAGTAATGACAACCCCCACATGGCAAGTGCTCCGGACGAATACCCGCTACGTAAAACGAACAGGGAACCAGATTATCAGGCCTTCGGGATAAACAGTCTGCATTACCGTGTTTCTTACCCGGCCGATGTTTAATAAACATGTGGTATTGGGAACACTCTTCAATCCATCTAGCCAACTGTCCTTGGGGATCCTTGAACTTCAGTAACCACGTCAGACTGGAATGATCTGTTCGCACTGTAAACATTTGCCCCAGCAAATAATACCGGAAATGTCTGGTAAATCTTACAAAGCTAAATAGTTCCTTTTTGGTTGTGTAATACTTTCGCTGTTCTGGGGTCAAAGACAGACTGCTATAAGCAATAACTCTTTCTTCCCCGTTTTGCAACTGGATAAGTTCAGCACCAATTGCCACGTCTGAAGCATCTGTATCCAAAATAAATGGATCTTTACTGTTTGGAAGGCTCAATACTGGTGGATGAGTAAGTGCCTTCTTTAATGCCTCAAAAGCCTCTTGTTCTTCCTCATACCACAGAAATTTATTCCTTCCTGTTAAATTGTATAAAGGCTGAGCCAATTGTGCAAAGTCCTTAACAAATGAACGATGATAACTAGCCAATCCAAGGAACCTTTCTACATCTTTAGATGAAACTGGAACGGGCCACTCAGCAACGATCTGTATATCTTTTAAAGCCATCTTAAGCTGGTTACTGGTAACTATCCGGCCCAAAAACTCCACTTTCCGTTGAAAGAGAATACATTTCCGGGGCTTCAACTCTAAACCGTGTTGTCTGAACCGACGTTAAGTGTCTACCAAGTTCCTCAAATGGCTATCAAAATCTTGACCTAGGACCAGGACATCATCCGTCTTCCATGTCAGCCCACGCAACACCAGGTTGATAACCCGGGAAAACGTGGCAGGAGAATTACTAATTCCAAAACCCATACGCACATGTTCAAACAACCCATATTTGGTCACAAACGCAGTCTTCTTTCGGTCTTCAGGATTGACCAGAACCTGCCAATAAGAGGAATTTGCATCCAATTTTGAAAACCACAGGTTTCCCGCTAGGGTGTCTAGGCAATCCTCAATCAACGGTAATGGAAATATATCTTTAACGTTCACCTCATTCAAGGCTCTGTAGTCGATACACCACCGGACCAAAACATCTCTTTTCCGTATGAGAACTGGCGATGACGCCCAATCAGAAACAGACTCTTGAATAACGCCTGCATCTAGCATTTTCTTAAATGCACTTCTTCCTCATTTACAAAACAAGCCGGTGTTCGTCTCATGCGCTGCTTAATTGGCTTTGCATCTCCGATATCGATTTTGTGGTCGATTCCCGTAAAAGTTTCTAAATCGAAATCATTTTGTGCAAAGACATCTTGATATTCCGATAAGCATGCATACATTTTCTGGCTTTGTTCTTCATTGAGGCATGTAATGGATGACTCATAAAGGCCTTTAAGATGTTCTGGAAGGCTAGTTTTAGATTTCCCATCTGTTTCTGGTGTTGGGAGCTGAGAACAAGATGTCTTCATCTCCCCTAACAGGTTCTCACTTACTGCGGAGACATTTAACCCTGAGTTACTATAAGAAACATCAGGTTCTTGTGACCCTTCAAGGTAACTAAATACCTCACAAGCCGTTGCAATCAATGTGTTTTTCCTCAATGTTGCAAAAGTCTCTTCAACATTGATGAAACACACCAATGGATCCCTGTTGGCTGCCATAACTGTCCTTGGCATCAGAACCTTTAGTGTCCCCAACGATTCGACAACGTAGTCACTGGGCATGGGTGCATCTAACTTACACGGCAAGCGTACCAACGAATAAGGTGGGACCACCATTCTCTTTTTCAACATCACTGTAGCCACCGTCGGCTTCCCTTCTTTAAAACTAGAGCTAACTGGTATTCTTTCCCCATCCAGTATCAACGTGTCTGAATGCATATCTTATAACACTCCAAGATGATGCAAAATATCATGCCCTAAAAGCATGTCATCGACGATTGGAGCCACATAAATCCTTTCTTTGAAGCAACGGCTGCCCAATTGCATCTTTAAAGGTGCTGTTATGAAACCTTTAAGAGCAATTTCTGCGTTAGCCATCTGCATTACTACATCTTGGACCTTTTTCGGAGCTTTCTTCAACTTATCATACATTCTTGAAGAAAGAATCGTAATTTCTGCCCCCGAATCCAACTTTGCATTCAGTAATAAATCACCAACCGTGATTTGCACTACAGAACAACCTGCCTGTACCCGGCATATCTTTATTGAGTCACTTGGCCCTCCGGAGCTTGTCCCCTGCTCAGTGAACTCCTTATCTTTTTCGTCATCACTTTGACTCAAACTTGACTGTACTTCCTGTTGACTCAATGGATCCTTCTGCATTTGCTCTTTCCGTGTAGGCAAGCCAAGGGCCCCGCCTACAGGAGTTTTTACTGAAACTGGCGGAGTATACTGTGAGCTATTCTGACTACTCCCCTCTTCTGCCTGTTTTGGTACTTCTAACATGTTAGGCGAGTCAAACACCCTACCGCATAAATCTGTAACAGCTGATTGATTCACTTGTGGTCCGTAGTTAACTGGTCGTTTAGGAACATCAACGCTCTTTATACTTTGTTGTTGTTTTTGCTGAGATATCATCTGTAGGGATTTCTTGAAAACCTTTGGCGAGTCACAGACCCTGCCCTGAGAAATCGCTCCTATCTCTCTCTTCCCAACCGACCTTTCTGGTAGACCATCAGTCTTCACTTTTGTGGGCTCGGACGTGTGGTCTTCCCGTCCAGCCCCTTGTCGTTTAAACGTTCGGGCTTATTTCATTTTTTCTTCAAATTCAAATTCCTGAAATTGTATACAATCTCTTTTCCGGTGACCCTTCCTTCCACAGAAAAAAACATGACCCCCATCTTTGTGGCTTCCTATCAGGCTGTGTCTCCTTTACCACGGATGAAGGCGGGGAAATGTGCATTTTCTTGGCGAATTCTTTCAAAGCTGATGCTATAAGCTATTCTGTCTTTGCTTCTGAAGATGCCTGCACAGCATTTACTGAAATTCCTTCTCGGCCCCGTCTGTTCTTTTTGCCATCTACCGCCAACGATATGTATTGGTGCTGTTTAACCAGGTTGAGAGCTTCTTCCATGCTTGAAGGATTTTCCAAACAAGCATGCTTGGCTGCCTCTCTGTCATTACAACCCTGGCAAAACCGGGAAATCGCTACAAACCGCATATGGTCTTCTGGAAGGTCCGCAAACGCTGGTGTGGCTAAAGTAAGCATACGGTCAGCCCAGTCTTCCAGCGACTCCTCCTGCTCTTGAACAGCCTGACGGAACTTAGCTTTCGATGTCTCACGAAGTTCCTTGGTACCGAAACGAGACTCCAACGACTTCATTAAACGACGAAATGAATATCGTTCATTTTCTGTTGTCGTTATAGTGAAGAAGTCAAGAGCCTTGCCCTCTAATCTCCACAACAGATAATCTTTGCATTCGTTTTCCGACCAATTCATCACCTTTTGGAAACTTTCAAACTTTCGCTTAAATGATAGCCAACTGGTTTTCCCATCATAACGCAACGCCTTCGGATGTTTCCGAGGATCAACCTGTCTTCGAGAGCTACATTTGTGAGAAGAACCATCGTAATCGTACTTTCGACTGTTCTTTGCCTTATCTTTATGTGACCTTGACCTCAATTCGGAGTCTGAGCTTGATGACCGACGTGAATGTGCCCTTCTTGTGTTCCATTTACTTTTCATCTGCACTGATGGACACCTACGTGGTCGTACACTTCCATCTGACTCGGAAATGGATGACGATCTATGCACATTTACTTTTCGACTTCTTGATTGTCGTCCGTTTGTCCTGTGTGTAATTGTCAACCGTTTTTTAAATGATGATATTGGAGAACTATAAGTCCTTCCATTATCTTTGCTTTCATCTCTTGTTGGTGACTTCCGGTGCCCTTCGTCGCTGTAAGTCTTAGACTTCCGACTACTATGTAAAGACCTTCTTTTATCTTCTGGTGACTGTGATCCACTGGAAGATGGTGATCTAAAAGACCTACCACCTGCAGTTGTTCTTTTCCTACTTCCGGTTGTCCGTTTCTGGTTCCGTGAAGATTCTCTTCTGTCTTCTGGTGACTTTGACCTACTGAAAGATGGTGATCTAGAAGACCTACCACCTGCAGTACTTTTACGTGCACTTCCGGTTGTCCGCTTCCGGTTGCGTGAAGAACCTCTTCTGTCCTCTGGTGACTTTGACCTACTGGATGATGGTGATCTAGAAGACCTACCACCTGCAGTAATTTTACTTGCACTTTCGGTTTTCCCCTTCCGGTGGCTTTTTGACTTTCTGCTGTCCTTTGATGAATATGACCTACTTGGGGATGGTGATCTAAAAGGTCTACCAGAACTTGAACTTGGTGTTGGGTACTGCCCAGCACCGTGAGAGCTAGCACACTTCCCCAATTTCCCACATTCATGGTCCGCTGACTCCACCTGACCAATTGGTTTCTGTGTCTTTGAGACCTGTAAACTTGTCCGAATCGGAGAAAATGAGCTGGTTCTTGAACTACCAGTACATGAACGCTGACCCTGGTCATCTTCAAACTTCACAGGACTGTAATGACGGACCATTGGTTTAGTCTGTGTCAACAAAACAGGCCATGATGCCCTACTGTACGGAGGGTTTGCCCACGAGGACATTATTGGGGCAGTCTTGGGATTTCGGAGAACAAAGGAACAAAGGAATTCGCACGAAACACTAAAATGCACACAAAGTCCGGCTGCCACCAATCACTAACCAACGCAAGCAAGAAAATCGTTGTTTTAAACAACCGATAACATAAACGTATACCTCGAATATTTCCACACACACCCACACACACAAAATTATATGTGTAATATATATAAATATATAGCGGAGGCGGAATGGTGGTATGATATTTTCCAAGCAACTTTTTGCTTACATTGTCTGCGAAAGGACGCTAGGCGCGGGTGACGCTAACTGTCACGTGACTCAGATCCCAGAGCCCGATTGGCTGACCAGCCCGATTTGCTGATCAGTTATGCAAAATTAAGCAACCTATTGGCACCATTCCCATCCGCCTCGCGTTATTACATAACTTAGAACCAAGTTCGATTCATAAAACCTTTTCATTTCATTTATTGCTCCAAGTCTTATATTGAAATGTAATGTGTTTGCTTTGCAGACGTGTGTTGATAGTACATTATGTCGCTACTGGAATTAATCGAGTCGCGTTCTGAGAAAACTGGGCATAATGCGTAAAGTGTCGTCCCAGATTAGCCTGTGCAGTCCGCAGGGACGATTCTTTCCGCATAAATTGGATCAAGTTGCTATCTTCAATATTGCAATAGTTATTGCCAATTTTAAAGTTTGACGCAAACAAACCAACAAACAAACCAACAGACAGGGCAAAAACAATATGTCCCCCAGTCTATATACTGGGGAACATATTGTTTTTGCCCTGTCTGTTGGTTTGTTTGTTAGAAAATGTGTATTAAAAATGTTGAGTTACAACATTTCCGATTTGAAGCGACGATGCAGAAATAGGTCACACTCTATAGCCTCATCTTTCAAATGCTGATGAAATTTATCAGAGTATTCTCTATATCAAGGTGTAGAATAAAATGCAACAAAAACAACAATAGACTCTTTGATAGCGATGCGCATTGTTCTATAAAATACTAAAGACCAGCTAAATTTTATGCATTACACATTTTGGTATCCTTAACCCATTTATGCCTAGCGTCTAGAAAAAAGGCCTTGGCAAACAGCGTAGACCCAGATGAGACGCCGCATGATGCGGCGTCTCATCAGGGTCTACGCTGTTTGCTTAAAGGAATTTCTGTAAGAAATAATCTAAATATAGAAATGAATATACTAGACATCCCTAATTTTTTTAATGAATTGACCCAATTAAGAAGGACGGGAGAGTCCACTAGGCATAAATGGGTTAATGTGGGAGCATAAACGTGACCCCGTTAATGCGTATAAAGTGGCCGCATAAACGGAATCATGCCACATTTTTGCGGCGACGCGCTTTTGCGGCGTTACATAGAATTATGCAGACCAGTTTGAAGAACCGTAGTGCGCTCACAAAAAGTTAAAATAAAAAGTGTATAAGGTGTAAACAGAATTCTATATTAGCCTTACCGATCGCCAAAATCGCCAATGGCGATTGAATTCCCTGAATGGAGATCAAACTTTAAAAACGGCATGATTTTAGCGATTCAGAATAAACAACGCAAAAAAAGTCTACATGTATATTTCCTTCCTCGTTTGCGTGTTTTGTTAAGAATAAAGTTCCGTATGTAGTCAAATGGCCGCTTGCAAATTTGATCCTAGCTTATTCGATGTGCAACGGATCAATCAAGTCGAGCTTATTTATGAAATGAGCGGAGGATTAGCTGGCTTGCAGATTTAAATTTGATGCTCGGATCAATCAAGCCCGACTCATTTTCTCGAGGATTTGATGGACCAAATCGACGGCTATGTTCGCGGTGGATTTTATGCAAATGATATGCTTTTTTCACTTGATATATGCACGTATAAAACAAGGCCATTATACACGAAGTTTCTGTAATTGCTTCCGAAGTTGAGATTTTGTAATGCATAATTTTGTTTTCCGTACGTATAATTAAGTAGAGATCAAAGTGGTTATAAAAGCTATATTGTTAAACTTAATGGATATAATATTTCTTTAAAGGGGATTTGATGACGTTCCTAAAATATGCAAAAGTAATATGTTTTCAATATCAGATGTGAGCTGTAATTTTCGTCCGAATTTAGTATAAGTTGTAGTACTAGTCGCTTTCAATATTGCATTATATAACTTTTGCATACTTTTGGAGAGTCATTATGACCCCTTTACTTTCCCCAATTTGTTGTTGTTCGCGCTAGCGGACAACTAATGTTAAGGGCAAGTTTTTCAAGTCAGTCTGCTCTTAACTACGCTGAGAACAATAACCACCGCATCTGCCTGTTTATACTTCATCACTGGTACACTGCAGACAGCGAGTGTGTGTATGTAATCAATAGTGTTTACGATATTGGCCAGTTTGTCATTCAAATATATGCGTATTGGGTGCGTTCAGGGAAAACGAGGCTTAATGCAAATAAGTGGTGTCCTGTGCACACTGATTAGCCTGTGCAGTGCGCACACGCTAATCAAGGACGACACTTTCTGATTTTATGATGTTTTTCGTTTAAAAAGAGTCTCTGGTACTGGGATGACAACTAATGCATATGCATTAAACCCAGTTTTCCCAAAATGAAGCTTAAATTATCTTTTCTATCCATGATTTGAAACAAAAAAGATAAAAGTGATAATTACTTCAAAGTACCCTCGCTGACAAGGCAAATAAACAAAATCACTTTTAAATCAAATAAACAACCAATGAGTTCTAAATTTTTACCTTGTGGCATTTTTAAGTAAACCTCTTAAAGGGACCATTTCACAATTTTTCATTAAATGCTTAATATTGATAAATATAAACATTGGATCTTAAAAGCTCCATTTAAAAAAAATGATACATTTAAAGAAACAAAAAAAGTTACCCTCAACTGGGCTCGAAACACTGACCCCTGGAATAAAAGTCTATCGTTTAAACCACTCGGCCATCCGTACTCATAGATGTATTTTATACTTTACAATCCTCGTAGTATGAAAAAATATAACGACAACAAAAGAACTCTCCAAATTATTAAATCGTTTAATTTTGTCAATTTACCAAAACGTGAAAAGGTTCCATTAATGTCTTCAGACTTGCAAATTGAATGAGTTCAGTACACTGTCAGATCTTACATCTTGAATAACTTACAGGTTTAGTGGTTGCCTGTTAGCCTTGGGCCAGTAGATTTAAGTCCGGGAAACTCAATTTTAAAAGTTGGTTACGGTTGGGCTAAAAACCAGGGCAACTAGCTTTTTCAAAGCTTGAAACAACTCAATCCAATTAAACATAGAATACAAATTGGCGAATGTGGATCAATTAGGCCTAGGAAATTATTCAATTCCGGCTCACAACAAGACATGAATCATTAAAAGCCTGTCATGTCGGCAAAATTGTTGCTCAATAATTATAAGAAAATAAATAAAATATTAGATACATATAGCACAACATGTACATGATTCTAGGCTTTTTATTTTTAAGAATGGCAACCCAAATTCTAAAGATGGTTGCCAGTGCAGCAACCAATCGAGAAAAAAGAGGCAAATTGTTGTTATTTTGTCTATGTTATCTCTATAATATAAATGTGAGGATAAACAGTGCACCCACATCTCGACCTGTGCTTTAAGACACACTCTTTATGAATTTGAATGGGTTGTGATCATTTCAAACTTGCGATAGCTTTAATTAACATAATTTTCAAAACTGAGCTGCGTCTAAGATTATGCAATAGCGAACAACTTCAGTGCCTTCAGCGCTTTGATTGGTAAACATAATTGGGCACCAGCAATCATAGAACTTATACTAATTATGGATGTTAACAATAGTTGTAATCTGATACTGTAAAACATTAATGTTGCATATTTTAGAAACCTAAGAGGATCATCTTTACATCGTTACCATTATATCGAATAAATAATGCTTTTATAGTCACTTTTATCATATCCGGGTTTTACTGGAAACACAGCTTATCATTTTAAAGAAGATAACATGTACACCAACTTCGGTCGCAATTAGCAGTAATAATATGCTATTCTCACAAGATATTTTTTCATATCTAGAAACGGTGGAGGAATACCATTTCAACGGTACCAAATAATGTATAATGGTCGGTTGGAAAAATGTTGCTTTTATAACCCCTTTTATATTTTCCGGGTTTTCCTAAAGGCATTGTTTTGTGTAAAAAAAATCATATCAATAGGCCGACTTTGGCCGCGATTCAAAGCCCGAATCTGATACCGACAAACGCTATTTTTACATCGTTAGAAACCTTAGAGGATCTTCTTTACAAAGGTAGTATTTTATTAATATCGAATTAATAATAATGTTTGTATAACCACTATAACCTTTTCCGGGTTTTCCTTTAGGCATTTTTGTGTGTAAAAAACCCGTAAAATAGGTCTCCTTTGACCGCGATTTACAGGCTGACTCTGACCCTACCATAGAATATTTACATTGTTAGAAACTTTGGAGGTTCTTGTTTACAACGGTACCATTATAATTAATATCAGACGAATAATAATGCATTTATAACTATTTTTACCTTGTCCGGGTTTTACCTAAAAAAAATCCGGGTTTTCCTGATATTTCCGGGTTTTATACCTCGCCCTTCATTTCAACAAAAAATGTCATAAAAGCGGACAGTGTCGTCCCTGATTAGCCTGTGCGGATTGCGACAATGCATTAAGCACAGTTTTCTCAGAACGCCCCCCCCCCGGGAAATACAACTCCCCCCCCCCCCAAACATTAAAATCAGAAGAAGCAATTAATGACCTTGTATGTTGACATGTGTTTTTTTCTGTGTCAAGAGATAGATCTACCTACCTTGTTAAAATATATTATATCAGATTTTTTTTCTTCAAAGTGATTGAAAATGTTGTTTGGTGTTATTTGATAGTGTTTGACTAGCGCGGACAACGACAACGAGCGAGGCATGGTATTGTAATGCGCATTGGGGGTTAGGTTTAGGGGTCGGGTTTGGGTTAGGGTGAACCAAAGACCTATAGAATACGTTATCTATAGGTCTTTGGGTGAACCTTAACCATTACCCTAACCCTAACCATAACCCAGGGTTATCTCCATTATACCATGCCTCGCTCGTTGTCGTTGTCCTCTTCCCGATTGACTATTTTAAGTCATTTATATATTTTTCCCAGTGGTGGGGGGGGGGGGGGCGTAGTAGAGGGGATGGGGGTAGTAGAGTGGGCCGGGGTAGTAGAGTGGGCCGGGTTAGTGACTAGGCCACGCGCTCAACACCTGTAGTGTAACCTATGAATATCCAAGATGGCTGCGCCCATGCCGATGCAGTGATTAAACGTTGCTGAAATTTAATAACTAAGGTAAATGTCAAAGGTAACTTCAATTTGTTCCGGTATCAATTCAAACACAGCAAAAACAAATTGATTAAAGTATGAAATTAATATTTTTACAACATGTACTGACACGGCAATCTAAGCTATTTTAAGACTAATTGTACTAAAATTCGGTAAATATTTTTCGGATAGTCAGTGGAACAGTTCCGGTCCACCTGTTGCATTTGCGCTGCAAATTTTCACAAATGCGTGAGACACCTTTCTCCTCTTCCGTGGGATGAAAGAAAACTCTCATATCTACAATATAAGTCGTATTTAAATAAAATCGAGCCCTTATTTTAATTAGGATGTAAATTACCCATGTAAACAAAGCTAAGATCTTAGCCAACCAAATCAAGTACTAACACTTAGGGTATTAGGGTATTTACAAATTTTTCTAAACAGTTTTACGAAATGAAATAAACTAAAACGTTACTGTTTTAAACTTTTTAAAAACGGTATCTCTAGTCTATGTCCGTTTTAAAAGCATCAAAGCTGATATGTTCTTATCAGCTTTAACCTTAAATCACTTCACCATGCATGATTAATCGAACATACTTTTATCTTTCTCACTTATTCACTTTTAACACTTTTATCTTGCACTGACTGCGCACCTGTCAATAATACCGGCAAGGGGAGTTGGACAGGATAGATAGATAGATAGATAGATAGATAGATAGATAGATAGATAGATAGATAGATAGATAGATGATAGATAGATTAGATTAGATTAGATTAGATAGATAGATAGATAGATAGATAGATAGATAGATAGATAGATAAGTGCCATCCCATATTCAAACTGAAAGTAGTAATTATTTCCGGAAGTTATATTCAGTGCATATCCCATTTGCTCAGTGACATCATATTAAAACTAATTGTTCTCGTCGTTTTCAAACTATTGGGTTAAACTTTTTCTACTTACATGCTGAAATACTTCATAACAAAGACGAATTAATATCGAACCCACAATTGTTCAATAAGGGTAAACTGGTTAATTTTTTTTATTGTTTTACTTAACAAGATGTACATCAAAACAAGTATCTGTTTATTCAATTAAAAATGAATGCCGATGAAGAAACCGCAGAAATTTCCTCTTGCACTTCGTGCAGACACGCGTCGAATGTTCAAGACCATTCGGGGCATATTCAGGGTTCGACACTAAGGCACGTCCGACAGACATTGTCTAGTAAGACCGGTGGTCGGGCTAGTAAAACTGCGGGCTAGCTTGTCCGATTGGTCGTACATAAAAAAATCTATACGGATTCATATAACTATAACTGAATGCTGTGAAAACCTTTATTTTTTAATGTGTAAAATTACTCTAGTATCCGTTATTCACATTAAAACAAAACTAGTGTATTTTAATAAACGCGGAGCATTCGCATGATTCATTGCTATTTTTAGACGCAAAGGAGAGCTTCCTGCAGAAATTGCTTGTTTCCATTGGTCAAGTTGTCATGAATATTAATGATTTTCTGCAGTGTCGTAAAACTGTAGAGCATCGAAAATCGGTATCGTCAATGTAAACATTTTCGCGTAGCAGACAAGAGAATGTAATTTAAAGAATGGCTTTGTTCAAGTTCAGATTTTCGTCCGACAAATCAGTTAATAAAAAAGAATCCGACGCTTAAACTGACACGAAACGTAAATATGAAGAAACACGAAAATGTCAATTTTATCCTAGATGGAAAATCGAGGCAGTTCCCATGGATTGAATTTGACGGAGTAAAGCAAAAAAAATGTTTTACTTTATTGTTTTACTCTATGCATCAAAAAAAAATCTGGTGTTCACTGATTATTTACTGATAAATCCTGATTAAACAGTTACATGACACAATTGTGTTCATTAACTATGTCATTTGTGGTCAAGTAGACATCAGGTTCGGGCTAGTACATTTTAAGAGGAGCTGGTCCGACGGTCTTGCGGTTAAAAAAGTTAATGTCGAACCCTGCATATTGCAAATGCAACAAATGGCGGGAAAATTTTCCCAAGCACTTCGTGCCGACACAAGTTAAATTATTTTATGTATATTCCGTACATGGTGTATTGCTATGTTTACGGTATTGTGATTAAGGGCCATCTGGCGCACATGATACAAACACAAGTCTTTCAGCAGCTTTTAATAAGCTTTGCAACAACGTTACTTAATGAACTTAAATGGATTCTGTTGATATTGACTTCATTTAAACGTGTAATGTTTTTGTAAACATTTTTAAGCAAAACACGAAAAAGCCACTGTTTAAACATGATACCCTTAACCAACACACATATCTTATTAACTCACCTGATTGCTCAGGTGAGCTTTTGTGACCGGTTTTTGTCCGTCGTCTGTCCGTCCGTCCACATTTGTTCGTAAACACTCTAGAAGCCAGATTTATTGTCCGATCTTCATGAAAATTGGTCAGAAGCTTCGTCCCAATGAAATCTCGGTCTAGTTCGAAACTGGGTCGTGCCGGGTCAAAATCTAGGTCACTAGGTCAAAAAAAAGAAAAACTTGTGAACACTGTAGAAGTCACTTTTCATGCCCAATCTTCATGTAACTTTGTCAAAATGTTTGTCTTAATGATATGTTGGTTGAGTTCAAAAGTGTTTCTGGTCTGTTGAAAAACATGGCTGCCAGTGGGCTGGGCAGTTTTCCTTATTTGGCTATAGAGATACCTTGTAAACACTCTAGAGGCCACATTTGTTTGTCCGATCTTCATGAAACTTGGTCAGAAGATTTGTCCCAATGATATCTCTATTGAGTTGGAAACTAGGTCATGCTAGGTCAAAAACTAGGTCACTAGGTCAAAAAAAAGAAAAACCTTGTAAACACTGTAGAAGTCACTTTTCATGCCCAATCTCCATGTAACTTTGTGGAAATGTTTGTCTTAATGATATGTTGGTTGAGTTCAAAAGTGGTTCTGGTCCGTTGAAAAACATGGTGGCCAGTGGGCGGGGCAGTTTTCCTTATTTGGCTATAGAGAAACCTTGTAAACGCACTAAAAGTCACAATTTTTGCCCAATCGTATGAATGTTGGACAAAACATTGGTTTTATTGATATCTCGGACGAGTTCGAAAATGGTCCAGATCGGTGAAAAACATGGCCGCCAGTGGGCGGGGCATTTTTCTCTATATGTATATAGTGAAAACATGTGAACACTCTAGAAGTCACATTTTGGCCCAATTTTCATGAAATTTGGTCAGAACATTTGTTTCCTTGATACAAGAGTTGAGTTAAAAAATGGATCCGGTCAGTTGAATAGCATGGCTGCCGGGGGGCTGTTTTCTTATATTTATATTGTAAAAAAAAGCTTGTGAACACACTAGAAGTCACATTATTAGCCCAATCATCATGAATCTTGGTGAAAAGATTGGTTTTATATATATCTCAGATGATTTCGCAAATGGTCCCGACATTTGGTTTGTAAACACTCTAGCATTCAAACTTCTCAAGCATTCTTTATGAAAGTTCCTGAAAGATCTCAGTCAAGTTTGATAATGAGCAAAATCGCATAATTAATGCCATAATTATTGCCCTTATATTGTCCAAATTTTCATTATATTATACAAAATCCTTGTAAACACTCTAGAGGTCACAATTTTGTTTCAGATTTTATTAATCTTGGTCAAAATATTTTTTTTTGTGTAAGCAAAGTTTGATGTTTGGTAAGGGGGGTCAACTCAAAATATAGGTCACCAGGTAAAGTCTTACAAAAACAAAAACACTCCATACGCCAGAGTTTTGGTTCAATAATGATGAAACTTGACCAGGATGTTTGTCTGGACAATATCTAGGTCAAGTTTGACGTTTGGTAAAGATTAAATGAACCGACTCCTCTCAGGTGAGCGAACTAGGGCCATCTTGGCCCTCTTGTTTATATAGATGTGTGCAATAGAGGGTGATCTCAAAGTAGTTTTTGACAGTTTGTGTACATAAAAGGTATAGAGAAATTGTTCCAGAATGTGGGGTTAACATTAACAACATGATAAAAGTAAGAATGCTACAGTTTTATTTCTAACAAGTCAACAGCCTGTTGACATAACACTTTCAATGCTGAATAATTGTTTCTTCAATCCAATCCATTGACACATTATCCAAATCTTAGAACACAGCATTGAAAGGCTAAATAAGCAATAGCAAAAAACAAACTTGTTTATCATGAACAAGACATAAAGGACCATCATTTATTATCATATATTTTGTAGAAAAATAACGTTTGGTGTAAATAATATGCACAAAACAGCAATACCTCTGCAAATGAATTAAGTGGTGCAAAAGAGATCATGATGTGAAATAAAATGTAAATAAAATTCTCCAAACAGCAGTTCCTCCTTAAAGCTTAACATCAGCTTCCATCTTGTTGCAGTTGACTTTCCAAAAGCCTTGTGACAAAAGGAGACATTACCGGTAATTGCTAGACACAATCCTTTTACCTCTTCATATACCCTAGACGCACTAGATAAAAGAAACATGCAAGAGATAAAACACTTAATATGTGCACACAAACAGTATGTAAGTCATACGCATGAGATTACTTCAAGCTATCAAGACAAATATAAATATAAACATGTTCTCTCTAGGCAACTGTTGAAATAGCTTGTTATGAGAAAACTCATGTATACAAATTGTTTAAACAGACAAAAAAAAACATTAAAAAACATACATAACTGTGTGGTTATGGATTAAGGTTCATGTTAATCTTTGTTATCCCCGCTATAGGCCGAGGGATATTGTTTTGGCGTTGTCCGTCTTTCCGTCCGTCCGGCTCTTTTGTGTTCGGAGCCATATCTTGGAAGTGCTTTGGCGGATTTCATTGAAACATGGTATGAGTATATATATATATATATGAATAAGAGGATGATGCACGCCTAATGGCATTGTACACCATCTGTTAATAACGGAGTTTTGGCCCTTTGTATCTTGAAAAAATGCTCACTTTTGTGTCCGGACCCATATCTTGGAAGTGCTTTGGCGGATTTCATTGAAACTTGGTATGAGTATATATATGGATAAGAGGATGATGCATGCCAGATGGCATTGTACACCATCTGTTAATAATGGAGAAACTATTGTGAATATATTTTATTACTTATATGTTCATATATAGACAGTGCACAACAAATTGAACAATGCAAATCTGCAAAGCATGCATGAATTTATGGTAATGTTTATACGGCCTCCAAGTTTTTACATCAAGTGAACAGGAAATGGTTAGCTAGTACCCTTTACAAAACTTTTTTTTTCCTTAAATGGTAGTAAAAGTCATATGGATGGCTGTAACAAATAAAATATGGATGAGTACACACAATAACACTAACCTTTTAGTATTTGTACCACAAAACAACAAAATAAATACCTCCAACTGTTCATTCTTAAAAAAGAAATGTACGACAATCACTTGGTCTGAAACCCAATTTTGGAACAAAAAGCTCTTGCTGACCAAGAGCTCAACCAATTTTTGTGAACATGCATTTGTTTGACGAAGAAATCATAACATTACATGACATTACAGACAAAAATAAAGTTTCTGAACGTACTCTCTCCGTACAAGCCTTACAATTTAGAAGTTTGCCAGCACTGGTTATGAGACGGGACTGGTTAACTGACTTTAGTAGCTCACATTACATTTCAGTGTATCTGCAGTCATACCAGCTGTATTAGTTATTAAGCCTCAAGATGCCCACCCCAATCCTATCCAACTTACCCCCTTTGATCAGTGCCCCAGATAAGCTGCGTATCTGCGTTTTTTACCCTATTAAAATGTTTAAAAACGCAAAGAAATACAATATAATGCGTATTGAAAACGCAACCAATTTGACTTTTACGCAAATTCGTCAAATGGGATGTGTACAATACAATGGCTCCGATCGGAAATGCTTTTCTCATTTTCGGTATTTTCTCTTTTGAAGTATTTTTGTAACGAGGCGTGTTTTCATTCAGCAAGCACCTGGATAATGAATAACAGTCAAAGTTATTAAAACACTCTGCGGACTAGATTTCATAGTTAAATAAAGCGTCTGACCAAATAATTTACGACGACATACATGCGTTTTCAATCTGACTTAATGTGTCGTTTTATAACTCAGTTCACCCTATTTCAAGAATGAAATCACCCTATTTTTCAAAATCATAGGGTGAAAACCCTATATCCTAAATAATTATCTGGGCCACTGTTTGATGGAAGGATTGTGTTGATATATATGTTTGTTTGTAAACACTTTTACAAAAAAGAAACACCTGTAGTTCTTTGAAATGCATAAACTGGGTGAATTTATACACATACATAATTATAATTTAAAAAAGATATAATTCTTTGGAACACATTCTTTTGGCATATTTTTAGACTTACTTTTACCAAAATGACATAGTTCATGGGAATACATAACTCTCTGTGAAAGACTGTGCTAAGTGCAAGCTAGAAGGAGGTCACTGTCCAGGCCATCAGAGGAAAAGCTGGATGGACAGTGTGAAAGATTGGATGTCCCACATGTTGGATGAATTATTAGCAGCCCGCAACAGACCTGAGGATTTCTGTGTCGTTGCTCCTCATTTCTCCGGAACTGTCAGACCGGTCAAGGGAATGATGTTGATGGTGGACTGTTTAAAAGCTTTAAACCAATTATATGAATTAATGTATATGGATTTAATCTCAACAAAGTTTAATTATAAGACTGAAATTATAAAACTTAAATTATAGCCCCAAAAAAACAATTGGATGTTCTGACTTTTTATTCTATATATTATATTAAACATAGGTAAATACATTAAAACATATAATAATAGCTGTTTTTCATGTGTTGTTTAAACAAGGTATAATCATCCTTGCCATATATTTATGGCAAACAATTATATTTTCTCTGATAATCTCTCACACTGACATTTTAGTTTTTCATTACCAAATAAGGCTAAGGGGAAGGAAATATACGGACACCTTGATAACTCCAGACCCTTTATTACTGCAGCAATTCCATTATCCAGGTGGGACCTCGGGTCCAAGAAGTTTTACAGTACATGATCAAATTGTTTATTTTCAGTGCTTACTCATAATCAATGTGGAGAAGAATCACAGAGTTTGTGAAGAGTACCATGTCATCAATTAAAATTGCCCAGCAGGTAATTTTGTGTGTAGACAAATACAATTTTCTTCATGGTGCAATTCTTTTATTAAAATATAATTATATTTTACTCCAAAATACCCATTGGCATCAACTTTTTAAAGTAATCTTGTGTGAAAAGAACAACTTAAATCTTGTGGATATTGTGTGTGTTTTATTTATGTCGAAGTCTATTTGTCATAAGCTTGATAGCTGTACTGCAACAATGGGTAAGTGTATATGTGTATGCTTATGTCAATGTCTTACATGTAGAAATTCGTCCCTAGCTGAAAGGCCAAGGTCACACACTAAGAGGTCAAAGGTCAACTTTGGAATTAATACAGCTTGTTGGGTCTTAAAAAACGCATCATTTTACCATTAAATTTACTTACCTCATCATACAATTTTGAAATCACTTGCCCCGAATGTTCAAGGCCACACTAAAAGGTCAATGTCATATTTTGATCCTGACTGCAACTTCATTATTCCTTGGTCCCTAGCTCAATTTAAATGTCACACTTAATTTAAGGCCAGTGGCTGTATATTAACATGATGAAGCTTGTCTAGACTCTGGAAGTTAATTTTTTATTTATCAGGCAATCACACATGAACCCTAACAATGATAATAGTTCTCGTCTTTTATGCCCCTCTTCTAAAAAGTAGGGGTATATTGTTTAGCTGAATGTCGGTCGATCTGTCTGTCGATAGAGCAGTCTGATCCATAATTCGTAAACGATTGACCGATTGGCTTGATACTTCACATGTGCATTGGCCTTGGACAGTCGATGACCCCAATTGAAATTGGGGTCACTAGGTCAAAGGTCAAGGTCAAGGTCACTATCACACTTCATGTGAAAATCGTTTCCGATCAATAAGTCGTCAACAAATTGACTGATTGGTTTGATACTTCACACGTGCATTGGCCTTGGACAGTAGATGACCCCTATTGAAATTGGGGTCGCTAGGTCAAAGGTCAAGATCACTAACACTAAGAGTGAAAATCATTTCTGATCAATAACTCGTCAACCAATTGACCGATTGGCTTGATACTTCACATTTGCATTGGCTTTGGACAGTAGTTGACCCCTATTGAAATTGGGGTCACTAGGTCGAAGATCACTTTCACACTAAGTGTGAAAATAATTTCTGATTAATAACTTGTCACCCAATTGACCAATTGGCATGATACTTCACATGTGTATTGGCCTTAGACAGTAGATTACCATTGTTGAAATTGGGGTCGCTTGGTCAAAGGTCAAGGTCACTGTTACACATTAAGAGTATAATAGTTTCCTATCAATAACTCGTCAACTGATTCACCGATTGGCTTTATACTTCAAATGTGCATTGGCCTTGGACAGTAGATGATCCCTATTGAAATTGGGGTCACTAGGTCAAAGGTCAAAGTCATTGTTACACACTAAATGTGAAATCATTTCCCATCAATAATGATAAACCGATTGGCTTCATACTTCCCATGTGCCTTAGCCTTGGGCAGTAGATGACCCCTATTGCAATTGGAGTCACAAGGTCAAAGGTCAAGGTCACTGTTACACACTAAATGTGAAAAAAAATCCAATCAATAACTCGTCAACTGATTCACCGATTGGCTTGATACTTCTCATGTGCATTGGCCTTGGAAGTAGATGACCCCTATTCAAATTGGGGTCACTAGGTCAAAAGTCATGGTCACTGGAACAACAAGTGGGAAAAGCGGTTCTTATCAATAACTCTTCAATGATTGGCTTGATATATCCCATTCGTATTGACCTTGGACAGTAGATGACCTCTTTTGTAATCTGGGTCACGAGGTCAAGGTCACAGTCACAATAAGTCTGAAGATGAAGATCAATAACTCGTCAACGAATTGTCCGATTGGCTTGATACTTCACATGTGCATTGGCCTTGGACAGAAGATGACCCCTATTGATATTGGGGTAACTAGTTTGAAGCCCTGTTTGGGGGGTATATGTCTTTGAGCGCGAAACATTTGTTATAACATTATCATTTAATGCATACCAAACATTCGCTTGTTAAACTGAAGTCTACTCTTGGTTCAAACAGCTTGAGAGTTTTACAATAAATTGATAAATTATAACATTTAATCATTAATTCTAATATTGAAATTGTCCATGTGATAATATGCTTTACTGTTTCTGAATACTCTAAATCTCTATATTTCCAGTTGCCGCCAAGTGCAGCCAAGGTGGGAGATAAGAGAGCTGCAGATGGAACAAGCAAGGCAAGTTACATGTCCAGTTACTGGACAGCCAGCTATGTTAGTAGAGCACATGTCACAAGACATGTCTGCAAATCAAAAGATTGTGGATTTGGTTCCAGGCTCAGTGTCATAACTTGTGCTGGGATTCAAGTCATGAAATTATTTATATGGCCATTCTTTTCCTATCGCTAATTCAAGTTGGGCAGTTATCGTTTTCTGGCATAGAAGAATGTGCACTTAGTGCTGGTAAAACATGTTTACCCAAGAAGTGTGCGTTGGTTAACAATTCTAACAAACAAACAAAAACATTTCAGATATAGCAAATATAATTACCAGTACTTGTATTAGAACGAAAGCCTTTCCAAATTAGAATAGCACAAAATGTGCTTAATTGTTGTGTACATGTACATGTATATAAAACAAAATTAAATATATAGTTGAAAACTGAAATAACAAAGGTATACCTTTATTTGATTTGAAGATTTGTAGATGTTTTAGTGTTTTTCCCAGGAGGGCAAAGGGGCATGGCGCATTACTTTCAAAAAGGGCATTTTAGCATGCAGTTTAGGCAAAAAGGGCAAAATCGTTCAGTGAATACCTGAATTAGGGAAATTTAATCGCATCAGAGGCAGTTGTGGAAAAAAAATAATATAAACAAGCACATTTAATGGTAATTGATGTACATGTATTTAACTTACTTTGTTTTATATTAATATATTTACCTTGCAATGTACATTTAAGTTTCATGCTGTTTCAATACACTGTACAGCACAACAAACATAATACAGCAATATATGCATGTGAATCTGATTATACACAGATGCACTAACATATAAATGAAACCATGTTTGTCTTATCCCATTTTCTTACGCTAATCTTGTCAGATGTTTAACATTGCGAGTAAACTGATTGCTAACAATATGCAAACACTCGTTTCCGTGACATACATCCACTGAGTAAATTACAAATAAATATGTTGTTGCTATCTAAAACATTTTTATGCATCGTTGATTATCACAGACTTTCATTATTTCCTTCTAAATGTATGATCTCCATCGTTAATTTGATTGTTTACGATGTTATTTGCCCTTTTTGCCAAGTAACAATTTCATTTTGTATATCCGCCATCTTGTTGAAATGATTTAAGCGACAGGTGCGCATAGAAAGGTTAAATCACCTGATACGCGATTCGCGTTTTGTTTACTTAGTATACGTCTCAGTAATTATTTCAATTATTAATAATCTTAAAGACGATAAGGATAAAGAATTAATGTGTTTGTGTTTTTAAATGTAAATATGCGTAAAAATATATGTTTTGATATAACTGAATTATGTATGAAATGCACAATTTCCACGAGGATAACATCGAGGTTTTCATCAAAAGTCTCCGAAGTAACAGTGCACTATTTTATCATGGAGGAGTACACATCACCGACCGATTAGTACTCTTGGTATAACATAGCCTCTGACATTATCGATTGATATTGACACGGGGCTATTAACGCATGACTTATTTACAACCGCGCAAATCTCCGCTGCCTTGGGACCATAATCTGATACTAGTCGGCTTAGAAGTTTGGTCAAGGGGCAATTAAGATGTTATCAATAAGGGCGGAAAACAGCGGCTGCTCATAAATGGGCAGGGCGGCGGCCTTTGGAAAGGGCAGCGTGGCGCTAAATGGCTTTGAAAGGGGGCAGCGTGGCGCACCAAAAAAGGGCATGGCGCCGCGCCATGCTAAAACGGCCTGGGAAAAACACTGTTTTCACTTAAATATTATTATGTTTTTAGAGTAACTTTGTGGAGGACAGGAAGAGAAAGGTTGCTGTGGTTATTGCATACAATGGAAAAGGCTATTACGGACTGCAAATGTATGTTTAAATAATACAAGCTTTATTTCCAGATGATTTTGCATGTATTTAAGCATAGGTGTATACATTTAAACTGTGATCAGTAATATTCTAAACATAGTTAGTTTCAACCTATTTAGGTTTAGGTACATTGAAAGCCTTGGGCTTAAATGAGTCTCGTTCTCAGTCTGCGCTTAATGCAGTCAGCACTGGCTATTCTGGGATGACACTTTCCGCTTTTTGGGGAATTTTATTTAAATAAAGTCTCATCTAAACAATAATCCAGTTTAAGCTGAAAGTATTGTTCCTGTGCACAGGCTAATCTTAGATAACACTTTATGCACATGGAGTAAGCCCAGTTTTCTCATAACGAGGCTTGTACGTTTCTCTTGAGTATGTTTCCTGAAAAGGACTAGTACTTGATGTATTTGAAAAGAGTCACAGTGTTTTTTGAAGCCATTGGCTAATTTGATAAATGTGCCTTGCTCATGTTGTGTGTCTAACCCTTTCTGGCACAGAAGCAAAGTGAAAATGGCTGTATGCAACTATCATAAAATCATGACTGCCTGTGAGCAGCAAACAGCATGTGAGCAGCAAACAGCATGTGAGCAGCAAACAGCATGTGAGCAGCAAACAGCATGTGAGCATCAAACAGACTGAAACCACAGCAGACTGCAAGTTACTCTCAGGCTGTTTTGGTTGTATGCTGGTTGCATGTACCCATTTTTAATTCATTACTGAGCAGTAAAGGTTTAGTGGACAGCCATTATTTTCTCAGTAACCCAGGTTTCCCGATGTAAAGGGTTGATAGACAGCCATTATTTTCTCAGTAACCCAGGTTTCCCCACGGTGGAGGGTGAGCTGGTGAGAGGTCTGCTGGAGGCGGGCGTTATACCCCAGGATCACCATGACAACATCTGGAAGGTACACACATAGTGTGGTACAAGTCTAAGTCTTTGGCTTCGAATTGACAAATATACTGTACAATATAAGAATTTGTCTCATGTTTGATAATGTACTGGGTTTATGAAGAAAAAATTGTCGCAAAATGCAAATTTTAATAGCAATTATTATTCATTGGCTAGTTTGGAAAAGCAAAGAATAGGCTGTTTAAATTGTTGTTTATTTGTATTTTTTCAACATATTGGCAGCACTCATCCAGTTTCACTTTCCATAAGCAACTGTAAACATTCATATCATTAAACAGTCAAGTAACAGTGGTCAGAAAACTTATTGTACTCTCACATTTTCATTGGCAAGAAAAGGAAATCTAAAGTGTTAAACCATTTCTAAATGAACATACTTTCCATGTGTTTTTTTTTTGCCCATGCTCTCAAATAAGCCAGCCAACATGGATAATTACAGGCTTGCTGATTCAAGTTTCTGCTTAATTATGTATCAAGCATTTAGCAGGGGTGTCAATTTTCCGGATTATTCCGGAAATCCGGATTTGAGCCGTCTGTTGATTTTGAGGTGAATGTAAATCCGATGAGTTTATTTAAGGCAGGTGGGGGTAGGGACAAAATTATTTTAGTGCGGAATCATTTCAGAACGAATATTGTTATAGCATCGTCGGCATTCCGGACATTTGCGCTTGGTACCGATTTTATTTATTGATTTCTGATTGGTAAGCGGCTGGCACTGACATGAGCAGTAACTGGCTAAGTAAAGCACTGCAATATCATATTTTAAAACAATATGTTAATCAAATTATATATTGACTGCGTATTTGCAAGGTTACTTGTTACTGGTTTTTATTTTGCTGCAGTCAAACGATATGCATATTTTATTTCATTTGCAAATGATGTATCGTGACATGTTTTCGGACAGTCGTTTTCGGATATGCTGGTTTTTCGATTTTAATTTAATTTCGAAGTTCTTAATATCATTTGTTTAGAATGACAAATACACCTGCGGTGTTACGGATGGTTTGGTTTATAAAATTGTGCATTGTACCCACCAGAAATTGCACCTAGAAAGACTATAAAAAAGAACAAAAAGCTAGGGCTTGTGGGGTTGGGCCCTCTCTTCCCTTTATCCTACGGCTTAATTTTCCGGATTTCAAATTTGGGGCAATTGACACCCCTGTTTAGCCTTTAAACTACAGTTTATCAAACTGCTGTGTTGATATCTACCTGATTCAAAAGTGCCTGACATTTTAATAGGTAAGGTCAGTAGAGTTTATAGCAGTTATTGTTTATATGATCAGACATATAACTTAAAATCAACAATAAGTCATCATTTTTATGTCCCCCACTATAGTAGTGGGGGACATATTGTTTTTGCCCTGTCTATTGGTCTGTTGGTTGGTTGGTCTGTTGGTTTGCGCCAACTTAAACATTTGCAATAACTTTTGCAATATTGAAGATAGCAACTTGATATTTGGCATGCATATGTATATCATGGAGCTGCACATTTTAAGTGGTGAAAGGTCAAGGTCAAGGTCATCCTTCAAGGTCAGAGGTCAAATATATGTGGCCGAAATCGCTCATTTTATGAGTACTTTTGCAATATTGAAGATAGCAACTTGATATTTGGCATGCATGTGTATCTCATGGAGCTGCACATTTTGAGTGGTCAAAGGTCAAGGTCATCCTTCATGGTCAAATATATGGGTCAAAATTGCTCATGTAATGTCACTTCTGCAATATTGAAGCTAGCAATTTTATATTTGACATGCATGTGTATCTCATGGAGCTGCACATTTTCAGTGGTGAAGGGTCAAGGTCATCCTTCAAGGTCAAACGTCATATACGGGGACATAGTGTTTCACAAACACATCTTGTTTATCGAATGAATCAGACTGCACAGGCTAATCTGGGTCACCATGTTGTAATTGATATGGTTTCCACATAGCGACCAGGAGGTCACGGGTTCGATACCCCACTGTGAAAGCGTTCTTTAGATCTCTCACAAAGACACCAAGTACATGTTCGAGACTCAGCAAATCGACTTGAGAGCGTTTAAATAAGCCTGAGGCTTTGTTGCAATTGAGCTTAAATAACTAAACTAATCTGGGAGGAAACTTTATGCACAAGCATTAAGCCCCATTTTCCCAGCGCGAGGCTCAACTATTATGAAGATATAACAGTTTCACTCTTGAAATAATTAATGTTTCATTTACTGTCTGTTGTTCTGTTCATATTTAATGAATATCTCAGTCACTGTCTGTTCTGTTCATATTTAATGGATATCTCATTCAATGTCTGTTGTTCTGTTCATATTTCATGAATATCTCATTCACTGTCTGTTGTTCTGTTCATATTTAATGAATATCGTAGTCACTGTCTGTTGTTCTGTTCATATTGAATGAATATCTCTGTCAATGTCTGTTGTTCTGTTCATATTTTATGAATATCTCATTCACTGTCTGTTGTTTTGTTCATATTTAATGAATATCTAATTCACTGACTGTTGTTCGGTTCAAATTTAATGAATATCTCATTATGTCTGTTGTTATGTTCATATTTAATGAATGTATCATTAACTGTTTGTTGTTCTGTTCATATTTAATGAATATTTCATTCACTGTCTGTTGTTCTGTTCACATTTAATGAATATCTTATTTACTGTCTGTTGTTCTGTTCCAGATGTCCTTTCAGAGAGCTGCCCGCACAGACAAGGGTGTGTCAGCAGCTGGAAATGTGTGTTCTCTAAAGATATGTAGATTTTATTTTATGCATAAAGGTGAAAGGTTTAGATTTGTTTGGTTTACAGTCTTATATTGATTATAGACCTTCAACCATTTTTTCTAATTACTGGATTACCATGTCAAAAATTCGTTGTCCGTTAAAAATGTGAAATTTTTTTTTTTTAATTACATCAGTCAGTAGCCATTTAAAGCCTTTAATCCTATAACTGCAGTAAGATTCATCAGATAAACAACCTATTGTATAACTGAGCTTTATAAAATTGCCATTTTAGAACACATTTATAAGATCAGTTTAAATGTGTCATGCAACAAAATGTTGATTTATAAAACATTGCTTTTTGTTATATGATAATGTCGATTACGTGATATTTAGGTTGGAATGATACCGTAGAAGAAATAGAATATAAAGAGAGTATTGGATACAGAAGAACTTTATCATGGTTTTCACGAAACATAAAAGAATTGGAACGCATTTAACTTATTTTTTTTATAAGGAACTTATTCTCATATTGACAAACAAACTGTTCTAGAAGTAATTGTCATGTTCATATTCCAAAGAAAATGTGTGTATTATAATGGAACAAGCTTTCATCAATAATTTACTGTAACAAAAACGTACATTACCAACATAGCATTTAATCTGAACTTGACTCAAAAGTCTTCTGCATGGGCAAGTGGTAGCACAATTGTTTTTGCTTCTACAGGTCCCAGGCCCAAACCTGAGGTTATGTGCCCTTTTTTTATTTTATATTATCCCTTGTTATTAGAATTATTTAAAACTGTTCCAAATAAGATTAAATAATTTTCAGCGAGGCTGTTTTCAGAGAAAACCCGAGCTATTGTCATAGCCAGCTCGTTGTCCGCCGTAGGCGTCGTGCTAAAACCTTAACATTGGCCATAATTTTTTAAATATTGAAGATAGCACCTTGATATTTGGCATGCATGTGTATCTCATAAAGCTGCACATTTTGAGTGGTGAACATCATCCTTCAAGGTCTAGGGTCGAAAAAACAAAGTCAAGGGAAGTAATAAGCTTTAAATGGACATAGTTATCTGACCTGCCCATGTATATATTTTTGTTAAATAAATCAAAGCGGCGCAGTAGGCATTGTGTTTCTGACAAACACATTGTGGTAAAAGGTCAAGGTCATCCTTTACGGTCTATGGTAAAAAATACAGATTAAATGGAAGTAATAAGCTTTAAAAAAGGAGAAAATTATTCAATATTGAACATAGCCACTTTATATATTTGGCATGCATGTGTATCTCATGGAGCTGCACATTTTGAGTGGTGAATCTACAGTCACAGTATAGTGGCTTTTAATTATTTGCTACTAAAAATAGAAATTTGTTACAGACAATTATTTTCAAGGGAAATAATTTACATAATTATTAATCTCATATTATATATTTCCTTACCAAGAATTGAAGTTCTTTTCACAGTTACTGTACAGATTTATTATTTTGATTATTTATAACCCAAATGATTGAGTTTTCAAAGTTTTTTTTATAAATCATATATAATTACTTCAAGAGTGAATTGCTTTGATGTTCATTACATACCTGTGGACTTATTTCCATAGATACATGATCAACTCTGGTTATGATCTCTTTTAAACCACAGGCCTTGGTTGTCAGTGATGTCTGACATGGTCATAATTGACTGTGAGACCCCCCCCCCCCCCCCCCCCGTTTGGATTGGACAAAATTCAAGGGAAGTAATAACCTTTAAAGGGAGATGATTTCTATACCTGCCATATGATAAATAGAAATTTTATTTCAATGCGGTGCAGTAGGGGGCATTGTGTTTCTGACAAACACATCTCTTGTTGGGTCACTAGGTCAAAGGTCAAGGTCACTGTGACTTATAAAAAAAAATCTGACAAGCTTTCGCAGCCAAGCGTGGCACCAGTTATGCAGTGCTCTTGTTATTAAATTATTTTCATGGCATTTTTTTTTTATACAAAAATCTTTGAACAAGTTCCTTTAACCCTGGTATTTTAAACTTCATTTTATTTAAAATTCTCCTAATATCCTCTAGTTATGAGTTTCTGTGCTTAAATTATAAATACATCTCAATAACATTTAATTAAATAAAATAAAAATGGGTGTTCTATTTAAAAACGCTTATATCATATAAATATTTTGTCACTATGCAACCCTTGCCTAATGTAATGCATTCTTTGTTTACATGTGTGTAAATGTTGAGAACCTGGTAGACAAAATCAACGAGAAACTTCCAGATCAAATACGTGTAATGGGTGAGTGCGGACATTTTCTGTCAATATTGCTAACATCTGTTTATAGATTTATGAAACTTTTCTTCTAATTGAGTGGTCTTATAGTGTTTATTATTTATTCCTGTTTCTCTTATAAAGTCACATACTTTTGTGTCACCAGTAATTTAAAAAGTTTTTGGTATTAGATAGATGAAACTTTGGAAACAATTTAACCATGCAAACTTGAGCACCTCAGTATTAAGGTTTGGATGTTCCCTTTTTAGCAAAAAACACATATCTTTCAAAATGTATTGCTGCTAGCAGCCTGAAACTTTACAAAGTCAACCATATCAAACATGTGAAATTGCCCACCTAAATACCCATGTTAATTTTTTTTCCAACACAAGTTCAGTTTTCAGGCAAAAGCAGGGTAATTGTGTCCTAAATATGGACACATTTTTAGCTCGCAATATTTTTGACGCTGAATGTTCATATCTTAAGAAAAAAGCAAGTCTTAGGTCATTTTTTCTCAGAGCAGGAATTCACTTAGTTCTTGTAGAAAAGTTGTTAGTTGTAACATCAGTTGTATAAATTTTGACATGTCACAAAATATTTTTGTAAAATACATATACAATATTACTTTGTTTTTATGATGTTCTGAAAACAAGTGTCCCCTCATATCACATAGAGGGAATCAGACAAAGATTTTGTTTTGAAAACAGAAACACAAGTTGCCTATATGGCTTCCTCAATTGAACTGTTGAATACAGAATGTTTTTCAGACATTGATGAGTATAAACAAACACTAAGAAAATTCAATAAAATTATAAATCATATCTAAACAGCAATACTTACAGTACAAGTTAGAAACTTTCATTTTTTAATGCTTGTAAATGAACTTCTCTGAAGCTTAGGAATTTCAGGGGGGGGTTAACCCTTTGCATGCTGGGAAATTTGTTGTCTGCTAAAATGTCGTCTGCTGAATTTCTAAAATTAGCATTTTCTTCGATTTTTATGTCCCCCACAATAGAAGTGAGGGACATATTGTTTTTGCCCTGTCTGTTGGTCTGTTGGTTGGTCTGTTGGTTGGTTTGCGCCAACTTTAACATTTTGCAATAACTTTTGCTATATTGAAGATAGCAACTTCATATTTGGCATGCATGTGCATCTCATGAAGCTGCACATTTTGAGTGGTGAAAGGTTTAGGTCAAGGTCATCCTTCAAGGTCAGAGGTCAAATATATGTGGCCAAAATCGCTCATTTTATGAATACTTTTGCAATATTGAAGATAGCAGCTTGATATTTGGCATGCATGTGTATCTCATGGAGCTGCACATTTTAAGTGGTGAAAGGTCAAGGTCATCCTTCAAGGTATGAGGTCAAATATATGTTGCCCAAATCGCTTATTTTATAAATACTTTTGCAATATTGAAGATAGCAACTTGATATTTGGCATGCATGTGCATCTCATGGAGCTGCACATTTTGAGTGGTGAAAGGTCAAGGTCATCCTTCAAGGTCAGAGGTCAAATATATGTGGCCCAAATCGCTTATTTTATTAATACTTTTGCAATATTGAAGATAGCAACTTGATATTTGGCATGCATGTGTATCTCATGGAGCTGCACATTTTGAGTGGTGAAAGGTCAAGGTCATCCTTCACAAGGTCAAGGTCATCCTTCAAAGTCAAACGTCATATAGGGGGACATTGTTTTTCACAAACACATCTTGTTTTTAAACAATACTATCAGAAAAGCAAACAGTTTGGATCCTGATGAGCCGCCACGTTCTGTGGCGTCTCATCTGGATCCAAACTGTTTGCAAAGGCCTTCAAAATTCGGTTCCAGCACTGAGAGAGTAAATTGTTGTTATCAGTTTTCTGTAGTGAGCTGTTAGACTTCAGGTGTGATTGTTTTGTTTTTTCAGATGTAATCAGAACAACCAAGGGATTCAATGCCAAGAATCACTGCTCTGGAAGGACTTACATCTATCTCATCCCTACGCTTGCTTTCTCATCTGTTGAAGAGGTGAATATCAATCAAAATTAGGGCCTTTTTCTTGCACTAGTTGTATGCTTTATACCGTTGCATCCCCTCGGAATGTTTCTTTTAAATCATACAGTTTTGGGAAATTCACTTTAAAAAATTGTAACCCAGTTTTGTTCATTCTCCTATATTTGAAAAAATAATCCTCAAATACCAAAAAATAATGGTATTTATACCCCAAAACAAAAGCCAAGGAACACATCTCCCAGCACTTAAATAGCTTTTAAGTGCAAAAATTTACACCAACTAAGTACTTATAGCCCTTTTTACCAAAGCATCCCACTGTTGGTGACATTCTGAGTGTAAAACTGAATTACAAGTCTGTGATATTCAGATATGATTAACTCTGGAAATGTTCTCTAGTCGGACATATTGTGAATGTTCTAGCAGTATAACTATCACATTGTTATGCCCCTGGTAGGGTGGCATATAGCAGTTGAACTGTCAGTCCATTTGTTTGTCTGTCTGTCTGTCTGTCTGTCTGTCTGTCTGTCTGTCTGTCTGTCTCTCTCTGTCTGTCTGTCTGTCTGTCTGTCTGTCTGTCTGTCTGTCTGTCTGTCTCTGTCTGTCTGTCTGTCGTGTGTCTGTCTGTCTGTCTGTCTGTCTGTCTGTCTGTCTGTCTGTCTGTCTGTCTGTCTGTCTGTCTGTCCAAGGGAAGTAATAAGCTTTAAAAAGGAGATAATTTCTTAACCTGCCAAATGATATATTGAAATTTTATTTTAAAGCGGTGCAATAGGGGGCATTGTGTTTCTGACAAACACATCTCTTGTTTTAATTTGTTATCATTGATTCCTTCCTTGTGGCAAATCACATCTTCCTTAGATGGTCATTATATGACATGTTTAGCTCAACTATGCATCTTACAGGTTTAGCTATACCACTCAACCATTTGGCAAACATTGCATACTGCTAGGCTTAAGGTTTTCATTTGTAAGTAACATGTACTGATCTGTACTTAACTGAAACTTCACACAAATTACCTCAGGGTACAGAGAAGGCCCATAACTCAGATCTCCACAATAGCTTAATTATGCCCCTTTAATATATTGTGTCACCTTGAAGTAAATCTATTTTCTATATATGAATCCTGGAGTCAATATATTTTCTGGAGGGTTGTCTTGAAGTAATAGTGTAGGTTATCTTTTTTCTAGACTATTGTCCTGGATTAATCTGTTTTCTATATAGTGACATAAAGCTTAACTTTATCTTAACTGTGACCCTGAAAAAAAAATATTTTCTGATCGTATTCTTTTTATGCTCGCCCAAAATTTATTTTTGGGGGAGCATATAGTCGCCGCTTTGTCTGTCCGTGCGTGTGTGCGTCTGTCCGTCCGTCTTGCACAATTTTTGTCCAGGCTATTTCTCAGCAACTAATGACCAAAATTCAATGAAACTTTATGGGAAGCTTCACTACCAAGAGGAGATGTGCATGTTATCAGCGGGTTCTGGTCGGATGATTTTTCTTAGAGTAATGGCCCTTTGAAATTTTCTATAAAAAAATTATTGTCCCCCCAACTACTGTGCCCTCAAGACGTTTCCTTTAATCTGAATATATCGTGCAATATTGTGACAAAAAAAACTTTGGGGAGCATCACCCGTCTCCGATGGTTTCTTGTTTCCTAAATGTGACCTTAAGCTTAATATATTTTCTGTACAGTTATCATGAATTGTATTTGTTTTCTTGACAGTGACCTTTTTGTTAATATATTTTATAGACAGTACTTATGGGGGTAATCTATTGTTTATAAAATGAAATTGCATAAAACCAGAACATCCTGCAAGTGACTTGCAGTTTGTTCAGGTTTTATGCTGTTTGCTGCTCATCAGTATCTTCGGGTTGGAAATGAGGCCTTTAAAACTTGAATATAGTTAGAAAGGTCTTTAATTTAACTTTCTAAGGGACTAAGTGTGTTAAAATATGTGGTCAAGGGTTAAATAAAAGTGAGTTTTTCCTTGATCTTGAATTAAATCAATTTTCTACACAGTGACCTTGAAAAAACCATTTTTTATACAGTGACCTTAAATAAAATTAATTTTCTAGTCAGTGACCATGAATAAAATCAATTTTCTAGACAGTAACATTGGAGTATCGCACGACATTGGACATCATAGAGAGAGTGAATGAAGTCCTACAGAAGTTTAAAGGGACCCACAATTTCCACAACTTTACATCGGGCATGTATGTACCTGAACTATTTACCAGATGTCATCATCACATCATGTATGTACCTGTACCAGCTTTAATCATCACATCATGAATGTACCTTTACCAGATTTCATCATCACATCATATATGTACCTGTACAAGATTTCATCATCACATCATGTATGTACCTGTACCAGATTTCATCATCACATCATATATGTAGCTGTACCAGCTTTAATCATCACATCATATATGTACCTTAACCAGATGTCATCATCACATCATATATGTAGCTGTACCAGCTTTAATCATCACATCATGAATGTACCTGTACCAGATTTCATCATCACATCATGTATGTACCTGTACAAGATTTCATCATCACATCATGTATGTACCTGTACCAGATTTCATCATCACATCATATATGCAGCTGTACCAGCTTTAATGATCACATCATATATGTATTTGTACCAGATTTCATCATCACATCATATATGTACCTGTACCAGATTTAATTATCACATCATGTATGTACCTGTACCAGATTTAATCATCACATCATGAATGTAGCTGTACCAGATTTTACGAATATCTTTGTTTGCATAGATGATTTTTTGTTTCATGTTTGTCATATTGATAATATGATGGAATCACTCGTTTGGTCAGTGTGGTGGTTTGTCAACAAAAATGTCATAATAACATCCTTTCACATTTCTCAATAAATTCATTTGAAACTGAAAAAATGTCATCACCATAAAGTGCAGATGTGCATTTTTTATTTTATTTTTGTCCTCTGTGATTCACATATTCCAGTGATGTGTGCGCTGATCAAGAGGGCAGGATATTAACCCATTTATGCCTAGTGGACCCTCCCATCCTTTTAAATTGGATCAATTTATTTCCAAAATTAGGGATGTATAGTATTTTTCTTTCTATATTTAGAATATTTTTTACAAAAATTCCTTTAAGCAAACAGCGCAGACCCTGATGAGACGCCTTATCATGCGACGTCTCATCTGGATCTACGCTGTTTGCCAAGGCCTTTTTTCTAGACGCTAGGCATAAATGGGTTAATCAGATTGGCAAAGCTCTAGTTATTAAATCATTCACAGCTACATATATTTATACTCTATATTTATATTTCAAGAAAGCCAGAGGATGGTTCAGCAAGAAGATACATTTGGAATTTTGAGGTATTTCTTTGTAGTAATTTTATACTTTGAATACAGCAGAACATTATTGCTTCAGTTTATTTAATTTAATTAAAAAAAATAATTGGGTGTACATGCAATATTTGTGTGTTAGACAATTGAAACTATTCAATATGAGTAGATTTATAGGTTCTGATATTCACTGATGAAAAAAGACATTTTAACCAAAGTGTGGA
Source organism: Dreissena polymorpha (assembly GCF_020536995.1). Lineage (NCBI taxonomy): Eukaryota > Metazoa > Mollusca > Bivalvia > Myida > Dreissenidae > Dreissena > Dreissena polymorpha. The sequence goes on along the minus strand of NC_068362.1, from coordinate 72,046,334 downwards.
CAAGTTCCCTGTGTTTTATTTCTTGTAAGTATAAAATAATATCTTAATATAAGTGCATTGGTTAACAGAGTGTAATTTGTGTAACCACCCATTTTGTGGACAACTCAAAAGTTGTTTATGGATCTGTGATCAAACAATTTGGTTTTATGGTAAAACTTCTTTTTCCCTTTTACTACCCAATGACTTTGCTTTGTTTTCCAGTGCGGGCTGCCATTTGTTCGGGACGGTGTGGAATTCTGCGTGCTGTCAGTGAGTGGACAGAGCTTCATGCTTCACCAGATAAGGAAAATGATTGGTACGTAGCAACCTGTCGGGGATCATCAGCTTAAAAAATGCTTTTATCCATGAAGAAAATGACGACCTAGGTAACTGTTATATATATATTTCTATGAGTCACTCTCTTGGAAAACTGGGGGGAACAAATACCTAAAAAGTGTTGACTGAGATTATCAAGGATGATATTTTTTGCTTTTATGGAATTTTTTGTTTAAAAGAAGCTTTTTTGAAACAAAATCCAGTCTATGCGTTAGTGTTGTAATAGATTAGCCTGTGCGGACTGAACAGGTTATTCTGGGACGACACTTAACACACATCCATCAACCCTTCGCGGACTGAACAGGTTATTCTGGGACGACACTTTAAGCGCATGCAACAAGCCTGCGTGGACTGAACAGGTTATTCTGGGACAACACTTATCACGCATGCAACAAGCCTGCGCGGACTGAACAGGTTATTCTGGGACAACACTTAACACGCATGCAACAAGCCTGCACGGACTGAACAGGTTATTCTGGGACGACACTTTACGCGCATGCATCAAGCCTGCGCGGACTGAACAGGTTATTCTGGGACAACACTTAACACGCATGCAACAAGCCTGCGTGGACTGAACAGGTTATTCTGGGACAACACTTTACGTGCATGCAACAAGCCTGCGCGGACTGAACAGGTTATTCTGGGACAACACTTATCACGCTTGCAACAAGCCTGCGCGGACTGAACAGGTTATTCTGGGACAACACTTATCACGCATGCAACAAGCCTGCGCCAACTGAACAGGTTATTCTGGGACAACACTTATCACGCATGCAACAAGCCTGCACGGACTGAACAGGTTATTCTGGGACAACACTTATCACGCATGCAACAAGCCTGCGCGGACTGAACAGGATATTTTGGGACGACACTTTACGCGCATGCAACAAGCCTGCGCGGACTGAACAGGTTATTCTGGGACGACACTTATCACGCATGCAACAAGCCTGTTTTCCCAGAGAGCTACTTGTATATATTTGGTAGGAAGCCACTTAAGCTATAACGATAAGGGAGTCTGTATTCACAAACATTAGAGTATTAATTTCAGGCTCTGACTCAAGGAAGGATCACAAAATACATGTTTTAAATCAGAATCCTTTGCTATAGAGTATTAAGAAAGTTTATCACCACAAGTTATTTATATTGCTCAAGAAAAAACCCTTCACAAATTTGTTTAATTTTAGGGTAAGATACAAGCATCCATATTTATGCCCCACATCTAAGAAGTAGAATTTTATTGCTTTGCACCTGGCCGTCAGTCGAATGGTCCGTCCTATTAACCATTTCATTTCCATACAATACTTATGTTTAAAAAAGCTTGTCCAACTAGTTGAATTAAGAGAAGTATAATGATTTTTATTTCTGCCTTATTTATAAACTGGGGTTGGGGGCATTGACATCATTTCAAGTCATGCTAGTTTTTTGTTTGGAGAGGATACATGTTTTGCTTTCATCTCTTGTTACAACTTAAGTGTGAACAGCAAAAAACACAATTCACTACAGTGTTCACTCTATTGACTTCATTAGCACAAATTTGGCATCAGCCTCTTTCCTGCCTGCATACTCATCTGTAATTAGAACTGTGCCCTTCAGAATAAAGTTCATTAAAAGTTAGAAAAAAATGTTTTTTACCTAATCCTACTGCCGTTGTACTGAATACACATTTTTCTGTCGCAGGTCTGACCATCGCTATAGTGCGTGGGTTTGCAGATATTGAATCCATTGACAACGCGTGGGAGAGCGAAAAGGTTTATGGTGTTGATATTTATTAAAACAGATTAGAAAAAAGGTGCTTTTCGTAACAATTCGGATATAGAGTCTTGCCATATTGATTGCAGACGTACTTTGTATTAGAATTTAAAAGAAATTTTTGGAAAGCAAGTGACTAGTTTCGTGCCTTTCACAGACCTCTAACTATTTTCTGGTAATTAATACTTTTATGTACTGTTCCTAGTTTAAAAACAACATTGAAGCTTACTTTACATTCATCTTGATTCACAGATGGACATTCCAAAGGCTCCGTCTTTGGGACTCATGCTGGACAAGGTGTGTGTATTCTAGTTTATTTGTTAATCTTAAAATATATGTCTCTTTTGTCTTAAACAGACGCACCCCTCAAGACAAAGTCAGATCTTTTTACAAGTCCATTCCATAATGAAAGTGCCCTTTTGCACATTGTTTCTATCTTAAGAGTTATAATAACATGCCTACAGACACTTCAAAATACCTAAGTAAATTCGTCTCAGTTTTAAAGACAAATGAGTAGTGATAGAAAATGCAATTGTGTACATTTTTGTTCCAGCTTCACTATAATCAATACAACGAAAAGTTCTGTAAAGATGGGTCACATGATAAGATAGACTTCTCTACTATAAAGGTAAGCTTCAATTACAAAAAAGCTTATAACAATGTCATGCTCACGCAACAAAATTGTTACTTTTTCATCAATTTTATTGAATTGTTGCTTGACTTCTTTACTATTAAATCTTGGCATCATTGAAGCCATTATCAATCCATATCAAAGTTTATGATGAAATAAAAAATATTTAAAGTCAATGTTATCGTTTGTTATGTAATACACAATTTTATTTTATACCTAGTGGTAAAATATGACCATTTCTGCAGTGAAATAACAGCAGTGAAAATAAACAAATTGTTATTTTCACCGGTGAAAAGAACACATTTTTGGAACTACTTTTTCTATGTTTAGATTATCATATCAAGAGTTACTTCAAGATTGATATATATTTGTATGAACATGAGTGAATTAAAAATGATTTTCCATCAAATCCAACAAATATTCTTTTTATTTTATGCTTTTTTCACTGATTATTTCCATTTTAAAAGAGTTTAACCCGTGAATATTGCTGGTATAATGACGTCATTTTGTGTATTGAAATGTATTGAGGCACGCCACGGGAGAAAGTGTTACTTTTCTTGAAAAAGGGGCATTGAAAAAATAGAAAATGTGTTCATGTCAGTGTAAGATTGTTTGTTATTTCACTCTTGATCAAAGAAAAATAATATTTTCCCTCGTGGCTGCACCACTCGTAAAAAATATTTTCCATAGAAAATATTTTTTTCACTTGTGTACTTCTATGATCACTCATGAAATAACAAATAATCTTACACTGACTTGAACAAATATCCTCTATATTCTGTCTGATATACCAAAAAAAGGTAAAATGAGTTCAATTTGAGGAATATCTATCAAATGATTGTAATGCCATATTGTTAGGACATTGTGAAATTAGTTTTAGCTCATCGCTGGGACCTCTGGGCTGGTATTACTAAAGAATCTCAGGGCAATCCTAAAGAAACTCTTTTAATTGCTGAAATTTCCTAAGTTTCTTCCTTATTTGTGTTTTTGTATTTTCACATTCATTTGTTTAAAGCAAGTATACAATACTAAAATTATCTTCATTCCCATATTGTATGATCAGACCATGTATTTTGTATAGAACTATTGATCTGAAATTAATTTTCTCTTAAGCATAACTTAAGATAAGATTTATGTTAAGCCCTCTGCGAATATGGGCCCTGGATTACATGCCTTATGCTAACCTGACTGGGCTTACAGGGCAAGCTGCCCTACCTCTTCTCTTTAGTAACGAAATTCTAACTTTGACATACATAATGTCTGTCTATTGATGGCATTTGTCCCACAAAGTTTTCCTAGGAAATACAGTACTCATACACAATGTTAAACTTTTCTTTATTTGATCCTAAGAATATTATATAATTCATGTAGAATTTATATTATCATTTCTGTTGATTGAAAATTGCTAAACGTATGCTTCTATTTTTACTTATTATACCATCATTATTACAACTTGTTACATATTCCGACTTGTGTCATTGTGGGTATGCATCACAGCTGTGACAAGCTCTCATTTTGTTTTTTAACCCTTTCCCCCATTAGAAGCAAAGTGAAAATGGCTTTTGCAACCTGCATAAAACCAGAACAGTCTGTTCAGGTTTTTTTACTGTTTGCTGCTCATCAGTATCTTAGGGTTGAAAATGAATCCTTTAAAACTTGTATTTAGTAAGAAAGTTTTAATTAAATATAACTTTCTATGGGACTTAAAATGTGTGATAATTCGTATCTAAGTGGTTAAGGGTTAAAATATGAGCCCTGCTCTGGGAAAACCAGGCTTAATGCATGTGCGTATTGTCCAACATTGGTGTGTGGCATCTGCACTGGCTAATAAGGGACTACACTTTCTGCGTAGAACACATTTTTGAACAGACTTAAAATTTAAATGAAACTTACATAAAGCGGTAAGTCTCCTCTCTGTTAAGCCTGTGCAGATATCAAAGGCTTATCTGGAACAATCCTTAAGGCCCATGCATTAAGCCTGTGCAGATATCAAAGGCTATCTGGAACAATCCTTTAGGCCCATGCATTAAGCCTGTGCAGATATCAAAGGCACATCTGGAACAATCCTTTAGGCCCATGCATTAAGCCTGTGCAGATATCAAAGGCTATCTGGAACAATCCTTTAGGCCCATGCATTAAGCCTGTGCAGATATCACAGGCACATCTGGAACAATCCTTAAGGCCCATGCATTATGCCTGTGCAGATATCAAAGGCTATCTGGAACAATCCTTTAGGCCCATGCATTAAGCCTGTGCAGATATCACAGGCTTATCTGGAACAATCCTTTAGGCCCATGCATTATGCCTGTGCAGATATCAAAGGCTTATCTGGAACAATCCTTTAGGCCCATGCATTAAGCCTGTGCAGATATCACAGGCTTATCTGGAACAATCCTTTAGGCCCATGCATTATGCCTGTGCAGATATCAAAGGCTTATCTGGAACAATCCTTTAGGCCCATGCATTAAGCCTGTGCAGATATCACAGGCTTATCTGGAACAATCCTTTAGGCCCATGCATTAAGCCTGTGCAGATATCAAAGGCTTATCTGGAACAATCCTTTAGGCCCATGCATTAAGCCCATTTTTCCCAGGGTGGTGCTCATATATTTTTGGGTTAGCATCTTGTCATGAACTTTATGAGCTTCTACCATATATGTGTACACTTCATTCCATATACTAGTGTGTTACTAACTGCAGGACAAACTGAAGATTTTCAAGGATGAACAGATATTCCCAAATATCATCAAGACAGAAATTGAAGAACACAGGTATACATTAACTCTTTCCCCCCATAAGAAACAAAGTGAAAATGGCTTTTGCAACCAGCATAAAACCAGAACAACCTGGGAGTAACTCGCAGTTTGTTCAGGTTTTATGCTGCTTGCTGCCCATCAGTATCTAAGGGTTGGAAGCCTTTAAAACTTGAATCTAGTTAGAAAGGTCTTTAATTAAATTTGAATTTCTAAGGGACTACAAATGCGTGAAAATACGTATCTAAGTGGTAAAGTGTTAAGATGACAGTTAATCATATCTTTCTTTATGAACCTAGAAATTTCTTTCTCTTTATGTTTAGTCCTGTAGTTAAAATGGTACTATATTCACAAAGTTTTTATGTCAAATAGAACCAGTAAATTTCAGAAATTAATTAGACTTGTGAATCCTCTTGCTTATCATTTCAAATTCATGTCACATTAAACTGTTTAAACAATATTATTTACTTAAGAATTGATATCATGCACTCCCTGAAACAAAATCATTTAATTTCACATTGTAAGTGCTTAATATGAGAAATTGTAACTACAATCAACAAAACACATTGTTATTAATAAGCAAGCCAACCTAGGATTAATTCTGACAATAGCCTATCATTGTTGATGTTTAACCAAAGTTTGGGAAAGACACATCCATTAATAAATGAAGATCAAGCTTTCTACACTGCTTTAACATTGTCTTATCTCTTTTCTTTTTATGTCCCCGGTAGGGTGGCATATAGCAGTTGAACTGTCCGTCAGTGTGTCAGTATGTGTGTATGTCAGTCTGTCCGTCCGTCCAAAAAAAAAAACTTTAACGTTGGCCATAACTTTTTAGCTCGACTATTATATATGAAATATATATAGTGGAGCTATCCTACTCACCCCGCGTTGCCGTTCCCGTGTCAGTTCGCTTGCAAATGTTAAAGTTTGCGTACTACCCCAAATATTTTCAATGTCCCTTGACATATTGCTTTCATATTTTGAATACTTGTTTACCATCATGACCCCAACCTATGAACAAGAGCAGACAACTGTATCAAGCATTTTGACAGAATTTTTTCCCCTTTTATACTTAGAATGTTTATATTATTGATAAATCTATGTTAAAGTTTGTGTACTACCCAGAATATTTCCTGTGTCCCTTGACATATTGCTTTCATATTTTGTATACTTGTTTACCATCATGACCCAAACCTATAAACAAGAGCAGACAACTGTATCAAGCATTTTGACAGAATTATTGCCTCTTTGATACTTAGAATATGCATATTATTGATAAATATATGTTAAAGTTTGTGTACTACCCCAAATATTTCCTGTGTCCCTTGACATATTGCTTTCATATTTTGCAAACTTGTTTACCAACATGACCCCAACCTATAAACAAGAGCAGACAACTGTATCAAGCATTTTGACAGAATTATTGCCCCTTTTATACTTAGAATATGCATATTATGGATAAATCTACCGGGTATGTTAAAGTTTGCGTACTACCCCAAATATTCCCTGTGTCCCTTGACATATTGCTTTTATTTTTTTGCATACTTGTTTACCATCATGATCCAACCTATAAACAATAGCAGACAACTTTATCAAGCATTTTGACAGAATTATTGCCCCTTTTATACTTAGAATATGCATATTATTGATAAATCTATGTTAAAGTTTGCGTACTACCCCAAATATTTCCTATATCCTTTGACATATTGCTTTCATATTTTGCATACTTGTTAACCATCATGACCCCAACCTACAAACAAGAGCAGACAAGTGTATCAAGCATTTTGACAGAATTATTGCCCCTTTTGTACTTAGATAATTAAACATTTTGCTTACATTGCCATAACTTCTTTATTTATGATCAGATTTTATTAATACTATGACAAAACAACACTTACCTGAAAACCACAATGGATTCCACCCAAACAATACCCCACACCCCAACCCAGAATCCCTGCACTCCCACCCCCCCCCCCCAAAAAAAATATTTTTTTTCCAATTTTTATTTTTTAAAGATCATCTAATAAATGACCACACCCCACATTATAGCCCCCTCTCAACCCCACCCCCCCCCCCACATTTTTTTTTATGCCCCCTTTTTCAAAGAAAAGGGGGCATATAGTGATCGGACTGTCCGTCTGTCTGTCTGTCTGTCTTTCCGTCACACTTTGCGTTTAGGTTTCGAAAAATGCTCATAACTTCTATGTCCCTTGAGATATAACCTTCATATTTGGTATGCATGTGCATATGGACAAGGCCTTTCCATATGCACAAATATTTTTACCTCCTTGACCTTGAACGTAGGGACCGCGTTTAGGTTTCGAAATCTGCCTTTAGGTTTCGAAAAATGCTCATAACTTCTATGTCCCTTGAGATATATCCTTCATATTTGGTATGCATGTGTATATGGACAAGGCCTTTCCATACGCATACAAAATTTTTCCCCTCTTACCTTGACCTTAAACTTAGGGTCCGCGTTTAGGTTTCGAAATCTGCGTTAAGGTTTCGAAAAATGCTCATAACTTCTATGTTCCTTGAGATATAACCTTCATATTTGGTATGCATGTGTATATGGACAAGGCCTTTCCATACGCAAACATATTTTTACCCCTGTGACCTTGACCTTGAACTTAGGGTCCGCATTTAGGTTTTGAAATCTGCGTTTAGGTTTCGAAAAATGCTCATAACTTCTATGTCCCTTGAGATATAACCTTCATATTTGGTATGCATGTGTATATGGACAAGGCCTTTCCATACGCACAAAAAGTTTGACCCCTGTGACCTTGACCTTGAAGTTAGGGTCCGCGTTTAGGTTTCGAAATCTGCTTTTAGGTTTTGAAAAATGCTCATAACTTCTATGTCTCTTGAGATATAACCTTCATATTTGGTATGCATGTGTATATGGACAAGGCCTTTCCATTCGCACAAAAATTTTGACCACTGTGACCTTGACCTTGAAGTTAGGGTCCACGTTAAGGTTTCAAAATCTGTGTTAAGGTTTCGAAAAAAGCTCATAACTTCTATCAAGCGTTTATAGGGGGCATAAATCATCCTATGGTGACAGCTCTTGTTTTTTAATTTTTGAAAGATTGTCTTATAAATGACCACACCCCACATTATACCTACCCCCCTCTTAATCCCCCCTACCCTGCCTACCCCCCTCCCCCCCCCCCCCCCATTTGGCATTCATGTGTATCTCCTGGAGCTGAACATTTTGAGTGGTGAAAGGTGAAGGTCATCCTTCAAGGTCAAATGTCTAATATATGGCGTCTAACGGTCCGTCCAAAAACTTTTAACATTGGCCATAACTAGAATGATCGGGGGTATATTGTTTTTGGCCTGTCTGTCTTTCTGTCTGTCATTCTGTCCCAAAACTTTAACCTTACAGTAAAGTTTTGCAATAACTTTTGAAATATTGAAAATAGCAACTTGATATTTGGCATGCATGTGTATCTCATGGAGCTGCACATTTTGAGTGGTGAAAGGTCAAGGTCATCCTTCAAGGTCAAAGGTCAAAATTTTTAAAATTTAATATATTAAATTTTTGCAATAACTTTTGAAATATTGAACATAGCAACTTGATATTTGGCATGCATGTGTATCTCATGGAGCTGCACATTTTGAGTGGTGAAAGGTCAAGGTCATCCTTCAAGGCCAAAGGTCAAAAATTAAAAAAATTAATATAGTAAAGTTTTGCAATAACTTTTGAAATATTGAACATAGCAACTTGATATTTGGCATGCATGTGTTTCTCATGGAGCTGCACATTTTGAGTGGTGAAAGGTCAAATCCATCCTTTAAGGTTAAAGGTCAAAAATTTAAAAAGTTAATATAGTAAAGTTTTGCAAAATTACTTTTGAAATATTGAACATAGCAACTTGATATTTGGCATGCATGTGTATCTAATGGAGCTGCACATTTTGAGTGGTGAAAGGTCAAGGTCATCCTTCAAGGTCAAAGGTCAAACAAATAATAAAAAATCGAAGCAGCGTTCTCATGAAGCTGCACATTTTGAGTGGTGGAAATTCAATGTCAAGGTCATCCTTCAAGGTCAAAGGTAAAAAATAATAATTCAAAGCGGCGTTCTCATGAAGCTGCACATTTTGAGTGGTGGAAGTTCAAGGTCAAGGTCAACCTTCAAGGTCAAAGGTAAAAAAAAAAGATTTTTTTCAAAGCGGCGTTCTCATGAAACTGCACATTTTGAGTGGTGGAAGTTCAAGGTCAAGGTCATCCTTCAAGGTCAAAGGTAAAAAAAATAATAATTATTATTTCAAAGCGGCGCAATAGGGGGCATTCTGACGAACACATCTCTTGTTTTTAGAATTGCATTAATTTTTAGCTCACCTGATTGCTCAAGTGAGCTTTTGTGATCGGTCTTTGTCTGTCGTCTGTCCATTCCATCCGTTGTATTGTATTTCTGACGAACACATCTCTTGTTTTATAATTATTTCAAACTATTCCAAATATTATAGTTTTGTTAGAAAATTAATTTAATGAAATTAAAAAAAAAAATCTTGTGAATCAGTTAACAACAGAATTTTTTCTGGATGTTATCATTTTTTTAATTTTCTTAATATGCCTTCCTTTATTCTGGGTCATGCAAATACAAATAGTTCTTTAAATTTACTATTTCTTATGTTAAAAATGTTTATTTATAATTGTAAAAGGCACAAAACTAGACCAACTCATAAGGGACCAAAATCATACCTGTCCTTGCACTGTCATGGACTTAACGAAATTAATTATTTTAGCTATTTGTGTGAAAACAAAGACTGTGAATATCTCGCTTCCAGTAGTTGTGATAAGAGACTTTAACAAATTCTTTAACAATAAAAATGTTGCTTATACTGTTATGTAAAAGCTATTTTTTGTAAAATGTATATAATTTGTTGTAATATGCACATATTACTTGCAAACTTTGTCTGGTGTGGAGTGGGATTCCCTCGACCCACTCACACCTATTGACGAGGAGAATAAAATATATCGAACGAAAAAAAAGAAAATCTGTGAACAAGGTTGTTTAAGAGATTATAAAGTGAATACCACTCCTTGACTGTGTGTGACTGAGGTACTTACGCATCTTACTAACGCACATAATTTCTCTGTATGGTTCTTCTTCACTTTATTATGCTCCCCCAAAATTTATTTCACCACTTCGTCTGTCCGTCCGTGTGTCCGTCCGTGCACAATTTTTGTCCGGGCTATTTCTCAGCAATTAATGACCGGAATTCAATGAAACTTTATGGGAAGAGGAGATGTGCATATTATCAGCGGGTTCTGGTCGGATGATTTTTCACAGAGTTATGGTCCTTTGAAATTTGTGAAATTTTCCATTAACTGTACATATAGTGCAATTCTTGTCCGGGCTATTTCTCAGGAACTAATGACCAGAATTCAATGAAACTTTATGGGAAGCTTCACTACCAAGAGGAGATGTGCATATTATCAGCGGGTTCTGGTCGGATGATTTTTCACAGAGTTATGGCCCTTTGAAATTTTCTATAAAAAAATTATTGTCCCCCCAACTACTGTGCCCTCAAGGCGTTTCCTTTTATCTGAATATATAGTGCAATATTGTGAAGAAAAAAAAACCTTTGGGGAGCATCACCCGTTTCCGACAGTTTCTTGTTTATTTAGTATATGTAAAAAAAGCCATTCTTGTTTTTTATTCGATCATGTATATTTGTACCCAACTTCTGACTGGGATAATGAAGTCAATATCAGTCGTGTTCTGAGAAAACTGGGCTTAATGCATGTGCGTAAAGTGTCATCCCAGATTAGCCTGTGCAGTCTGCACAGGCTAATCAGGGATGACACTTTCCGCCTCAACTGGATTTTTTGTGTAGAAGAGACTTCCTTTAAATGAAAAATACCATAACAGCGGAAAGTGTCGTCCCTGGTGGACTGCACAGGCTAATCTGGGATGACACTACGCACATGCATTAAGCCCTGTTTTCTCAGAATGCGTCTCATTTCATTGCAGCATGTTGCAATGGCTGTCCACCCTGCATCTACACACGTGTCTGGCAATAGACACCCGGCTGTGTACACGAAGGAAGTTCATGAAGAACCTTGAGGAAGACTGTGTATGATATACATTGTATTTGTCTTCCAGGGCCCGTATTCACCAACCTATTCTTAAACTCAACATTATTATAAGACTTAATAAAAATACCTGTGTGTGTATATGCAGGTTGAAAATGGTGCTTATAACATTAACACATTCTTTTAAATGAAGAATTCTATCATTAAAGATGTTAACTGCCATGCTACACTTCACTTTTAGTAGTTTTACAACATTACATTGTACAGTTATAAGAATATTTTTTCTTTGTAGACGAAAGTCTAAGAATCGGTTCGTGACTGTGTGCCTTGAAGTATTAAGAAACATTAGCTTGATGAAAATCATGCTTATTATTGCAGGCCATTTTTATTTATTAACCCTTTCCCTCCTACAAGTGATTTGAAATGGCTATGTGCAAACAGCATTAAACCAGAACAGCCTGCGAGTGAATCGCAGGCTGTTCAGGTTTTATGCTGTTTGCTGCTCACCAGTATCTAAGGGTTGGAAATGAAGCCTTTAAAACTTGAATCTAGTAAGGAAGGTCTTTAATTAAATCTAACTTTCTAAGGGACGATAAATGTGCCAAAATAGTATTTAAATGGTAAAGGGTTATGTTTCATGTACTTCATTATGTAGTTGTTGATATCACCTGTTATACTGCTGTTTCTTTTTACCTATAGTTCTGGTGTTATGTCACTGGAGATGGTTATTATGTTATTGCCAAGCAGCTACAAGATAAAAATGTCACACAATCACAAAGTTGTATCAATGACACCCATAAATCACCGAATTTAATGTACAGTTAATGTACCCGACACTTGTGTCATTTGGAATTAAAATTCCAAATTTAAGGATTGTACCTGTTTTGATTTTCCAGAATTGGATAGGAAACAAACCAAAGGGGTCTCTCTGAAAGGTCTAAATTCTGACTAAAATATAGCTGACTTAGGTCACAAGTATACTATAATAAAGTAGTGAAAACATGTTTTTAATATGATGGTATTGTGATCATACCTGCAAACATACAGTGTGGACGCTGAAAATGAGTGGCTGACTCTCTGACAAATATGGCCAGCAAAGCGTTATGTATGCACGGCCTATTTAAGTCTGTTATTTGTCTTTGATTTGAACCTTGCAGAGTGAAGACGGGGGTTGCTTTTTGTATTTTCCAAGAAAGTCAATTTTAGTTCAAGTGAATGCAGATCTTTGGTAGATATTGATACAATGCCTATTTCTCTGTAAGCATATAATGCTGAGGTCATCAAACTTTCCTTTTATTCTTCCCACATTCAATCTTATACAAAATACAGTGGGACCCACCAGTTTGTGGTGTTTTTGGTCATTCTTTTCATATTGTTATAAGAATACATTAAAGTTCCATTAAACAATGAATGGACAATTAAAAACTATGAGCTGTTTGAAGAAAAAAAATCAACATATTTACAGATTTAAAAAAAAATTGCTACATTTATTCTACAGAAAGGAGCACAGGCTGATGACACTTTTCAAGAGGGGATTGACACTGCAGCTTCCAAAGAGGTCGATCAATCTGCAACAGAACCTCTGGCTACCAAGGATACCACGGAAGGAGCATCTGATGAGGTGAAACGAGACACTTGTATCAGGACTTCTCCACCAACACACGAAGTGAATCCTGACGTTGCAAAGCTACTAGCTGAAAAAGGGTCCGTCAATGAGGATGTAAACCTTGATCCTGTTACTAATGGTGCAGACACTGTGAAAAATACAGTGGAGAAAAGTTCAGAGGAAGAACCAGAGATGAGAAAAAGACATGAAAATGTATTGCCTTAGTGATGTGCATGTTTTTATTTAGTTTTAAATATTCTGCTATTCTGCATAAATGGACATTAAAATGAATAAATCATTAAGGCAGTCACTGATTTATTGCAAATTACATAAATTTGTTGCACCACCTCAGCCTTTGTAACGGAATAAATGTTGTCACTTTTCATACAGCCGAGTCAATTGGCTGCATATCATGCAGTAGTTAATATTAAAGCGTTTCTATATGCTAGTATATGACAGGAATGATTTGTTTGCAGATGCATTTGATCTCATTTATTTGTTTTAAAATGCCTCAAATAATTATGTACTATGGTACTTTGTTGGTCTACTGGCTCAGCTGGTGGTTAGAAGGACTACAAATCCGAGGATTGCGAGTTTGACCCACGGTCCGGTAACATAACTGGTGTGTGGATAGGTCATGAATATATCTTCGTACCTCTGATTCAAGCAGAAGTTGGTTACTTGTGTGTGCCTGTGTGGGCACTTATAAATCCGCCATCCCTAGAACGTGAGATGATAAACGGACCGTCGTCATATGATTGAAAATGCTGTTGATAATGGCCAAAAATACAACAAAGCCTGACAATAAAAATCTAAGTTGTTTTATATTTCTATGTTTAAATTTGTTGAAGACACGCAGTATTTGTCTATATAAATTTCGGCGAATTTGGGATACTGTTGTTAAACAAACGAATCGCTGATTTGTTTTTTAACCTATGTGTCTACCGGTACTCTTATTCGAATAAGGTGATCTTTTTGACGGGATGACAAACTAGACTTGTGGCAAAAAGAATTTGCGTGCCCCCACATTACCCTGGCACATGCTGGCACAAACGCTTTTGGGCCACAAGTCCGATGATCTTCAAGAAATGTTCACATGCATACCCAGGTGCCGAAGTCCAAATACTGACGAATATGTTTTGAATTGTTTTTTCGTGCGCCAAAAGATATAAGTTAATTTAGATGTTATACTACTACACGCGCAATTGCTCAGTTAACCCATTTATGCCTAGCGTCTAGAAAAAAGGCCTTGGCAAACAGCGTAGACCCAGATGAGACGCCGCATCATGTGGCGTCTCATCTGGGTCTACGCTGTTTGCTTACAGGAATTCCTGTGAGAAATATTCTTAATATAGAAATAAATATACTAGATATCCATAATTTTGAAAATAAATTTATCCAATTTTGAAGGATGTGAGAGTCCACTAGGCATAAATGGGTAAATGTTGTTCACAGATGCTTCCAAAATACCAACATACACCATTACTCTAGCAGGTTTACTACCCGAGTGACGCATTACAAGTATTTTCCTCGGATTTAAGGACGGACAGGGCAAATCAACATTCCATCAATCCTCTCGCTCAATGCCAGAGCATGAACATGACATCAGCGCAGGAACCGCGTGCTCAGATGTGCACGCGTTCCTCGTGTTGTTGTGACTATCTTAACTCTTTCAGTGCTGGAACCGAATTTTGAAGGCCTTTGCAAACAGTTTGGATCCAGATGAGACGCCAAAGAACGTGGCGTCTCATCAGGATCCAAACTGTTTGCTCTTCTGATAGTATTCTATGAAAAAAAGTCGAAGAAAATGCTTATTTTAGAAATTCAGCAGACGACATTTTAGCAGACGACAAATTTCCCAGCATGCAAAGGGTTATTACGACTCACCCACAGCTTAAACCATTTCCTATATTATAAATTATAATTATTAACTGTGGTTGTTTCAATTGACATACAAGCTGTGGATTCACTCACTTTCTCGGCATTGCAGATTGTATCACCAACGCGAATATTTACCGATTTTTACAGCTTGTCAGGTGTACACTTTCTTCAGAAAATCAAGCAATATGTAAGGAGAGTTTAACATAATAAGTAATACAATAATTATGTTTTATCGCAAACACTTAACAATTCTGGCTATATTTACATCTGCATAGAGCGGGGGATTACTGTTCTTATCGTCTGAAATAGTGGGGTTCAAACCTCTTGGCGGCCACCATAGCCGGAGAGGAATGAAACGTACTGTAGCTGGGAACGCTCTTTACTGTCCTTATGTCTTTTAACTATCAAACTCTTCTTACTTATCTATTTTTTCTTCTCACGTAGGAGTCGCGTAAAAGTGAAGTTTGACTGCAGCGACGTACGATGCAGATGTAGAGAAATACACGCTCATACCAAGGTCAATATGATATTACTCTAAATGTCGCTCTGAATTAGTTAAGTGTACACTCCATAATAGCAAAGTTATGAAGGCAGTTCGAGATCAATGCAATACAGTACAAATTTTATTTAAAGTCGGTGCATATATGAAACAATATATATAAGCTATGTATAGCTATTTACCGACATATCATAACAACGTAACATGTAACAATTAAACAAGCATGTGCGAAATTCAATGAGAATAAATAAATAACTATTAAACATCAGAGTATCATATACTGAAATGAAAGATCTAAGGTAGGTTTAAAACAAATAAGTTAAATACATTGTACGATTAAAAAATATGTGTTGTACCTGCTGATCTTGACTTTAAAATGTCTAAAAGCTGCTATAAAACAGGTCTCTGTAAAAAAAGAATGAGGGTAAAAAACTGAAAAAGAAGTATGGGCACAAAAGTGCAACAGATACAAAATGGATTTAAGAAAACTACTATCCCCTCAGATCAGATCAGCAGCTGCCTCACAAAGCACATACAGAAATACATAGTGCAAATACACAGACTCACCTAAGATACATGTATAATGTGATTGTGTGTACATATCCTCAATAACACACGTGCAACAGGAGCAGAGCCTCCAGTCTTGGGATCATGAAGTCAGTCAGAGCATCTCCCCGGGCATCATGGAGACACCCTGGGATGCCGGGGGCGCTCCCCGCCCCCACATCTGACAAGATCTTTTCAGAGCTTGGGGTTTGGAGTGTCCCTGATCCCAATATGTCTTATGAAATGGAGTGTGTACTCAACCTTTCGGCATACCTGCAAGAGGGAGCGGGGACCCAGCCCATGCATTAAAATAAGAATAAAAGGCAAAATAAAAGACAAAGCATAAAACAAACAAGGGAGAATGAACTAATCTAGCAGATTTACATAGGATGTATAAATAAGCAATTAAAAAAACACACCCAGATACTGAAAATATAAACAGGGTGTATGAAATGTAACTAGGCATGGTCAGCACAAAAAGTACAGGTACAACTCTCCACTTCATGACTTTTTGTCATGCTTGTCAACAAACAGGTGGTCAAAGAGATCTTTCGTACAGAATATGTTGGTTCAGGAAATTTGTTTGTATAGGACCCTGGTTGGTTAAAACGCTCTTGCGTTGAATTCGAAACATTGAAAGTGTTATCGTCAATATACGCTCCGTGCATATAAAATCAAATTCAGGGCCGTGAGATATGGTGCAGATAAGCCTTTAATTCAGTAGCAATAATTACAACAATTATTATAAGTGCGCACCGCAGAAACGGGCTCACGCGGAATATCGCGTTATCTGCGCCATTAGCAACCAGCAAGTACCTTGCCTTTAGTGTTTTGATTATGAACAATTAATGGAATATTGGAGTTAAACAACAGTCATGGATCAAATTGGGACCCTAGAGTTATCGTACGTAATATTTCCGTACACACATTATATTATCCGTGTTGCAATTAACGTTAGAGTCATGTTTTAGTGCAAAAATCGTTACCAAAACACTGATATTTGTGGGTGGGGAAAGCTAAATTAATTGTTACTTTTTGCTTACTTGCGTTTCAGGCTAGATTGCACTTTACCGGTACGCATTTGTTAACCACTATCGACAAAGCGGGGGTTTGGGGGCAGTAGCCCCCGATACTAAGGAAATACATAGGATAAAAAGGATTATTAGGTGTTGCGTTAGCCGTTAGGTGCTGCGGTTAGGGTACGCTTTTCCATTCTTTTTTTACGTACCGGTAAAGTGCAATTACCCCGGGTTTCATAATAGAATACCATTTCATTTGGGTTTAAACAGTTATCAGGGCTTGAATTACTTTTTTTTTTCAACTCGCAAAAAATTGCTAGTTGTTAATATTTCAACTCGCATTTTTTATTTCCAACTCGCAATACAAGTTTTCATAATAATGCATCCTTTGGTTGATAAAAAGTGATTGGCGATGTTCACTAAGCACTGAAAGGATGGACCTATGTTTATTTTAACTAAAAACTTCAAAGCAACATTGTAACACAATTGAGTGTAAAGAGTATTTTTTTTTATATCAGTTATATCATCCAAAGTTAATGCCTCGGTCCATATGGGGCGACATCTGGCCTTTTGCTACTGTTGCCACTGATCCACCACCTATTCACAGCTCTGCGTGGCTGGAACCCCTCATTATCTCTGATAGAGATTCGCATTAATTGGTCCATCCTTTCAGTGCTTAGTGAACATCGCCAATCACTTTTTATCCTTTTCATAACAGAAAAGCATCTTTCACACTCAGCATTGCTGAGGGGGTAGAGACCAATCAGATGAATCGCAGAACATCTTACACACATTGCCGTCTTGGTCTCTCTCCGTGTTCAAAGTTATTTTTAGCTCGTCTTCCCATTTCTTAACTGTTTTGGCATTTCTTTTTATCTGGTTCGGCCTCGGCTTTTTTGTCTTCCACAGAGGAGACGGAGGAATTCGCCACAAAAAAGCTAGTTATTTTTTTAGTAGACGACATTTTTGAGTTTTTAAATCGTCTGCTAAACGTGTTCCGTCTATTTATAAGAATGAGGAATTAACGAAATGAGCTTCGTTTTAAAAAAAACTTCATACTGAATAACTATCGCCAATTTTCACTTAAGAAGGGAATAACATACTTTCAATTGCAATAATATAATTTTCAATGTTCTTTACTAACTATATCGGCAGAAAGATACAGTGCAGAGCGTAAATATATTTTAAAAAATATTTCGTAAAATTATTTCTGCTAGAACGGAAGTAACCGCTGAAATACATTATGCAAATTAGGGTAATTCCAATTTTCAGATCTATTTTTAGATCGAAACTAGACGGGGTTTAATTATTTTCGTACTTGGTCGGAAGACTTTCGATCGGCGAACAAATCTTGTATTTAATCCAAGATCTTTAAGCACCTTGTTTGTTTTTTCCCCAACTCGCAAAAAATGGCGAGTATCTAAATGTTGCACTCGCATTTTAGACGTGTTTTTTAAAATGTACTCGCAAATGGCCTGTTTGCGAGTGCTTAATTCGAGCCCTGAGTTATGTTAAAGTTAAAACTTATCCTTGTAATAGTATAACTGGGCCTTTTTTGTTTATATCTCCTGGAACAAAATTAACGCATATAGGGTTGTTCTAGTTGTGGTTTCCATAACTTTTTCAGAGCCTTTGAATTTGATATATATTTGCTGTGACACTCTGGGATTCCATATGCACCCCTTCATAAGCAGAACAACATTTCTCAACAGCTGATCAGTGAGCATCCCTACAAAGATGTCGTTCATGATCAATTAAGGAAAGCAATGAATAAACTTGAAAAACACATTAAATTTACCTGACAACCTATGGACATTATCTTTTGGATGCACCCTTGAAAAACACAACAATGTTTCAACTTATTTTTCTTGTTGACATTTTTATGTTGAAATTTGGAACAGTGTAAAATTAGAAAATCGTTATTGACTTAGGCTACATCACAAATAACATTGTGCAAAAGTTTTGTGTACTGCAACCTCACTGATGGGGACACTTTAATTTGGCAACATGTCCACAACTTTTCATGATGGTGGATAGAAAGAAAAACGAAATAAACTAGAAATGGGGAGGCAGAGGCCGACGCGTATCCCCACACCGCATGTTTGACCCAGGGGGCGCCCCAGAGTTGGTAATTGGGCCCTGCATAGTTGAGATTGACCGTATTGTCATAAGAGATGTTCATAATCAAATTGAAGTAAATCAGTGTAGAAATGAAGAAATTATGGTAAAAGGCAATTTTTGGTGGGCGTGGTCTATGTGGGCGGGCATGCCCCAGGGTTGGTAATGGGGCCATGCATAGTTGAGATTGACCGTATTGTCATAAGAGATGTTCAGTATCAATTTGAAGTAAATCGGTGTAGAAATGAAGAAGTTATAGTAAAAGGCAATTTTGGGTGGGCGTGGTCTATGTGGGCGGGCATGCCCCAGGGTTGGTAATGGGGCCATGCATAGTTGAGATTGACCGTATTGTCATAAGAATTGTTCAGTATCAATTTGAAGAAAATCTGTGTAAAATGAAGAAGTATTAGTAAAAGGCAATTTTGGGTGGGCGTGGTCTATGTAGGCGGGGTCGCCCCAGGGTTGGTTATGGGGCCATGCATACTTGAGATTGACCGTATTGTCATATTAAAAGATGTTCAGTATCAATTTGAAGTAAATTGGTGTAGAAATGAAGAAGTTAATGTAAAATAACATAAAAAAAATGAGTGAAAATATCTGACCCGGCCCCACCCCAACCTCCATAACTTTTGACCCAGGGGTCAGATCAAAATTCCAAATAGTGCAGGGTCGCACATATGCTCATAGCTACCAGATGTGTGTAAGTTTCAAGGTTCTAGTGCTTATAGTGTAGGAGGAGATAGTGGCCAGGACAGACGGACAGACAGACAGACACACAGACGGCGGAGAAATCCACAATATCCCCACGCTTTTCAAAAATAAAAGGAATTATTTTGTGCTTTAATGGTACCATTTTCATGGGTTTGTGGATTAGACAGGTAATCGTTGATTAATTGTTTTAGGTTCAGTGTACCTAAGCGCTTGCATTGGTGAACAAATTTTGAACCTTTGGAAAATAGATGGCGCATTGGAATTTTCAGCAATCCTTTTTGTTATAAAGCTGAGATTTGAATTATTGCAACTAAGATTTTCCATGACAAAACCTTATTCCTACTTTTTAATCATTGACATGTCATATATATCATGCCTAATAGTTATGTAGTAATGTTAGTAAAACAAAATACTTGGAGGGCATGCATGTGATTCATCACAAGGGCCTCGTTCTTAATGTAAACAAAATGATTGATACCAGGACAGTGTCACTAGATGAGCCAACCATACGATACATCATATACTGATTACCACATATTTGCAACCTTAAAATTAAATGCCAATATTTTATCATTACTACATGTAATAATTAACAGCAATAAAAAGCACCAACCTTTGCGGGTATCATGTCATGCAACAATTCCTGGTTACAGGTAAGGTAGAGCAATTTGCCCATACTAACTTATTGTTCACAGTTTAAATTGGTTCTGGTGCAAAGGAAAAATACAAGAAAGTCTAAGACAAAACAACAATAAAATGTTTACATCATTCTTCTCTGTGTAAGTTCATTTAAAATTAACTTATTTTCAATGCAATGTTGACAGCAGCATTTCTTCTGACCACGCTGACGGAGGAACAGTAGCTTAAATGGGTCAAATGCAGACATGGTCTTCCATTTCTTACACCATCACATTGTAGTGAAGATGAGTGATGTTGCACCAGAAGCCTCGTGTTCTATGAAAAAAATGCACATTAAGCAGTTGTTTTTATCATTAATTGATTAATCTTCAGAACTGAAAACATCATTACGAAGAAACGGGCCAGGTAGAGGTTCTTGGTTCGTTTAATTCAGATTTGTTTTCAAAGTTTATTGTTGTTTTTCTGTTTTACTTTATATCTTAGATTTTGATTTCCCATGTTTATGTGAGTTTATCTCTCATTCATTTATACTTCTGAGTGGGCGAGATCCTTACCTGCCACAATTTTACTAATGTTTCTGTCAGTGTGTTTTCTTATTTAAAACTGTTTAAGTGCCGTCAAAACTAAGTGTACCTGCTTAGGAACCATTCCTTTTGTAAAGTTCAGTAAACGAAAACCTTGTTTAGTTGTTTTCAGTTTGTTATGAAACTTGCAAATAACATCAAAGCTTGTTATTACAAAAAATGCAAAGTACATAATTAATTCTTTATTGTGCAATTCATTTTTATAGCATAAGCATTTAAAGACACAATTTTCTGTCATCGATTGTATTCTGTAGCAGTGCATATTGTCTAGCAGCTGTTTCAACTGGCATGACTGTTTTTGTTACAAAGCTTAGCCATTTGAGTGCTAGGCCTAATGCTCTTTTAATTGACTTAAATTTTAATGGTCTATTATGTAAATAAATGAAAGTTTGGATAGGAGTTGACATTCTATCAGAGGTACCCAAAAAAATCCCCAACAATGCTTTTAAAAGCACTACTGAAGGAAATAAACAATATTATTTGATATATGTCACACATGTACACCAATTAAGCATACTTTTTACAAAATGCAGTCTTAAACAGTCATTTACAGCTATAATCTGTTTCATTACAACAAGGTTTCATCCAATAAAATCCATTTAAAAAAAATATAATCTTGTGGTATTTTATGGTTGTGTCACAATGTTGTGTTTCATCTATCTTCAGGAACAGATCAGGGCCCTCATTTTGCAATTTTTACCGCCGAATATCGGCGGCTTCCCCCATTAAAAAAGTATACTTTTTTCCCCTATTTAAGCTAAAGTTTCCCCCCTCCAAATTTTATTTTATTTATTTTTACTTTTATACCTATGTTGCCAGTTGGTATTGTGCTACTAACCTTTGATTTAATGTATATTTATGTAAATCACATTAAAATATAGCAATTTTAGGTGTTGAATGGTTATAGAAAAAATCTTAAGTTCCCCTTTTCGCCCAAAACGACGCGAAATTCCCCCTCTAAGGGCCCCGGCCCCAATCCCCCAAAGTGTAGCAAGGGCCCTGCAGATGTGGGCTCTCTGTTTTAAAATCAAATAGAATTCTATGGGATTTAAACTTAGTTTTTAAACACAATGTTCTTTATTAATCATAAAAGTTATTTATAGATAAAATTACAATATTACAATAATGATTTTCTGAAATAAGAAGTATTACAAAATAAGTAAATTGTGTTGACAATTTGATGACATGTTCAACCTATAATAGAAAATAGCTCCAAAAACTCCCATCTTGTGATGAAGAAACCACAGTGGACTAATTGTACACATATTCTCATGGGTTTGCTTTAGCAAACATATCTTTCTAAGAAATTAATCCTTATAAAAAGAATGGATAATAACAAAAGAGAAACATGATCAAGATTTCACACATATTTGTATAAAAGTGGGCAATTGCATAATTTGTGATTATGAAGATTGAAAGTATTGCATAATTCTTGATCATGATGATAGAAAAATAACACTGACACTGTCTTGAAATTTTTATCTGTCATATGTTTGCTGAAAATCTGATAAAATCTGCCATACAAAAAATTAAACTTAAAATAATGAGTCGTGTTTTGAGAAAAGTGGGCATAATGCATGTGCGTAAATTGTTGTCCCAGATTAGCCTGTGCAGTCCATCTAAATTGGATTTTTGCTAAGAAGAGACTTCATTTAAACGAAAAATGTCATAAAAGCGGTAAGTATTGTCCCTGATTAGCCTGTGTGGACTGCACAGGCTAATTTGAAACGACACTACTCACATGCATTATGCCCAGTTTTCTCAGAACGCGACTCTTATCTTCAACGCAATTCACTGTGTGTCTCATTTTGTTATTCATGTTTTAACAAATAATTTACAAAGACATTGTATAAAAAACAGCTTTTATTTAGACATTCCCTTATCTTTGCATGTAGACATTGTTTTTAACTGATGCTATTTCATTTATAAGATTTTTTCAACATTCATTAAAGACATCCTTGTCTGATCTGTTTTTGGCAATAAATGTGTTTCTAAATATTGTGAAATTTTAACAAGATTAAAAAACACAGTTACGAATAAAAACATTGTTACAAAACTGATGAATATTGTATAAAAACCATTTTATACAATTATTTGCACTAATTTAATTTATAAAATCTTAATTCATATGAATTATATTATACCAATGTTTACTTTTCAGAATTTTAAAGTAGCAAAAGATCTGCCTCTGTTATATAAGCTGAAAAACACCTGCATTATGTTCATAGATTGATTTGCTGTATATGTCTTTGCCTATGAACCATTCTTTTTTTCAGGTGGGCTCAAGGTTACAACGGCAAAAAAGCCTGCTATATAGACAAGGACGTGATCTGTTACCTCTGTGGAAATAATGTAAAATTCATTGCCGAAGATGGTGCTGAAACGGTTTTCAATTTCCCTGGGGAAGGTGTCGGGCCCTTCGATGCTCATTCCCTCAGCCATTGCTTTGCAGTGGCCGAGCAGTGCCTCAATCCTAAGATTTACGTCTTTGTCTACCCAACATTCAGACAGACGTCTGTTCTGCAAGGTAAATGTTGGTCACTTTGTTAGTCTCATCAGAGGTCGTTTTAATGACTTTAAGGTCTGTTAAATGAGAAGGCATACGGACCCATCTACATTTTATGGCCTCATAATTGCATGAAAAAGGTATCTGATAATATTGTATAACTTGTCATCTGACTCTTTAGAGTAACAAATATAATATAATATTTTTTTTTAATTTGGAATTGAATACCTTATTTTTATATTCAACTGTAAATTGGAAATTTAGTCGAGTTTATATTTATTATTAAGCATAGTTATGTTAGTAAAACAAAATACTTGAAGGGCATGCCTGTGATGTCATCACAAGGGCCTAGTTTTTAATGGAAACAAAATGATTGATACCAGGACACACTAGATTTTACTAAGATATGCAGGAACCATACCATACATCATATGTATATACTGATTAGCGCATATTTGCAACCTTAACATTTAATGCCAATATTCTTATCATAACTACATGTTATTGGCGTCGCACTGAAGTGCGGCGACTAGTATGTTATACGTTTTTTTTTCGCTAATGGGAGGAGAACTTATTTTACGGATCAATGTATATATTTTTGTTGTAAGAATATCTTGCATAGTGGTGATTTTTTGTGTAAATTATTGTAAATAAGTACTGCATTTGTGCCTATTACATCAACTACAACATTTATTGCCAATAATGCAAAGCTAATTCTTTTAATTAATAAATGATCACAGGGACTGGGCAATAATAAAAGATCAGAGGGACTGGGCGAATACGCGAACCTGTGAAACTTTCTGGTTTTGTATAAAAACAAAACTTCTTTGTTCCACTATCATAGCAACCACCTAGTTACTAATAGAGGCGCTATAGAGCGCGAAGCGTGACACGTATTATTAACCAGGTTTTCCAAAGGAAAAAACTGGTTATAAGATTGGCAATGTCGGCGAGCTGGCGGGCTGGCTGGCGGGCGGAACAAGCTTGTCCGAGCCATAACTTTGTCGTTCATTGTCAGATTTTAAAATCATTTGGCACATTTGTTCACCATCATTAGAGGGTGTGTTGCGCGAAAGAATTACGTTGATATCTCCAAGGTCAAGGTCACAAGTTGAATTTGAATTTAAAAAATGGCCATAAATGAGCTTGTCTGGGCCATAACTTTGTTGTTCAATGTCAGATTTTAAAATCATTTGGCACATTTGTTCAACATTATTAGACGGTGTGTCGCGCGAAAGAATTACGTCAATATCTTTAAGGTCAAGGTCACAATTTGAGTTTGAAGGTAAAAAATGGCCATAAATGAGCTTGTCAGGGCCATTACTTTGTGATTCATTGTGATATTTTAAAATCATTTGGCACATTTGTTCACCATTATTGGACGGTGTTTCGGGCGAAAGAATTACGTCAATATCTCCAAGGTCAAGGTCGCCGCAACTAAAAAGATATTGATTTTGAAACAACTATGTAACTATAAACAATCAGTAACAATGCACATTTTGATTTTTAGTTGTCTCTCTTTATCAGACTTTTTTTCTAATTGAAACCAAGGTCAATTTTACACAAGGGGGTTAACAATACACATTTTGAATTGTCTCCCTTTATCAGACTTTTTTCAACTGAAAACCTGGTTTTGTGACAATTTTTTCCCTTGTTAATTGTAATAATGAGTCTTGATAAAGGAAGCAGCCGCTTATCAATGAGGAGAACCATCACAGCACCCCAGTCTCATTACTCTCAAGTCCTCCTACAGGTTTTTTTTTTTAGGAACCACATATAGAAGGCCTCAGGCCTGACCCGTATCTTGCTAGTGGTATGGACCCTTTGGTATGGACCTTTAACCCCGCTCACTATCGAGCGTTTAAACTTCCGGGTTTACATTTAAACCGACTATTAATAGCTTATTTATATCTTAGTTAGAAGGTGATTTTCAAGCGGTTCTGTAGTGTAGTGGTTACACGCTCGCTTCACATGTGAGAGGCCCAAGGTTTGAGCCCCAGTAGAATCAAATTATTTTATTTGTGTTCTATGTTAACTTTTTGTTTTGATGTAGACATTTTAGTTTAAATAAATATGCTGTTTCATTGTAACCATTTTTTGTTTTTATTATGCCCATGAAATATATGTGTAAGAGGGTGGGGGGGTTCGTAAACACATTAAAACTTTTACAGTGTTTTCATATCATTGAGTACTCAACCCCTATCGTAAATGAGCAACGTAAGAATAAGTTCAGAATCATCTCCCCTTGAAGTTGAGAAAAATATGAAATTACGCTTACAAGATGAAGCAGATTTTTTAAAACCTACACTGTTCTGTTCCATTAATGAAAACTGCACACGTATGCCAGTAAAAAAAAAAGGAAACCAATGTAAATAAAATACTATAAAATATTTGGGGGTTACAACACAAAATCATAGATAATGGTTATTTTGGGGTTATAACACAACATCATAGATAATAGTTATTTGCGGGTTATAACACAAAATCATAGATAATGGTTATTCCAGTATCTTTCCTATTTTGTTTAAAATACTCGGCCAATATATTAATATTTACAGTAGAAAAAAATTGTTCCATGTAACTTCATTGAGTGCCTTTTACACTGAAATTCTCGACGCCCTTTGATGCTTTGCATCAATACTTAATTTTAACTTGTAATTAATAGCAATAAAAAACACTAACATTTGTGGGTATGATGTCATGCAACAATTCCTGAAATTGAAAGTAACGATTTTTATGAACATATTAAAATAAACTGTATAATTGCATTTTTTCAGGTGGGGCCAAGCTTGAATACACAAAACTGTTTTTCTCCAGCAGTGACTACCTTTGCAGTTTGTCTGGAATTCCAGAATTTGACTTGACCTTATGGTGAGCAAATAACATATCGAAGCATTGATTGTTCGATGTTCAAAATCAACAGTTTTTTTTTTAATAATAGAAGGGATATTTAATCACAATAGATAAAGCATGTGTTGACATTGACGGGTATACTTTTGATGTTTAATGTTAAGGGTTTACTATTCCAAAGTGTTAATAAATGGCGTTGTTGGGAATTTGTACATGTTACGACGCTTTCGCGCTATTGCGCGGAACGTCACGTGACGTTAACGCCATATCTGTGAGTACGTTGTTTTGATACATTGAGATTTGAAATATTCAGAACTAGACACAACGCTTTCTTCCTTTTATACGATCACAAGACAGGCGTTATATGTAAACTTAAACGCCAATTAATGCTGCTCATAATGCATTCACTAGAGGCCTGTTAATAGCTTTCGATGTGAGATCCTGATATAATTTTTTACATGTGAAAAAGCAAAAGCTGCCTTGCAACAATTGTCTGAGAATCTAAAATATTAGATATACATGTACTACTGTAGATTCATATATATTTGTTCACACACACAAACTCTGGATTTATAAAATCTGAGATTTTTGTTTGATCTTAAATTCATAGATTTGTTTATATAATGTCTGATATAAGTCTTTATACTCATATGTGGTTGGATATTTCATTTAGTGGTTGAGGGGACCCACCTAAATCCACAATAGTTGGTGTCAAAAAAATAATATTGGTTTTACAGTATGTAATTTAAAAAGAGCGTAATTAAACTTCCATTTAAATTCAAAGTGATATTGAGATGACGTATAAGTATCAGAGATGTTTGTAATTCATTGTAAAATCTTTCAATGTTAACCAGGAATTACAACACGGGTTCAAAGTTGTGCACATATGCCCTGTCACGTGAGAACATTCCAACAAGTCTTTCGTTTAACCCCGGAAACTGGAGACAGATTTGCATCACCTCAGAAAAACATGTTACACTTTTGAATATAGAGCAGAGCAACACTTTATTCGTCATGCAACCTACGTAAGTCTTTGTTCTTTCTTTATAATTATATTTACTATATTTGGAATATTTTATTATTAAAAATGAGCAGTATGATAGTAAATGGTATGCTCATTTTTCTTATTTTGGGAAATTTGTGCTGTCATATTTCAGGGATTTTCATTTAGTCCTTACAAATGTTTTCTCACAAAAAGTACTCAACTGAAATGAATATTACTTTTAATTCTTTTCATCCTCTGCATTAACACACTTCATTATTTTTTTAATACTTACATATTGCATAACTTTAAAAAAATAACTTTAATCAGCAATTTTTTTCCCAATTGGGAAAATTACCCGTACCAGCCCAATTGAAAAAATGTGTGTGAAAAACATTGGGAAAATTCGCGTCACAAAGTCTTCATATTGGGAAATTGGTGTATTTGACTGTTTGCTCCCAAATACTTAAAGATTAATAACTAAGTGTTGTCAAGT
The DNA here is from genome assembly GCF_020536995.1 of Dreissena polymorpha. Lineage (NCBI taxonomy): Eukaryota > Metazoa > Mollusca > Bivalvia > Myida > Dreissenidae > Dreissena > Dreissena polymorpha. The sequence goes on along the minus strand of NC_068362.1, from coordinate 72,018,402 downwards.
TATCAATATTCTATTTACTTAGGTTCAAGCTATAGAGCTACCTAGGGAAACAAACTGTATGTTGCATTTTTTTACCGGTATAGTAAAAAATAATAGGGGGGAGTAATCCTTCAGTTCGGATTATTGTTTACAGCAATTGGGAAATTTGAAGTATGTAGTTTTTTTTTATTGGGAAAGTACCCTTTTTCGGTTCTGTATAAAGAAAGGAAAAAATTGCTGTTAATATTGCTTTGATATACATTAAAAATATTTATAATGGGTTTAATCTTGCTTTTATTGCCATTTTGGTAACCCAGACCATATTTGTCCTCTTAAGAAAATTTTGGATATTATTACACTTTATGTACAAAATCTATCTACATGAAACAATTTTCAGTATAATTCAATTTGGAGAGCGTCATTGGCCATATGATAGGTGAGAAAAACACATGGACAGTGGGTCAAAGTTGTTGTGTGTTCCTCTGTCTCATACAATTGCATGATGTTTATTTAAAGCACTTTGATCTTGTTACAATGTTTTGTTTGAAAGTTTTGCAAATGTTATTTGGCCTCTAGAGTGCACTTTAGTAGGATGGTACTAATTGAACCGTCAGGGTATAGTTCAACACTTAATATACAATTGTATACTGCTGCACACTATTTTGTGTTGTCTCAGATGTTGACTACATGTTTAATGAAATGCCAATTTGTAGAACAATTTTTTTTTTCTGCTTTTAAAACAAACAAAAAATAACTTTTTGACGTTTTAAATGAATGTACTGCATTGAGTTAGCAGAACATATTCAAATAGCAGATTTTCTTATTGAATCATAATGCTTGTTTCTCCATTTCTCTTTAGTCTTTTCTTAAAATACCTATTTGATATTAACTGAGTATCTAAAATTGTGTTTGATGACATGAAACAAGTTTTTTCCTCATTTTCACATTCTTTTTTCTCATAAACCGATTATTTAAGCCACATCCTGAGAAAATAGGGCTTGATGCATATGCGTAAAGTGTCGTCCCAGACTGCACAAGGTTATCAAGGACAAAGCTTTCCTCCTGAACTGGAATTTTTGCTTAGAAAAGACCTTCTTTAAATAAAAAATACCTTCAAAAAGCGGAAAGTGCTGTCCCTGATCAGCCTGTATGGAGTGCACATCTTAATCTGAGACAACACTTTATGCACATGCATTAGGCCCAGTTTTCCTATAGTGAGGCTCATTTGAACACATTTTCTGTCAGGAGGGTGAGACTTCCCCCAGCTGACCGTGATGCAGAGGAAATCACGGAAAATGAGAGAGACATTCCAACTCGAGCCTCCACTCGTATGACTCGTTACACAATAGACGTTCCAAAGGCGGCCAAGGCGGGTCTAGTGGGAGAGCTGGCAGAGAAACTCGATGAGATCCAGGACGAGACGGAGCGCGTGAAGCCGGTATCCCAGGTCTGGACACCCATTGGTGACTTGTACATAGGCTGTGCTGGCGGCCAGATTATCAAGGTAGGGTGGTGGATTTCATATTAAATTTTAATTAACATTACAAAAAATACACTTGGATATTAAATCATTTAAATGTATTGATAGTTTCAAATCAATTAAAACTGTTTTTATGCCCCTAGCAGGGTGGCATATAGCATTGGAACTGTCTGTCCGCCCGTCCGAAAACTTTAACATTGGCCATAACCTTTGCAATATTGAAGATAGCAACTTGATATTTGGCATGCATGTGTATCTCATGGAGCTGCACATTTTGAGTTGTGAAAGGTCAAGGTCATCCTTCAATGTCAAAGGTTAAAAAAAACAAATCCAAGGGAAGTAACAAGCTTTAAAGGGAGATAATTTAAAATTATTATTTGGCAGGTGCAGGTCATTTTTACAAGGGAAGTAATATTTTTTAAAGGGATATAATCAAAAACAAAAATAAATAAATAAAAGCGGTGCAGTAGGGGGCATTGTGTTTCTGACAAACACATCTCTTGTTTTCTGCTAATTTTATATTTTTGCAACTAAAAAATCCTCAAAATACATGGGTTTATGTCATACCATCTTTATAGGGACTTTAAATCTTTTGTTGATTTGCATATATTAGTGTGATACAAATGTGTAACAGCAAGAAATTGTGTGTACCTGGGGATTAGTTGTTATCGTGGTATGTTAATCTTTGCTTAAAGTTTATTAAGTTAGGAGTTAGATGTATGCAGAGAGAATGTAAAATGGCAATTTTTGCAGTATCTGCAAGTTGTTAACCAGGTTTTCCGAAGGAAAAAACTGGTTATTAGATTGGCGAATGCGGGCGGGCTGGCTGGCGGGCGGGCGGGCGGAACAAGCTTGTCCGGGCCATAACTATGTCGTTCATTGTCAGATTTTAAAATCATTTGGCACATTTGTTCACCATCATTGGACAGTGTGTCGCGCGAAATAATTACGTCGATATCTCCAAGGTCAAGGTCACACTTTGAGTTCAAAGGTCAAAAATGGCCATAAATGAGCTTGTCCTGGCCATAACTATGTCATTCATTGTGAGATTTTAAAATCATTTGGCACATTTGTTCACCATCATGAGACGGTGTGTCGCGCGAAATAATTACGTCGATATCTCCAAGGTCAAGGTCACACTTTGAGTTCAAAGGTCAAAAATGGCCATAAATGAGCTTGTCCTGGCCATAACTATGTCATTCATTGTGAGATTTTAAAATCATTTTGCACATTTGTTCACCATCATGGGACGGTGTGTCGCACGAAAAAATCACGTCAATATCTCCAATGTCAAGGTCGCCACGACTAAAAATAGATTTTTTTAAAAAACAAACTTACAAAGGGGGTTAATTTTGTTTGTTCATTTCAAAAGTTCAGTTTGAGTTTTCTCCCTTTATCAGATTTTTTTTCACAATGAAAACCTGGTTTTGTGACAATTTTGTCCCTTGTTTTACTTTTGTACTTGATTATAAATATTAGCAAGTACCATCACAGTATCCTGGTGGTAAGGTCATTTATTTGTGGAGCAGGAGGTCAGAGGTTAAAGCACTTTGTATGGCATTTTCTCACATGGCAGGTTTCCAACCCAGCAGCTTGTTTTCTTAATGGGCCCTGACTGCCTTAATGCTTAGCGCTTGGCATGATGGATTGGAATTGGGAGTAAATTATTAATAGTAAAAGTGTCTCATTAGTCAAAACTGTTTGGCCCTTGAAAGAGTGCACCTTTATAATAACTTTACTTTCCTGTTATATTTCCATATGATTATTTCCAGATTGATGGAGAGTCTCACCAGGGCAAGGTTATCTACTACCCTCCCAAGAAGGCTAGAGTCCCTGACTCCAGAATGTCCAGTGCTGGAATACATAGAGAGTCCATGGTGGACATACAGATGACAGGTACACAATGTAATCATCAGTACTGAATGAGATGCATTCTCCGTTTTCCCACTTGTAAGCTGTCAATCAAACTAATGGAACAATCTATCAGATATTGTTTATCACCACAACATGGTCTGACAAGGTAATGTTTTATGTATGGAAGCTTAGCGATCCTTTATTTGGGGTCTTATAAATTTAAGCTACAGTTGACAAAAACTTTGCAGAAATCTTTTGCAATGGTCATCTTACAAAAACCTGCATTGAAATTTATGAAATAATAACACTTTTCAAATAATTAATCATATAATTTATATTCTTTGTGATGCTCGTGCCACAGGTATTGGGCGCGTGGCCAAGTCACTTTAACACTATCAATATGTCATAAAACAACTTTTTTCATCCAAAAAAAAATCTAACAAATTCTGATATAATATATATATATTTATACAAGGTAGGTATCTCTTGACACAGGAAAATCACCTACATCAACATTTGTAAACCATTAAGTGCCTAAATGGCGATTTTTACAAAAGTAAAAGTATCGAAATACCCCAGCTTCTGAACATAATCCCCATTAGTACAATAAACAAATACGAGTTTATCAACTGACAACACAGATTTGTCTTTTTGTCCACCCCAAACACTAATATAATCGTTATGTTTGAATGTTTATGTCAATCGTGTATGATGATCCGTCCTTCACCTTACGCTATTTATACAACTTTTGGTTCCGCGCCTCAGAGTTACAGAAAACCTGACACCGAAAACCGTAAACGATATTGAGCGCCTAATCGACGTGGAGCTTGACTCGAAATTGCCGACAAACAATTCCCGATTTACAACGATTTTGACGTTATAACGCAAACAAAAGGACAAATCTGTGTTGTAAGTTGATAACTCGTATTTGTTTATTGTACGAATGCGGATTATGTTCGGTAGCTGGGGTATTTCGATACTTTTACTCTTGTAAAAATCAGCACTGAACGTTCGGTCAGATCGAAGCCGACCTAGCATTTCTACGAGTTTAAGAAGTTTTTCTTGTAGTTAATGTTGGCAAGTAGCCGTTCATGGTCATTTTTCGTCACGAGGCATTTTTCCCAACAAAATGGTACATAGTTTACGAAAATCGACCGCCATTTAGGCTCTTAATGGCTTAAAAATGCTGATATAGGTGATTTTCCTGTGTCAAGAGATACCTACCTTGTTTATATATATTATATCAGAATTTATTTTTTTTTTTTTTATGAAAAAAGTTGTTTTATGACATATAGTGTTAAAGTGACTTGGCCACGTGCCCAATACCTGTGGCTCGTGCAGTACTCTAAAGTTCATGCAAAGCATACATTCAAGTATATCTTCCATTCAAGCCCTTTTTTTTGCATTGTAAACATAAGTAATTATGTCTTACAAATTAAATAGTTTTATTGAAATCAACATCATTTTGTTTCATTGACCTGATGTCATTCATGCGTGCATTGATTTATTTCCAGTAAACTGGGGCTTGAAAGAACTGATATTAAACAGAAAAACATTTGAAAGATTTAAAGACTTTTACATTGAACATATAAGTTCTTATTGATAGCATGCACAACCGTTAAAAAAGACTTTACATTTTTGTTCTGCGATTTTTGTATTTTAGCTTGTTACTGAAACATATTTTGGAGAACCTGATGGACAATAGTTTGATAAGTACACAATCAAAGAATTGAGACACGTTTCGGGAAACTGGTTTTATGCATGTGTGTAAAGTTTTGTCCAGATTAGCCTGCGCAATCTGCACTGGCTAATCTTGTGTGTACAGTTTTGTCCAGATAAGCCTGTGCAATCTGCATTGGCTAATCTTGGACATCACTTTCTGCCTTGAAAATCCATTAAAGTGGAAAGTATTTCCATGATAAATCTTTGCATACTGCGCAGGCTTATCTGGGATGGCACTTTACTCACACGCGTTAAGCTCTGTTTTACCAGAACGCGGCTCAATTTAATGTTAATTGATTTTGGTTTAATGTATTTCAGCCGATGATGACCTGGATAAACTCATGGTGGAAGAAAGTGTAGACTGTATTGGCCTTCACAAGAGAGGATTGTATTGTGCTGGTCGGGTATGTAGTACAAAGTGTTTTAAATGTCAATATCCGAAATTTCCTTCAGTCATTATGATGTTTTAATTTGTTGTACTTTTTCTGTAGCGTATGGATCAAAGGCAGAGGAAATCCTTAATTTGTTTGTTTGTAGAAGGCATTTAGAAGTCTGATTGTACAACTGTTGTGTATGCTATTAGTTAGATGTAATAGTTTTGCGCTCAATCCTGTATTTTTTGTGAGTGTGAAACGTATAATGTTTTCGGCATAAGTATTTTGTATACATGCAAAAGAAAAAGATGCCTGACTTAACAACTAAGCAATTTTCTGGATCAATTACATAATAGCTCTGTTTAAATATTAAACCACAACGTTTTCGTATCACAGATGTGCACTTTAATAATTTATTCTTATTAATAAAAATTTCAAAAGTGTTGTGCACATTGGTTGCAAATTTAAAGAAAAACTTTAAAAAATGAACAGTAATAAAGAATGTAGTATCTTTTTGACTACATACGTACTTGTCAGATTATAATTTATGTTGTTATTTTGCATGGTTTGTACCCAGGACGGTGTGTTGCGACTGGTTGATGTGAAATCAAGGGATGTCAGTGTGCTAGAAGTGTGTAAAATTGGAGTACCAGTCACGTCTATGGCCTTCTCTGCAAGCTATCGCCACATGGTCCTTGGCTCAGAAGCGGTATGGAGTTTTAGTTTAAACTTATTGATTTTAGTAGGATCGAATTGATTTATAAAGATGCACTCTAGTTTGTCTTCTTTGTAGAACCAGTACTTTGTGTCTTTGCCCCCTTATTGTGAATCAAAACTAGTACCTTTCCATGGCATCAGGCAAGACACTTCATTTGTATGAGAACTTAACATGTGATTACAGGGCTCACTTCATCTGTACGAGCCTGGAACACCTGAGAGCCTGCGACTCCTCAAGAACCTCCATTATGGAGTGTTTGTTGCCATCTCCTGTCTCCCTGGAAATGAACATTGTGTGGTATGTAACCTTTTAACTCGTTCCCACTAAAAAGAAAAGTGAAAATTGCTTTTTTTACCAGCGTAAAACCAGAACAGCCTGTGAATAACGCACAGTCTGTTCAGGTTTAATGCTGTTTGCTGCTCATCAGTATCTAAGGGTTGAAAATAAGCCTCATAAACTTGAATATATGAAGAAAGGTCATACATTTAATTGGATTTTCTAAGGTATAACAAACCTAAAAATGCGTATATTAGTGGTAAAGGGTTTATTTTAAATTGTCAGTTGAACTTATATATTAGTATAAACAATATTTCTCACTTCTATTCTCAGAACACAGATATTGTTCTTGAAGAATTAGAGCTTACTTGTGGATTGCTGACATGTTTGCATGTAAAATAATCGTCATAGAATTGTCTGTTTACAGACGTGTAGAGAAAACGGTGAGATCCAGGTGTGGACGATTGATAAAGGACAACTGGTGTCATCCATTTCTGTAGATATGCCTGTGAGTACCATGATAAATAAGATGATTATTAAGCGTGTTTGGATAAAACAATTAGAATGCTCTAACAAGGGTTTGGAAAATGTTTGTACAAACAATATATAAATGCAACTGGTGATAAATTGTTTGTTTAGTAATTTAGTAATATACTCAAAATACTTAATTGAAGTAAAGGACAAGATAACGTTTTTATTTAATATTTATGCCCCCCTTCGAAGAAGAGGGGGTATATTGCTTTGCTCATGTCGGTCTGTCGGTCCGTCCACCAGGTGGTTGTCAGACGATAACTCAAGAACGCTTGGGCCTAGGATCATGAAACTTTATAGGTACATTGATCATGACTCGCAGATGACCCCTATTGATTTTGTGGTCACTAGGTCAAAGGTCATGGTCACGGTGACCCGAAATAGTAAAATGGTTTTTGAATGATAACTCAAGAACGCATACGCCTAGGATCATGAAACTTCATGGGTAGATTGATCATGACTTGCAGATGACCCCTATTGATTTTGAGGTCACTAGGTCAAAGGTCAAGGTCACGGTGACCCGAAATAGTAAAATGGTTTCTGGATGATAACTCGAGAATGCATATGCCTAGGATCATGAAACTTCATGTGTAGATTGATCATAAATCACAGATGACCCCTATTGATTTTGAGGTCACTAGGTCAAAGGTCAAGGTCACGGAGACCCAAAATAGTAAAATGGTTTTCGGATGATAACTCGAGAACACATACGCCTAGGATCATGAAACTTCATAGGTAGATTAATCATGACTTGCAGATGACCCCTATTGATTTTGAGGTCACAAGGTCAAAGGTCAAGGTCACGGTGACCTGAAATAGTAAAATGATTTTTGGATGATAACTCAAGTACGCTTTTGGCTAGGATCATGACACTTCATAGGCACATTGATCGTGACTCGCAGATGACCCCTATTGATTTTTAGGTCACTAGGTCAAAGGTCAAGGTCACAGTGACAAAAATCGTAAACACACAATAGCTTCCACTACAACGGACAGCCCATATGGGGGGCATGCATGTTTTACAAACAGCCCTTGTTAATTTTGATGCAGCCAATATAGGCTGATGATTGAAATAACAACTAATAAAAACATCCCAAATCAATTGCAGATTTTCTTATGGTTTATTTTTACTGTAAAACATTTTCAAATTGGACACTGATTATTTTACGACTGCAACAATTAAATAACAACACATTACTTAGTTAACTGGTTTGATAATACTATGTCAACATATTTTGCTTTCCAATACCGATGACATGAATATAAAACAACATATTATAAAGTATACAAAAACATATCTATTTAGTATAAAAAGTAATTAAAGTGTGGAATTGCATGGCCGCAGCGGTACAGAAAAAACAGCCAGTGGTAACCACTGTACCAGGGTTGGCTGTCATATGTGACCCGAATTGTCTTGAAAAATTATGTCTACCGGAGATGGATGAGCACCCATTAAATTACCAATGTGAAGTTATGCCATTAGCAGCAACACCGATGCCCAATTAAAAAATGTTTCAGGAGCCACAAACTAGGAAAACCATACACTTGACTGGGCTAAACCTAGTTCTACCAATCGCTAGACAGACACTATAACACACAATACCACTTATCGCTCCACCAGCGATTTTACGGAGTCCGACATTTACACACTTTATAACTAGGACAGCGATTAGACACTTTAAATCGAACAATTATACCACTAATCGCTCCACCAGCGATTTCACATTTTTAAAACACTTATAACTTGGACCAACACAATAATACCACTAATCACTCCACCAGCGATTTCACACTATTTAGGTCTGACATTTACACACTTAAACTTGGTCCATAATACTATTTATCGCTACACCAGCGATTTCACACTTTTACACACTCTATAACTATCGCTACACCAGCGATTTCACACTTTTTACACACTATAACTCGGACCAACGGTTACACACTTTTAAAAACGGACCTTCAAATATAAAGTTTTTTCCCTACGGTATTGATACTATGTTATAAACTTAAGGCTTTAATTTCTTTGACATACCCGGAAGGACCCGCTGATGGTACACAGTAGCGCAGAGTCCATTCGTGCAAATGAGTTAAGTCATTGTCTTTAAGGTTAGCCTTAAGAGATATATGTTTTAGAATAAGTAGGCATTTACCCAAAAGAAAAACGCTAATGTTACAAGTAACGCAGAATCCATTCGAACAAATGTGTTAAGTCAATGTCGTTAAGGTTAGCTTTAAGAGATATATGTTTTAAAATAAGTCGGCATGCCCAACTGACCCCGGAAAACAGAATTTTCCGCCACAATATCGGAATTAACCGGTACCGACACCAATTTAAATTTGCAAATTTTGCCGCGTGCAGAATGCCCCAACGATTGATGCACTTTCTTTTCCGGTCAATCCACCGCTCTGACTCGCCGACTCAAATTCAATCGAGGGAGAATGTCAATCCAAACCAAGAGGGAATAGGGAAGAGCAACCCGAATGTAATTAAGTTCACGTTTAACTTTGTTTCGTCATTTGGTGGAAGACATATTGCGAAGGTCATTACCCCCTAAATTGATGAAAATAATAGTTTTTTTTTCAAAAGCACGTTAGACTCAACTGAAGTCCGAAACTGGGCCCATGACATCCCGCGCATGCCCCACCAACCGATTGGTTTCGCTGCAGGGGTGCGAAGGGTAGTCTGAATGGCCCAAATGCCGGCCCAGTACGGGATCGAATCCCCGATAACCCAAATATCTGAAAAAATAAATTAAGAAACTTGCTTTGAAATAATGCTCTTGAAATCTATCGAATATGCGCGGTATACGCCCCCTACGATCATCGCCCCATCAGCTTGATGGCGGCTGGCGGGATACCCTCGGAGGCTAAGTCCGTGACTCTACCTATCCTGAAACTGTGAGTTTTAATATGATGATTATTTATCTTGCCGGACAACATACACTTTGATAAAACAGATACAAATTGGTTCCTATGACTTGGCGACCATCGAGGTGGCAAAAACACGGACCGATGCTTTTGGGTCGTACTGTGAGATAGTTAATGAGCGACCGGACGGGACACAATGCGGACTTGGGATCCTGTGGGATCCTGAGTGTAACCGGAGTACCGCGTTGATTCTCCAAGTGTGATAATTACGGCGTGTTTATCCCCCGTAATACTTATATTGGCGAATTGTAACTGACAACTGCTTGTTGCGGTTGAGACCAGTTCACTAACCCGGAAAAGACCGAAATATGCCAGCATAAACATGGCATTGAATAGAGCGTGTTCAAAGTCATTATAACACACCTTAGCTAACTGTGAGACAATAACCGCCAGCACTTTTCGTGTGATAGGCGCCCGGGTATCGACCGTGGTTCGCGACCGAGTACAGCCTTCAAGCATTTTCTTTACTACAAAAATGTTACTGATATCGTACCATCCCATATATATTTATGAATATAGGACAAGCCTGAAATGTAGGTCTTGATTGATTTAGGTGATAAACCCTTTTCGAAACAATAGGCTACAAATAGAACTACATGTTGATCCGCGGGCCAGTTGCTGATTAGACTATATGCATATCGAAAATTGTTGAACACGCTACAAGCAGAATGATACGAACGCCACAAATTTACCGACATACTACTGAACATTAACGACTGCTGTACGTCCAAGACATTCCACAGATGGTCTGGAATCGGTGTCGGCATGGGATCTGCTTCCGGAGCCAGCTCTCGAAATTTGTTTATCTGAAACCGAGATAACGCATCGCACAATAGGTTCCGAGATCCTGGTATGTGGCTTGCACGAACAATAACATTTATTTCCAAGCATCTTAAAGTGAGGGTTCGAACTAGATCCATGACCATATCAGACTTGGACATCAACTTGTTTAAGATATAAACCACCGCTTCATTGTCGCAATGAAACATTATCTTTTTATTTTTTAAATCCTCGCCCCAGACAAACAGTGCAACTACAATTGGGAATAATTCGAGAACAGTTATGTCACTAGTTACGCCCTTTTGCCGCCATAAATCCGGCCAGTAGCGTTACACCAGTGACCTTTAAAATAAATCCCAAAACCAAAACCAGACCCACCAGCACTATCTGTAAACAATTCAGTGTCAACATTGGATATCCAGTATCGGTCGTGGAAAACCGACACGCCGTTGTTATTGCGCAAAAATGTCAACCACATTTCGAGGTCTTGCCTAACAGCACGCATTATACTTATGAGGTGGAATGCTTTTGTTATGCCACAGGTGGTGTTAATTAATCTCCTACAAAACGGGCAGCCGACTGGGATCGCCCTGCAAATGAAGTTAAGAGACCCTATTAACGATTGCATTTGCTTCAGGTTAATTTTTTGTTTCTGCACAATGGAGGTAATTTTTTCTTGTAACACAACGATTTTTATTTTAGGAATCCACTTATTCCGCCAAATCTAATTCTTAGCCTAAAAGCACTATTATTTCCAGGGCCCCCTCTGTTTTCTCTGTGGCTAACGGCACGTTTAGCTTGTGCATGCAATTGATAAACGAATCCATCAGTTTGCGGCAACCTAGTTCAGATTTATCGCCTCCGAGAAAATCGTCTAAATAGTGTTGAAGCCTGCCCGATGACATTTTACTCATAACACAGAATTCAAGGAATGATGAAAACTGTTCAAATGTTTTGCAAGTGACTGAAGCTTCGAATGGTTATGCTTTTTCTACATAATACATGCCATTAAACTTTATGCCAAGTATTTTGAAATCTTCTCGCCGAACTGGAAGAAGGCGAAATGCATTCTTAAGATCCATTTTGAAAAGTTTACAGTGTCGCCCTTAATCTTGAACCATGTGAACCGCCTCATTGAAATTTGTGTACTGAGCTGAGGAGTATTTTTTATCAATGAAGTCATTAACCGAGTAACCCTCTGGAAAAGAAAGGTGGTGAAACATCCTAAAATCGCCTGGTGTCTTTTTTGGCACCAAGCCAATCGGGGAAACCATGAAATAGGAAAAGGTTGTTCGCTGAAAGGCCCCGCCATCCTTCCGCCAAAATCTCCTTATTTAGCTTATCTTGAATTATGTCTGCATTCGTGATTGCAGACTAAGTTTTTACTAAATCTATTGACTCTGGGGCCGTTATAATGCATTGAAAACCCATTTGTAAAACCATTTTAAAGGTCATTTCGATCTTTAAAATTGTAGGATGCTAAATATTCAAGTAATATTTTGATATTCACTGGCGATATTGCGAGATAAAGTAGGTCATGGTTACAAGGAAAAAACCCGTCAGGTTTAGAACCTATTTGGGGTGCCACGATTGCTCCCGCACCATTGGGGCCGTGACCGAAATCGATGCAATCCCCGTCCCCTTTGAAAACGGGGCGCCCCCGTGACGCTCATAGGGCGGGGTCGCAAAGGACAGTTAATGACCGGAGGTTCAGATCGGCATTCTGAACATGCATGTGTAAACCGACAGTAGGGCCACGTGCAGTGTCCCTCGTTATAAAAGTGACACGAGTAATTAGCTTTTGGCGTCCCCTGTCGCTCAGGGGCCCTTGTTAGCACGCATCGCCACCAAATATCATTATTGATCGTCACCAAAGACGTAGGGTGCAAGGCCTGGCGCAGACGAAACTGTTTGTAATACTCTCGCCATGCAAACCCCCCCTGACGTGATGCACACTCGCGAATTGTCCACATGTAATGCAAAATCTCTTGCACTTTCTTGGGTCGCGTGATTAAGTAGATAGACGCATAAATCAAGAAGGCGTCTGACCAACGTTCGATGTTTTGGATTTTATCCTTGCATTCCTTTGGGCGCTGTTCAAGTGTGCCCTGGGCCAAAAGTTGCAAAACACTACCGTTACAAAAAGCGGATAAATCAAAGGCACCTTTTAACAGTAAGGCCAAATAGACAAATTCGCCTCTCGCTATTTGTTGCTTTAATTAGGCTGTCACGTGCGCAGCCAAGTCATCAGTTGATAAGCGAGTTAACTCCTGACAATTGTACGTGGTTTGACCCTGATTAATAGACGAAGCAAGAGATTGAACTTGCGCATTTTCGATTACCGGGCAACTTAAAGTTGATGCGGATTCCCCGCTAACACCACACCCCTCAACGTTACGCGCATTTTTATTAGAAACAATTTGAGATGCCCGTAATATCCTTTCAAAATCTATAAAGCTGCTACCTGGGTCCGGTTGAAGGAACCCGGAATCTTCCTCCTGAGGCTCCTCCACAGTTTCCGTGTATGTCCTTTTACTTCCACGACCACGAGGCATTTTTAAGATGATTTGCGATTTAAATTAAACTTTGTTTTTTGTCGATGTGAACGTTCACACTGATAGTAAAAGAAGGAGATGACGTTTAATCACGTGATACGGAAATTGCGTAAGCTTATATTTATAGCTAATTCATTTGATTCGTACATAACGAAAACGACTGAAGTATTCCGTTATCGTATCCATAGGAACAATAAACTACAACAACAACGCTTGTTTCCGCGAAAATAAATATTATTCATTTATAGTCAGAAATTAATAAGTCTTATTGTAATTTTTTAAACTGGCTTTATCCACTTTTAATGACTCAATCTATAAATATTCACATTCACACAAATATTTCAGGCGTTCTCTATGGCGTGTAGCCCTATGCTGAACGTGTGTGCAGTGGGCACTGCAGGGGGATACATCTACTACCTTGACATGAACGATGTAGAGAATCCCCGACTTGTTGAGAGGGTACGAGTGTACGAGGGCACTGTAACCCATCTTGTGTAAGTCTTGCAGGTGTTTTTACTGTATTTTAAAATGTTTACTTAGATTGCATAATATTTCAGAGGTTCAAAAGTGCCCTGTTCTATACTAGGTGTAAATCTTCCATATGTTTTCAACTGTTTACTGAGGTGCCATAGTGATTCAGATCTATACAATGGTCCTGTAATGCTTTTTGTGTAAGTCTGGCTTGGGCTTTCACCTGTTTACTTTTAAGATTTGCACAGATTCTCCACAACCTCAAAAGGGACTGGCAGACACATTGTCTGATAGGGTTCTGCTCTTGTCAGACACATGGTCCATCTGTCAGATGCTTGTCCAATGTGAACTTCGCAATTTTTTTGTCAGCCATCTATTGTCAATAGGGGAAAAGTAATGCAAATGAGCCAAAGTCTGTGAAAAGGAGGTTTAATAAATGTGCGTAAAATGTCATGCAAGATTAGCCTGTGCAGTCGGCACAGGCTAATCAGGGACGACACTTTCCGTCTGATGTGGATTTTTGAAGAGATTTTCTGTAAACGAAAAATACCATAAAAGCGGAAAGTGTCATCCCAGTTAAGCCCCTGCTCAGTCTGCACAGGCTACTTTACGCACATTCATATAACCCCCTTTTCACAGAGCACGGCCCAAATAAAATATGCTAATGGGTCATCAAAATAGCACGTGCACCAGTACATAAGTGATACAGTGTCAACTATCACTTAGTGGGTCTGTCTCTTGGTCCTTGTCAAGGACCAATGACTGAAGGCAAATACCACATAAATTTTTAGTGTTAATACCAGTACTTATTGTCACTAGATGAAAGTGCAACTGAATCAAGGTAAGTATGTCTTGTTTGGATTTAATTAACTCCTCTGATGTTTTGATTCCTATTTTAGATACCAGGAAACTGGCATGTATCTGCTGTCTGTCTCAGAAGATGGTCATGTGTTTCTAATAGACGGTCGGGCGTCTAAGAACTTCAAACCCCTGGCACACACTGGTATAAATAATTACTTTTGGTTGTTGTAAAAACTGATATCTCTGCTTGTTCTAGGTTGGCGCTAAGGAAAAAAACTTAGTCGCCAAATCCAGGGGGGTCTGGGGGCATGCCATTAAACAGTTTTTGGTACATGTGGTATTTAGGTTAGAAACCACTAAAACAGCCCGCCGTCTCGGTAGTAATTGTACGACATTTATGAAATCCGAACATTACTTTTGTTCATTTTTTTGTTTTAGAAGAAATGCCTGAGAAATTACTTAGTCAGCATTAGACCGTCATTGCATGTCAAAAACGGTGAGACTCATAGGCGAAACCGTGAGACTTGACAGGTAGACGTTTCCGATTCTGCATTCACGTCTGCACTATTTTAGACATCCTCCGATCACGAACCTAACATTTGGTCATTTCCTGACTTTACATTATTCTGTCCGCTTTCTTTTCAAAAGAATTGTGTTAATTTCTGTGGCTTCGACTTTCCATTTTCGTTTGCAGCATCCATTTTTCGCGGAATCTGCAACTTACTTGCTAAATCGGTCTTTCAAGTCACATAGCGACCGTAAAGGGAAGTTACTCTTATCTACTTTTTAGCCAATCAAAATCGTTTTTCTTGGGAATTCAATTTCAATGCCATAACTCCGCCCATCTGATTAAATGACAATTCCATACTGGTGGAGTCGATAACGTTGAATCGTAACATCTATAGCATAGGTCATTACACGGCGCGCTTCAGTGATTCAGTTATCACCCAAATCCCCAAGTAACCCAAATGTTCGAAAAGTCTGGTCGTAGTGTAAAGCGTTACCAATTAAGACATAAGCCATGTGGATTATCAACCTAAGCGGTCGTCATTATCCCCTGGGGCCTTTCCGGTAAGGGTGTTATCTGTATAATCTTAGCGATGTTTCTGGCGATTTATGCGAATACCGATTATACGGCCTGAAAACAGGCATTTAGAGTTGTAAAGCATAGGGTCTATTTTTTTCAATCGCCAATTTCATGAAAATATTATTTTTAATCGCCAGCCAGGAATTGTAATCGCCAATGGCGATTTCGGCGATAGGTAACGCTAGCGTAGCTTGTTGTTGCTAATTTTAGTTTTTATAAGGGGTTTTCACTTTAAGTATATAATGAATTTAATGGATTGTTAGTTTAAACCTATTTATTATAGCTGGATTGCATCGAAAGCCTATGGCTTATATAAATGCTCTCGAGCGTTTCCTGGGCCTAGAACCAGTACTTGGTGTCTTGGGGGAAATCTAAAAATGCTCCCACGGTGGGGATCGAACCCGTGACCTCCCGGTCGCTAGGCGGACACCATATCCATTACACCATGGCGAGTTCAAAGATAAATTTATTTTGAGAGTTGGCTGAGAATACGTTTGGGGATAACGTTGATGCTGAATTACCATTTGCAATTCTCTTTAAGAATTTTTTTTTTGTCTTTTATTCAGTTTTACCTGATAATAGTTATAAATAAAGCTATTTGAAAAAAAAGGGGGAAATAATGTTGTTTTTTTTACATTTATATGCAATACATAATCCATATAGAAGATTAACCTGTTCTTTACAGAGACCATGCCTTCAGGTGATTATGTTATTTGTAAAGAATATTTGTCTTTGGTTGTTCTTCTTTTATCGTTAACAACAGAGTTGAAAATGTCTATGTCATGTCTAAGGACATGTCTTAATACTGATATCTCTTTTATAGGCTTAGTAAAACAATTAAACAGTATTAAAGTCTAAGTGTGTTGCTTTGATTAGAATGTGTATACTGACTTCTGCACCATGTGCCTATTTCTTCAACAGCTACAATCAAACTTCTTTAACTTGAGATCTGAATGTTCAGCAATAATTACATCCTGTATATAAAACAAATAAAATTTATAGGCAATACAATTATTAAGATGTGTTTAAATGTATACACCTATACTTAACAAAATGAATGAAATAAATCTTAGGGAATATCAACTTTGTTATGTACGCTTAGTCCTCCTATTGACATGTGTTGGCAACATATCAACTTAATCCGTTTGCAGCGATTACTAGGTGCGAGCGATTTACCACTGTCTGATAGTCTTGAAAGGAGGTGTCGCTAACCTCCTCATGATATGGAGGGAAAATTTAAATATCACATGGGAATAGGCACTGACTCATGTGCTTGAGTTATCAATTCTCACGTTAAAGAAGTTTTTTTCTTATTGTGGAATTCATGATTTTGCAGAGACTATAAGACTTGTTTGATCAACTGTAGGTATTTGATATTATGATGCTCGAGTTATAGAAGTTTTTCTGGTCTAAAATTTAATTTCTCAAATTAGTGTGTGTATTAAAATGTTTATTAAACTTGTTTTTGCACTTTAAGATTGTTGTTTGTCTCATTTTTGTTTTTGTAATGTGTTTCATTTTTCTGAGTTTCCTAAATGCTTACTTTTTTAATATTCTGCTTCTTTTGATTGTCTCACACTGTTGTTAAGTTAGCATGATAATAGGAACACTGGTTGAAGTCCTCTATATTGGAAGAATATCTCGGTGCTTTGCCTTTTATCTGTGTCTGTTCTCTTTCATAAACAGCTCATATAACTAGAGTTCTAAAACTACTGTACTGTTGCCTGTATTAATGATAGATGTACAAATAAGAAAATTGTTGGCACATGAGCTTTGAATTGCATTTGCAGATATTTGAGGTTTAAATCTTTGTCATTGGTTTATGCATAATATGCAGTAATTATTCAAACGTAGATGTTGACTTCTTAGAAGAAAATAAGCACTATATATGTTTCTACGTCAGATACAGAAGTTTAAAGGTCAACCCTCAAGCCATGGATTATGAGATGATTAATTATAAGAATTAAGTGTCTATGTAATAGATTATGTTGTTATTCTTTTATATAAAAAAAGCAAAACAACAAACAATTACCAATGTCAGCATGTGTTTTTGCAGTGTTTGATACTATTTGTTGTATTTGATTTTGGTATTCCAATACTCATCAATAGCAAACTTTCAATAATCCGAGTTTATGAAGCTTTGGCGATTTCATTTCACATATAAATGGCTCAGCACAGAACATGGTAAACTCTTTTCTGCATGCATGTAAAGTAGTCTATGATTGATATTTTGTGTTCTTACATAATTGTTTTGTTCAACAACTGGAAGTAAATGATGCTGTAACATAACAAATAAATTTTAACAATTACAATCATAGTAACATTACTTGTTGCTCATTGGGACATTTGGCTTGATGATAAATTAAAATTCTGTGTTGCTTGTCACCCCTTTAATGATATTCGTCTTCTTGATTTTAAACTTGATGTTGATATTGATCATGTTATTCATATTAACATGTCAGCCTCTTAGTAGATTGTAACCTTGTTGCTTTCATTGATCATCTTGGTTGGTCGTAACTTTCATTGTCATTTTCCCATCTAAGTTGATAAACCCCTTGTTAATGTTTTCATCCACAGTCAATTCATCTTCGTTATTTATATTTGTAACTCATAATAGTATCCTCTGACAGTCACACATCTTAATTGATTAAATACCTCTATTAAATGTCTTATCTTATTGTAATGTAAATACATAAGTTGCTTGTAACCTGAAGGGATGAGGTCATTAAGACATCTTTGTCAATTAAACCCCAAAATTTTTGTTCACAGTCAAACATATAAGTTGATTATATGATTGTTCTCAAACCGGCCAATGTACCATCATTTCATTGGCATTATCATAGCTGATCAAATTTCCCCTTGTTTTTCCTATTTAAACACCTTATTTGATTGACGATTGTAATTATCCGTTTTATGTCATTGTCTTATCTTAGTTGATTGACGATTGTAATCACCAGTGTTATGTAATTGACACATCATAGTTGATTGTAATTTCTTGTGTTCTTTTCATCAATGCACGGGCTCTTGGAAAACAAGGCTTTATGTGCAAATAGTATCATCCCCGATTAGCCTGCGCAGTGTGCTTTTCCAGCTTAAACCCAAAGTGTTGTCCCTGATGACCCTGTGCAGACTGCTCAGGCTAATTTGGGAAGACACTTAACTCATAAATATTAATCACCGTTTTCTCAGAGCACGGCTATTTAATTGTTTGTTACCTAAGAGTGTTTGTTTGCCTAGGTATGAAGGGTGAGGTGCAGTCCCTTTCGTCCTACACAGACTCTACCGGAGCAGTTCATGTTGTAGTCACCCACAACACGTCTGGCAATAAACGCAGCGGTGCGACACACATGACAACATTCTCTGTTACGGAGGAAACTATGAGAGGCAAGATTTTGGGTTGCTTGAATGAATTTCTTTATAGCCAAAAACAAATTAACTAAAATTTGTTAGTATTTTGCATCTGTATGTACTGGTCCTTTGTAGATAAATTACAATAAGAATTGAATTTGTATTTTTGGTTTTTCATGAATTACTTAAAAAATATATTTAAAGTAGGGATGCAAGAGGTTAACCGGTTAACCTACCGGACGACCAGTTAACCGGTTACATTTTCGGCAAAAGGTTAACCTTGAAAAATATATTTGATTATGTGTTTTTTTTCATCGAATAACTTGTACGTTTTTACTTTTTTCGCGTGACATACTGCCAAATTGCGCTGGCGACTAGTTAAAACAACATGCCGCACAGTCGACGGTAATAAATAACGTGTCAACAAACACAGCAATAAATCAATACCTTTATGATAACAAATAGGGGTACGTTTTGATAATTGACACCATTGTTTTGTTTGACTCGCGAAAATTTAACTAGCGAACTGCGGGAGTGGGGGCTATTAGCGAAGACGTAATTTCCACGTTTATCGAACTCGCGATAAAAAACAGTTTAGACAATGCACGGCTTTTTTTGATGTTTTGTTAACCAATATCCAACACTGATTGCTCGCTAAAATACCGTGTTTTATAAGAAACAATTTTCTGAATAAATGCATTCGTAGTTAAAATCTTGTCGAGTAAACGTCGTATTTGCTTCTGAGAAATTACTTTCATTATTGTAATTTACGTCACCAACGATGCCACCATTACCGTCCGAGGTATGGAAACACTTCAGAAAATCGGCAGACAAGAGCACTGCATCTTGTCTGTTATGCAGTGCAACAATTCAACTGCATTGCGGCACCTCAAATCTGCGAAATCATATAAAATTTAAGCATCCGTCCGTTGACAACAAAAAGGCCAGCCCGGATGTGTCAAAGCAACAGACGTTACACCAGGTTTTTGCCCCCCGTCCTTCGTCGAGCGAGACGATCAACCAGGCCCTTGCAAATTTCGTGGTCCAGGCATACGTGCCCATGATTTATTCTGCAGACAAAACTAGAAACTGTGAATAAAAAATTAACTCAGAATCTGAGTTTGTGTTCTTTATTTTACCCACATTTAAATGTAAAATGAACATTAAACGATAATAATTCGGCTACAGACGCTAAAATGCAAATATCAAAATAATTGAAAATATGCAATTATCCAATAAAGCGAGATGCGGATTCGTTGAAACACATGGCCCTCTTTACGTCAACCAGAAAGGGAAAAAACTTGTTAATATAAGGTCAATTTGAGCTTTAAAAATGGAAACATAATTAACAAAGAAACACACCTTTTTGTGAGCGATATGACGCGAACGTAATATAAGCGGCCCAATGAAAAATAAAATAATGACGCAAGCGATCTCAAATTAGAAATTACTTTCGTGTCTATAGAGCGGTTCGAGCGGTATGACATTTTTATATACTCTAACATTGAAACTACCTAAAGCATTTCGGTTAACCGGTTAATAACCGGTTACGGCAAAAGGTTAACCGGTTACTGATTTTTGTAACCTCTTGCATCCCTAATTTAAAGTGGTACATTTTATAACAATAATTTTGTGTAGATTTAATGTATTCTCTCTCTGTTTTGTGCTGCTTTCAATTGGAAGTTTCTTTCAAAGTGAGTACAGCTCTGATATTGTTTTTGGTGCAAATCCTGTGTAGTTTTACATGTACATGTTAACATAATCATCTGCACAATATTAACATACATGAAATGCCCTGTAAGTCAATGTTTTATTGATAAAATAAAGTAGTACAGGTACCTTTAATGCACATTTAATAATGTCATTGGCTACTGCATTTTAGGAAATTATTTGAAAGCGATATCATTTTCTCTTTAAGCTCAACAATAGTTTGTGTGCTCTGAAAAAATATAGCAAAACTAAAAGCGCTATTAGCCAATCAAAATTATGGTGGTATAAAAAAAATATCTTTGGCTTTTAAGCGCTCTGTAATGCTATGAGATACCTCATATTGAACATTCTTGAAATGAGCCTCTCTTTGGAAAACAGTGGTTACTACATGTGCATTAAGTATTGTCCCAGATTAGCCTGTGCAGTCCACACAGGCTAATGAGGGACAAAACTTTCTTCCTAAACTTGATTCTTGCTTAAAAATTACTTCCTTTTAAACACAGAATACCATACAAGTGGAAGGTATTGTCCCTGATTAGCCTGTGCAGAGTGCACAATCTATTCCTGTACGACACTGTACGCACATGCACTAAACCCCTTTCTGAGAGAGGGAGGTTGATGTACTTGTTTTCTCTCCCTTTCAGATCTGCGTTACAACTGTCATAGTCTGAAATATGATTTCAAAGACAAGTCGATCAGTAAGGTGTCCCTGAACATGGCCATACCGTCGTACGGTTCTGCTGTCACGGAGGGTGGCACGGTGTACACGCTGGCCCAGACCAACAAGAAGGTTCATCAGCACAAGCTGCCAAGGAAGGAGGACCTGCCCCCAGAGAAGGTCAGCATCATGGGTCCTTTGGTGATAATTTGAGCTCTGTTCTGGGAAAATGGGCCTTATTGCATGTGCTTAAAGTGTCTTCCCACATTGGCCTTTGAAGTTTGCAGTTAGAAACTGCACTTTCCATTTAAATGATATGTTACATTTAAAGGAAGTCTTTTATTGGCTTAAATGCAGAGACTAATTTGGCACAAAATGTTTTGCACATGCATTAAGCCTGGTTTTCCTGGAGCAAGACTTATATTATCAATGTGAGTGAATCATGGAGGACAGTGTTCTCTAAAACTCTTTTAATTTTGTTGTAGCCATTGTATTTTGAATATTTCTTTAGATATCCTTACCATTTTTCCATCTAAAGTTTATTTATGTATGATTGTATCTATAATATCCATAACTATAGGTTGACAATTGATGAAGTTATGGCTGTTCAAAGCGATGCACCCTGTTTTCGGAGCATTTTGAGTCGAATAGCTTGTTATATATATATATATATATATATATATATTATATATAATAGTGATTTTTTTTCAGAGAAGTTGACTTTTCATTATAATTTGGTTCATTTTCATTCAAAATGATGTTTTTACTAATTAATATCATAGACACGCGCTAACCACCTGTGGTTTGTATGGATACAAAATTCATCATTGGCATTTCAGATAAATGATAAGTGGCTTCATTTTTTTTTACTTTTAGAAGGACCCCAAGGTAATGCCAACAAGTATTGCCATGCTTAAATTATTGTGGATGTCTTAATGTGCTAACACGTGTACAGTTATTCAATTGATCTGCATACTGGGTAAACTGGGCTTATAATGCATGTGCCTAAATTGTCATATCACACTTTTTGTATTTATGACATTTTTATCAGGGACGACTCTCCTCTCCTAAACTGGATATTTATGCCCCCGGTAGGTTGGCATATAGCAGTTGAACTGTCCGTCAGTCCGTCTGTCTGTCTGTAAGTCTGTGCGTTCCTCCAAAAACTTTAAAATTGGCCATAACTTTTGCATTATTGAAGATAGCAACTTGATATTTGGCATGCATGTGTATCTCATGGAGCTGCACATTTTGAGTGGTGAAAGGTCAAGGTCATCGTTCAAGGTCAAAGGTAAAAAAAAATCAAAGCAGAGCATTAGGGGGCATTGTGTTTCTGACAAACACATCTCTTGTTGTTAAGAAGAGACACCCTTTCAATAAAAAAAATCCATAAAAGTGACATGTGTAGTACAGCCATATTAGACTGTGAGGACTGCACACAATCTGGTAGGACACTTTACACATTTGCATTAAGCCCAGTTTTCCCAGAACATGTCACATTTGAATATTGTCTTTCATCACTGTGGGTGTCTTAATTTACACATTGAATGTTACCTAAGCTTAACCATTATTGTGATAGAAATGCATGCCCTTATGTCACTGGTATAATGGTAATTGTTTTCACTAATCACATGTGAACCTATACATGTTCTAAAATTTAACAAAGGTATGCTCGCATGTACCTTTGATAAAAGTAAATGTTGTAACTAATCACATGTGTACATGTATATTGGTGATTGATATTTTAGGCATGCAAAAATATATGTAATTATTGTTCATTCATATATTCTGCCTTTGACTTAATCCGTCCTCATTATTTCTTGATCAGTTAAATAGAGCATAATTTCCTACTGAACACTTTAATTCCACAGTTGGTCCACCCAAGTGGCTGCCCATTTTCATTTAGGCAGCAACATATATTCTTCTCAAGATAATTATTAACTTAAATTAAACAACATTTTCAAAAAGATTTAAATGTAGATAATGTAAAAAATGTAGGATGATGTTAACTGTATCTGCTTCTTCATTTTGTAGCAACACTTCTTTAAATATTTCCTTTGTCATATGATCATTAGCTCGACTATTATATATATAGTGGAGCTATCCTACTCACCCTGGCGTCGACGTTAGCGTCTGCGTCTGCAATAGCGTTAGTGTGCAAATGTTAAAGTTTTCATACTACCCCAACTATTTTCAATGTCCCTTGACATATTGCTTTCATATTTTGCATACTTGTTTACCAACATGACCCCAACCTATAAACAAGAGCAGACAACTATATCAAGCATTTTGTCATAATTATTGCCCCTTTTATACTAAGAATATGCATATTATTGATAAATCTATGTTGAAGTTTGCGTACTACCCAAAATATTCCCTATATCCTTTGACATATTGCTTTTATATGTTGCAAACTTGTTTACCAACATGACCCCAACCTATAAACAAGAGCAGACCACTGTATCAAGCATTTGGACATAATTATGGCCCCTTTTACACTTAGATAATTGAACATTTTGCTTAAATTGCCATAACTTCTTTATTTATGATCACATTTTATTATTACTTTGACAAAACAACACTTACCCTTATACCACAATGGATTCCACCCAAACAATACCCCACGCCCCTACCCAGAATCCCCCCCCCAAACCTCCCCCCCCCCCAATTTTTTTTTAAACATCATCTAATAAATTACCACACCCCACATTATACCCCCCTCTCACCCCCACCCCCCTACCCCCCCCCAACCCCCCCCCCCACCCCCCCCCCAACCCCACCCATTTTTTTTTTAAACATCATCTAATAAATTACCACACCCCACATTATACCCCCCTCTCACCCCCCCCCCCCTACCCCCCCAAAAAAATTTTTTTTTTAAATTAATTTGTTTTTTCCTTTTTTTATTTTTGAAAGATGGTCTAATAAATTATTGAACATGAACAATTTCCCCATGATGGCTTACGTTATACTGTCAAGCACTCGAATAGTCAAGCGGGCTGTTCTCTTACAGTTCTTGTTTTGATAACCTATCAATATTTAACTTATCTCTTTTTTTTGATGCCGCCATGGTCCACTGTAACATTTACAAATTAAAAATTAACAATATACTTTCTTTCAATTAATTATAATGACATACTTTTACTATGCAGGTATTTTGAACACTTATATTATTTTAGTACGCTGTATTGTTATGAAATGTGTATGATTGAACTTAACAATTTATAGATCAGTTTTAGTTTGGTACTAATTTACTAAAAGGAAGTGTGTGTTTTTCCTGTTCACGTGTTGTTTTTCGGCTCTAACTCCCATAACAAATGTTTGTGAGAGATATATTTTTTTTTTAAACACACAATGCAGGGGTATTTGATCATGAGCATATAAAAATGCAATTAAAAAATGAGATGTGTTTCAGTGAAACAGATGTCATTTACTTTTTGTTTTTCTTAATGCTCTTTAAATCAATACAGTTCGAGAACCCAATTCATGAATTATTTATAAGTGAGAAACAACTCATAAGCCATTTGTAATTCTCCCAACATAACATTTTGCACCTCAAACAAGTATGTGCTTCTGGTTTATGAAGAGTAAATAATTTGCGAGAGTGTATTTAATAGCCTTTAATGGCTCATTTACTGAAAAAGACTTTTGAGTGTTTAATTGAGCCTGGCTCTGGTCAAACTGGGCTAAATGCATGTGTATTTAGTGTTGTTCCAGATAAGCCTGTATAGTTGCACATGCTAATCAGGGATGACTCTTTCTGCCTAAATTTGAATTTGAGGCCTTTGAGGCCTCCTAAAAAAAAAAAAAAGTGGATATAGTCATCACTGATTAGCCTGTGTGGACTGCGCAGGCTAATCTGGGAAACACTTATGGCACATGAAGTCCATTTTTCTCAAAACAAGTCTTATATAAACAAACCAACCATGATCTGTATGAATGATAGGAGCTGGAGAAGATCCGGATGGAGCCGGATGCAGAGTTTCCGGGTCATCAGCTGCCCGGAGGTCAAGTGCTGCTCTCCCCGCACCACAAGTGGCTCGCTACATACGGGACTGATGGAACACTCATGCTGCGCACCATTGGACAAATGGTAGGTGTTTAAATTAATTTTGTTTGTCAGAAAAAATGGAAAATGACATGCAGATGTTGCATTACTCAGGTAAACAACATCATTACAGGATTATTGCTTTCTAAATGCAGATGTTCTATAACTGTAGCTATTATTATTACAGCAGTGCATATTTCCCATCAGTAAATTAAAATGTTTTTTGAAGCCTCCCAATGTCACAGTTCTGTTAGTAGACTTTATTATGCCCCCGGTAGGGTGGCATATAGCAGTTGAGCTGCCCGTCAGTCAGTATGTCAGTGTGTATGTCAGTCCGTCCGAAAAAAAAACGTTGGCCATAACTTTTGCATTATTGGAGATAGAAACTTGATATTTGGCTTGCATGTGTATCTCATGAAGCTGCACATTTTGAGTGGTGGAAGTTCAAGGTCAAGGTCATCATTCAAGGTCAAAGGTCACAAACAAAAACAAAATTATTTCAAAGCGGTGCAATAGGGGGCATTGTGTTTCTGACGAACACATCTCTTGTTTATAGAATTGCATTAATTTTTAGCTCAGCTGATTGCTCAGGTGAGCTTTTGTGATCGGTCTTTGTCTGGCATCTGTCCATCCCTCCGTCGTCCACATTTGGTTTGTAAACACTCTAGAGGCCACATTTCTTGTCCGATCTTAATCAAATTTGGTAAGGAGATTTGTCCCAATGATATGTCGATCGAGTTTTAAACTGGGTCATGCTGGGTCAAAAACTAGGTCACTAGGTCCAAAAAAAGAAAAACCTTGTAAACACTGTAGAAGTCACATTTCATGCCCAATCTGTATGTAACTTTGTCAAAATGTTTGTCTTAATGATATGTTGGTTGAGTTCAAAAGTGGTTCCAGTCCATTGAAAAACATGACCGCCAGTGAGCGGGGCAGTTTTCCTTATTTGGCTATAGAGATACCTTGTAAACACTCTAGAGGCCACATTTTTTGTCCGATCTTCATGAAACTTGGTCAGAAGATTTTTCCAAATGATACCTCAATTGAGTTTGAAACTGGATCATGCTGGGTCAAAAACTAGGTCACTAGGTCACAAACACTGTAGCAGTCACATTTCATGCCCAATCTTCATGTAACTTTGTCAACATGTTTGTCTTGATGATATGTTGGTTGAGTTCAAAAGTGGTTCCGGTCCGTTGAAAAACATGGCCATCAGTGGGCGGGGCAGTATTCTTTATTTGGCTATAGAAAAACCTTGTAAACACTCTAGAGGCCACATTTCTAAGTCCAAATCTTACAAAAACCTTGTAAACACAATGTCATGTAGAATTAGCATTACTTGCAAATGTTTGCATCGCAAAAAAAACCATCCAAATGGACAGTACTCAATCAGAATTAATCATATGCTTACACTGCAAAAGTAAACAGAAGAGAACCAATCAAATACACTCTGAATTAGATACTGAATTTTCAACTACCGGTAAGCAAGGAACAAGGCCTTGTAAAGAAAGGTGAGCGAACTAGGGCCATCTTGGCCCTCTTGTTTTTATTTACTTAGCAAATTTATATAAACTTATTGTTTTTTTTAATGATCGTCAATGCTGGTTTACTGTAATGGTAATTTATCCTACCTGCAGGACAAGACGGTGAGCGTGACCCCCCATGACTACAGGATTGGTGGGGTCAAGGTTGTGGCCTTTGCTGAGGACAGTCAGAACATCTTCACCACAGGCTATGATGGGGTGCTCACCTGCTACACTTGGAAGTAAGTGACACTAGTTTAATTAAGTCCTATTTATTAACCAGTAATTGTTGTCTTTTTTGGAGACCTAAAGAACGCTCCCACAGTGGAGATCAAACCCAAGATGACCCGGTTGCTATACCTAGGCTGACACCATATCCACTACACAATGGCAACCTTGGTGAAATTGTAGTACCCATATTTTATCGGGATGGTATGAATATCTAATATCAGAACTCAGTGAAAACTTTTTTACGATAATTTATTATACATATGATCTAAATCAATGGGTTTATTTATTGTCATTCAAACTATGGTGACATCAGATCATTTGTCTATATGCAAAAAAAGATAAGAGATAAATTAGTAAATAAAAAGAAGCATCAACAACATAATAAATACTGAAATAAATACCTCCCAAAAAATGAAAAAATAAAAAATCCACAAAATTATATCAAATTAAAAACATCAATTTCAACCTCGTTCACTCTACCGATAACTATATTCATTGTTTAGTAAACCATCCTCAGAGAGAAGGTAGGTAGCAGGCTTGTAGCTTATGCAAATTAATACCCAAGGGTCAAGTGTGAAACTGCTTTATCTGCTTCACATTTCAACATCAGATACAATAGTTTCACACATGTCCTTTGTAATGCTGCGCATTTTTGAACATTTAAGTCCCAGTCCACAAACCATTGAAGTAAAACAAACTTTGCAGAAACTGATTTAGATGAATATATTACCCGACGAAAATAACTAAAAGGCATTGACATTAGTTGGCTGTTGAAGAATTAGCGAGTATTAATTTCATAGTCTCAATACATGTAAAACATGCGATGCCTTTGGACTAAATTGCCTTAGTACAGTAACATACATAAAGAAACATAATAACATGTTTTTCTAGCAATTTTTTTTTAATTTTCCTCAAAATTAAAGTCTGTTTCTTTCATAGGAACTGTTGATATTTTAGAAAGCATTGATTCATGGACTGGGGCTTTAACACTTACAGTTGAAATGCTTATAACATTTTGTATATTGTAAATATTAAAATATATATTAACATATTTTCATTTACTTAATTTTAATAAGAGCTTAACATGACATCTTAAACTGCATGATGATTTCTTCATTCTTTACTTATTTCTTTTTTTATTGTTTTGAATTTATTAGCATTTTTTTAGAATTATAAAAATGATTACTGTTGGCAAGAAATCAAATTTGTGCTGATAACAAATCAACCTGAAATATACTGCTAACATGTTTTTGAGTTATTTTATGATTATCCCAATAACTTAAAAATAAAGAATAAAGAATATTTGTCCTAATAAGTTTTTATCATCCCTCAACTTTTCCATGTTAAATTTCCATCCTGCATAAGGTCATGAGTTGGACATCCAGATCTAGCTATTATTCCTCACAAGTGAAAACTGGTATCATTTCCGGTATTTTTAAGCTTTTATCCAGTTTCAAGGTATTATTATGAATATATAAGCGCTTTAATTAGATACTGTTGGAAGTTATTTTCCAATGACTGTCTGTACCGCCTGTTTGATGAAAATACTGTTCTTACTACCAATCAGCTTTGTGCTTACCATTTGAGGCAAGGCCTGACCATTCTGGGCTAGGGTTGACCACTTGAGGCAAGGTCTGACCATTCATGGCTAGGGTTGACCATTTGAGGCAAAGCCTGACCATTCTGGGCTAGAGTTGACCAATTGAGGCAATGCCTGCCCGTTCTGCGCAATGGTTGATCATTCTGGGCTAGGGTTGACCATTTGGGGCTACCCTGACCATTCTGGGCAAGGGTTGACCATTTGAGGCAAGGCCTGACCATTCTGGGCAAGGGTTGACCATTCTGGGCTAGAGTTGATTATTTGAGGCAAGGCCTGACCATTCTGGGCAAGGGTTTATCATTTTGTGCTAGGGTTAACCATTTGAGCAAGCCCTGACCAGTTTGTGCTAGGGTTGACCGTTTGAGACAAGGCCTGACCATTCTGCGCTAGAGTTGACCATTTTAGGCAAGGCCTGACCATTCTGGACTAGAGTTGACCATTTGAGGCAAGGCCTGACCATTCTGGGCTAGAGTTGACCGTTTGAGGAAGGGCTTACTATTTTGGTCTAGGGTTGGACATTTAAGGCAAGGCCTGACCATTTTAAGCTAGGTTTGACCATTTGAGGCAAGGCCTGACCATTTTGGGCTAGGGTTGACCATTTGAGGGAAGGTCTAGCCATGTTTGGCTAGGTTGGACCATTTGAGGCAAGGCTTGACCATTCTGGGCTAGGGTTGACCATTTGAGGCAAGGCTGACCACTCTGGGCTAGGGTTGACCATTTGAGGCAAGGCCTAACCATTCTGGGCTAGGGTTGACCATTAGAGGCAAGGCCTTACCATTCTGGGATAGGGTTGACCATTTGAGGCAAGGCCTAACCATTCTGGGCTAGGGTTGACCATTTGAGGCAAGGCCTAACCATTCTGGGCTAGGGTTGACCATTTGAGGCAAGGCCTAACCATTCTGGGCTAGGGTTGACCATTTGAGGCAAGGACTTACCATTCTTGGCTATGGTTGACCATTTGAGGCAATGCCTTACCATTTCGGGCAAGGGGTTTACCATTTGAGGCAAGGCCTGACCATTCTGGGCTAGGGTTGACCATTTGAGGCAAGGCCTTACCATTCTTGGCTATGGTTGACCATTTTAGGCAATGCCTTACCATTCTGGGCTATGGTTGACAATTTGAGGCAATGCCTTACCATTCTTGGCTATGGTTGACCTTTTGAGGCAATGACTTACTATTCTGGGCTTTGGTTGACCATTTGAGGCAATGCCTTACCATTCTGGGCTATGGTTGACCATTTGAGGCAAGGCCTGACTATTATGGGCAAGGGCAAGTCATACATACAGTCTGCATAAGGTATTACTTAGTGATTAATAGTTATTGATTTTTTCCTAAACATTATTATACCAACACAAACAAAATTTAAACAGGGGTATATTCAAGTCACTCTGTTGGTCAGATAGTTGGAAGGTCATTCAGCCTCAAATGCAACATTTTTTTGATCAAATCACTTCCACATTTCTCAGGCAAGTACATTTAAACTTTAAATATGTCATCACTATAAAGTTCAGATGTGAAAGTTACTTTTACTTTTCAAATGTTCCACAAAATCCCTAGTTTCATGCCCTCGAACATAGCTTATGAAGCAGTGGTGTGGTGTGAAAAAGCTCTAGTTTTGATAGAATGCATCCAGGCATATATCCAGAATATTTTACATCAGTGGTCACCATATTCTTACTTATGGTAGCTACACGCCGACCGGGCTGGGCAAGGCCAAGTCTGCGATGGAGGCAGCGAGAGCCAAGAAGTCTAAGCTGATGACGTCACAGATGGAGGAGAATGAGCACATCGTCGGCATGCAGGAGTGGACCCCAGATCGGGAATCTCGCCCGATGTCTGAGAGACCTGTGACCACTAATAGGGAGGCAAAGGTGAGTCCCAGCCTTAAAATTAAAAAATAAAGTTCTCTTAGGATTTATTTTCTTGTTTGAAATTACATGGTATGAATGAGAAAAATGATAAGGGTGAGCAAATGTTGTTAAAAGCTAAGTTTTAACAAAAAACAAGCGTCTAAAAAAGTTACACAATATTTATAAACCTGGGTATACATTATAGCATGTTGGTATGAAATTCATAATTGGGGCCAAACATGATGTCTGGGGGACCCATTGCCTCAAATAGGGAAGCTACAAAATTTAACATCAACTATCATTAACTTTTGGTCAAAATGTGGAACATATGGGTCCTGATGTATAATGTTTCTTGAAAATGTATTTCAGGAGAAAATGAAGCGAGATGAGGCGTTAGAGAGAGATGAAATCTATCAGACCCCCACCCCAACCCCTGAAGATAATTCTACTTGGCTGCAAAATCAAGAACTTGAGGTTTGTACAAAATTATGGTTTTAAAAAGCTTTATTTAACTTTAAATGAGTCTTGTTCTTGGAAAACTGGGCTAAATGCATGTGTGTAAAGTGTTTTCCCAGATCCCAGATAAGCCTCTGCAGTCTGCACAGGCTAATCAGGGATGTCACCTTGTGTCTAAACTGGACTATTGCGACTTACTTTATAAACACATGGTTCCATACAAACATGTTTTACCTGATTACCCTGTGCTGACCTAAAAGGCTATTCAGGGACCATACTTTACATACATGCATTTAACCTCGCTTTACCAGAGCAAAGCTCATATGAGTCGTGTTCTGAGAAAACTAGGCATAATGCATGTGCGTAAAGTGTCGTCCCAGATTAGCCTGTGCAGTCTGCACAGGCTAATCAGGGACGACACAACATTTTTATGACTCTTCTTAGCAAAAATCCAATTTAGGCAGAAAGTGTCTTCCCTGATTAGCCTGTGCGGACTGCACTGGCTAATCTGGGACAACACTTTACGCACATGAACTATGCCTAGTTTTCTCAGAGCGCGACACATATATATTACAATTAAGAAATTTGAGCAGTATTCCAACAAACTTAATGCAGACATAGAAATAATATAAGTCCAGATATATTATAATGAGATAAAAAATTGTTACTAACGATCTTAAATGACACAGGACAAACCATAAACAACAAGCTTTACAAAAATTATGGTTGAGATCTCTGTCTTGTAATGATCAATGAAAAACGTTTAATGGTTAAAACAGTTTCCATTGTAGTCTAATTCCACGCCTAGCCCAGATAACATAATAATCAAGCAGCTTTATGTAAGAGTGAAAATAGTTTGTGTGCACAGTATTTACATTTGTTTGCATGTCCTGAAAAAATTACATAAATGGGTTACTTTATCATCAGCATATTCTTTGGTCTGATAGAAATATCTTTGTATGTCTTTGAAACAATTTGTATTTGCATATATAAATAATTGAAAGAGTTTAACTTCAAAAGGCGGGGCTATTTATCCAATAGCGCCCAGACAGTTGTTGTTATAAAGGTGTTGCTTATTAACTTGAGTATGTTTCTTAGGTAAAGCCAGTACTATGCCTTTTTTTGGCTAATCAGTGCTACAAGTCTTTTTTGGTGATTGAACAAACAGTAAAAATACACTGTAAAGACAAACACTTTACGAGTTATGC
This sequence comes from Dreissena polymorpha, assembly GCF_020536995.1. Taxonomy (NCBI): domain Eukaryota; kingdom Metazoa; phylum Mollusca; class Bivalvia; order Myida; family Dreissenidae; genus Dreissena; species Dreissena polymorpha. Next base: position 71,986,210 of record NC_068362.1, on the reverse strand, counting down.
AGAATTTAATTAAAACCTATTGTTTGAGCTCCATTGCTTGAAAAGTATTTTTTATTATATAGCTATGCTCTGTTGTTTTTTGAGTTAGCATTTGTTTCCTATACTTGCAATGTAAACTTTTCTTCAATAACATGAATTGGCCTAAACATTAATGTGTGATAAAATGTGTTATAAAAACAATGATCTTCAAAGCATAATTCTTAAATATTTAGGAATCATTATATTTTATACATATATTTGCTTCTGTTTAGAATGCAAATAATTTATCAAAAGAATTCTTTGAGCTTGTAAGTATAATATGTGATATTGTGAATATTGTAATTGTAACATACATATGAGTTGTTTTGGGAACGTATGTTTATTGTAATTCTATAGTAAAACATAGTAAAACACAAATACAAGTTCTTTGATGATGTTTAACTATAAATTTTGCTATCCAAGAAGCCATTGCACATAAGACACTTGTAAACGTCAAAGTAAATTGCAAGACATCATGCTTGAGTGTATTATAGTAAAATGCTATGATTAAGATTATGTTTTAAAATAAATAGCAACAGTAGCATCATATAAAAAAATGTACACAAACAATCATGATTAATTGATAAAGAAAATATATGAGAAAAATAGTGGTTTTGATTGGCAATCAGTGCTTTTTATGTCCAACACCACTATAGTGGGGGACATATTGTTTTTGCCCTGTCTGTTGGTTGGTTGGTTGGTTGGTTTGTCTGTTTGTTTGCTCCAACTTTAACATTTTGCCATATTGCAATATTGAAGATAGCAACGTGATATTTGGCATGCATGTGTATCTCATGGAGTTGCACATTTTGAGTGGTGAAAGATGAAGGTCATCCTTCAAGGTAAAATGTCATATATATAGCTTCAAAGCGGCGCAAAAGGAGACATAGTGTTTCTGACAAACACATATCTTGTTTATTACTGTTCAGTCTGTCTACACAAATGTTTGAAAATCTGGACCAATGAGCATGGATGTTCTATTGAACATAGATATTAATTGCTTGTCTGTTTGAGATTAAAGTAAGCCCCGTTCTGGGAAAATTTGGCCTAACTCATGTCTGTAAACTAAAGTGTTGTCAGGGAGACACTTTCCCCCTCAAATGGATTTTTTGTTTAAAAGATACTTTTTATAAAATGAAAAAGCCATCAAAGCAGTATCGTTCATGATAAGCCTGTGTACACTTAAAGATTGAGCCTAAACGATTTTATAGGGACAGTATGCAAATGAGGTTGTTGTTGTTTTCTAGGCATTCAAGGAAGAGGACAAACAGTATGCAGAGATCAAGAAGAATCTTCGGGTGTCCATCAGAGACATGAGACGCACTGTAAGCATTTTTTCTCTTCGCAATGATGTCACATTTCATTACAACTAATTGCTTATGTTTGCTTAAACTGTCAATATATGCATGCATAAGGTAAAACTTTCAGTGAAAATATTTTAATAATTAGCAACACAATTAAATTACTATAATTTTCGTATAGGATTGTAAAGAAAGTATTTCTGCAGAATTGCGGCCCTTGGTCTGTTTTTCTGCAATAAAGTATACAGTTCTAATATGTGCATGTTTAAGTCAATTTCTATATGCTATGCAGATTTTGCTCGTACTTTCACAGCTAAAAATGGAGTTTACCTTAATGGGCAGAATTTGGACTGCGATTACTTTTTACCCTTTGTCTTTTTGTCTGCTGTAGAATAACAAGTGGATTTGTCTGTGTCCAAACATGCGTTGTGGATCAGTGTCTGTGACACATTTCTAGTTGATTCTAAGTCATAAGTATTATTTTGATTACTGATTTATATTTTCTTTTCTACTGTGAACCTTAAAAAGGACTGTTACAGTGCCTACAAATATTTAAAGAAACATAGTTAAACACATTATTAAAATGAGTCTTTTGAAGTAAAGTTAAAAGCATCCTTTTATCAATGTTTAAAAACAAAAGACAAAAAAATAATTGAAATGTGTTCAGCAATGGTATTCTCAAAGTTTTGTTGATAAACTTTCCATTTTATTTCCTATTACAGCTGCAGAGCATGTTGCATAGCAACGCCACTCTGCCAGAGCTGGAGAGATTGAATCGTCACGAGTTTGACCTTGACATTGAGGAGCAGATGCGTCTACAGGGGGAGGCAGACCAGGAAGTGGAACGAGTAAGATTTGATAAGTCAATAAAAATTTGATCAGTTTTAATTGGACAATCAAACTTTGATCAGTGTTACACTTTTGAATGGATGCAATTTTATTGGTCGGTGAAAATATTATTAATGTTAAACATTTGAAAGGGTGCAAATCAAAAGGTTGTTAAAAACAATATTACTTTTGAATGGGAACAATTTATTATACCCCCACAAACGAAGTTTAGGGGGTATATAGGAGTGAACTTGTCTGTCCGTCGGTCTGTCTGTAGGTCGGTATTAAGTGTCCGCTCTCTAATTCTAGTAGTTTTCATCCGATCTTCACCAAACTTGGTCAGAAGTTGTATCTAGATGATCTTAAGGCCAAGTTCGAACATGGGCCTTGCCGGGTAAAAAACTAGTTCATGGGGTCACTTAGTGCGTTTTAAACATTCAGCATGTCCGCTCTCTAATTCAAGTAGTTTTCATCCGATCTTCACCAAACTTGGTCAGAAGTTTTATCAAGATTATCTTAAGGCCAAGTTCGAACATGGGCCTTGCCGGGTCAAAAACTAGGTCACGGGGTCACTTAGTGCGTTTTTTAACATTCAGCATGACCCGGGTGTACTTTGTCCAGGGTTTTCCATGGAAATCCATGGAAAATATGAGGCTGGAGTATTCGGACTAAGTTTCCAGTCTTTTCCAGCGTCAATATTTAAAAAAAAAGGGTGGAAAATTGTCCATGGTATGTGGAAATAGCCTGGAATAGTTTCCATGGTTTTCCAGGCTCCCTGGAATAATTACCATGGAACAATTTCCAGGGTTTTCCAGCCAGCATGGAATAAATACCGTCCGAATACTCCATGTAATCTGGAAAACCATGGAAAACCATGGATTTTTTTCCAGGGTTTTCCAGATTACATGGAGTATTCGGACGGTATTTTTTCCATGCTGGCTGGAAAACCCTGGAAAATGTTCCAGGTTTTTTCTTTGTTTAATATTCCATGGATGCCTGGTATAACATGGAAAATTGTCCAGCGTTTACCATGGTCACTGAATAGAAAAAGAAATTTCTGGTCTAAAAACAATATTCATGTATTAAATGAATACAATACTCACAGCTTAAATAAATCATAATTTAAGGTTAGATTAAAACAAAACAAAAAATCAACATAATGCCTTAGTTTCTTCGATGTATTATTTTGTTCACAATTCATCAAAATATAACATCAGATTACAAATTGTGTTACATTTATTTAACAAATTATTCAGATCAAACAAGTGTTGTTTAATACATGCTTACAAAGCCTCTAGGTCAATTATCATAAATCAGGCCCTTACATAACAGAACAGGCGCTGCTTTAAAAGTTAAAAAGAATAATGCAACCTTAACAACATGTATTCAAAGTAACAAAATACAAGCAAGTCAAGTAATATACAGTAACAATTCACGAACCCTGTACAAACGATATACAAGAAACAAAATGAAAAATTTAAGTTATTTTAGCTACTTCATGTTTGTCACAATATATGTAGCTGCCCATGAGCACAAGGACACTATTTTTCTCAGCTACTTTCACTTTAATGCAATTTAGGTGCTCAATTTCATTAAAATACTTTTATATAATTTTATTGTTCAAAGAAATTCAGAACATAATGCATGTACATGTATTACTTTCCAAGTGACAGTTTAAAATATAATTGCAAGTCTAAAACTTGTGAAGGCAGCTTAGTAAATTATAAGTACCCAGGTGGGATAAAATTACAGTTTTTAAAAACTTTTTTGTTAATTAGCTGGGCTTCAGTAGGTGGTGGATCTTTTATAGAACTTGTACTGCTGTTATACTGTACGGCTCCTGCATGATCTCTGAAAGAAAAACAAAGCAAACAATATTACAAGAAAGTCATAAGTTTTTTACATTCATCTGTAAAAGTAAATGTGCAGCAATCATATGATTGAATATCTATACTTCAATGCTCATTCATATTTTAATCTATTTTAGATATTTCATATCACTGCTCAATTCGGTACATCTGGCTTTTTTGTATTTGAGCGAACATTTACGATCCTAAGTAGTTAGCAATTATTTCTTTTCCATTTACTGAAATTTATTCTCTTAAAGTTTGCAAGCGGGCTTTGATCTACTTAAAAACAGGCAACCACACAGGAAAACTGAGACTTTCAAGTGAATAAATTGGTGATTTAACTTATATTTTTATATGACTCTCTTTTATTTTGAAATTTATATTGTTGTTTTCTTAAATGCCCCAAAACGGGGTACACTAGCATGTATCTGGAAACTCAAACATATATAGGAATTTTATATTCAGATATTGCTATATGAAAGATATGCTAATTTGCTAATTCATATAAAAATAACCTGTAATTGAAACTAGACCAAAATATTGGATACCAAAAAGACAAAATACTTTCAGGTGGTTAACACTAAATTACTTATATGAGCCCGGGGCATAACAATATTTACCATGAATTTGTGGCCATGTTAGTCCTCTTGGTAAATGCGCCAAAAGAGCCGCTTTGCTGTCTTGGGTTATTTCCCTGCCAAACTCTGCAGTATCTTCCATCAACTGGTCAGCTACAGTTAAAGCACATAATGAAAATGTATATAGAAAATAATTCAAGTATTGTTTTAAATATTTAGTAAAATTGTCTTTAAATAATAACTTACAATGAAGTTAATACATCACAAAGCATAGCATAACAAAATGTGTAGGTATGATTAGTACAAATTTATTATTGCTATAATTAGAATGATGTGTAATTCTATTGATATGAAAATGCACAGTGAAACCTAAAAAACAATGCTATTGGTTTAATTAATTTATTTATAAACATTAACAGCATTAATGAGCATCATTACACAGCACATAACTCCCTTAGCCTCAGTTCCCTAGCCATGCATTATAAACTTCCAATACTACATTCAAGCTTATTAATATCTCCACATAGGACTTCCTTTATCAAGCTGCAAACTGCACTTAGTGAAAATGTGTGTGACAGCTGCTTTTAAACTTCTATATTTGCCATACTTTTACCTAAAATGTCACATAAAAAAGGTCTACAATGATGACATAAGAAGAATAAATTTAAAGGAATATTTAGAAATAATGAAAAGCACAAACCTTCAGTTGTTGTTCTATTCCTAGACAGACTTCTGAAACACTTGTATGCATCACTTTTTAACAACATTTCATGTCACTTTCCAAATGATATCCATACATTATTATTTTAAGAAATTCTTGTTAATGGAAAAACTCATTAACTCTACTGTTTGTGAACATTACATTAACTTCATTTTAACAACAAGTTTAACCTGCAATTTTTCTACAATACGCCAGAATTTCAATCTAACAGGTAAACTTTCTGTATTTGAACTCAGCCAATCAGAAAAGGCTGTGATATTTTATAACCAATAGATTAGCAGCAGACATATCTGACTCACACACAGGTTTATCAGATAGTTTGTTAATTGCAAACCTGGACTGTAGTTAAATATTGAGTGTGTATACACCTTGAACAGGGTTAAAGAATTTAAACTTGTAGACATAGCTTTGAAAGTTACTACTATTACTTCTACTACTAGTACTACTACTACTACTACTACTTCTGCAAAACTACTACTACTATTACAACAGCCACAACAACAACAACAACAACTACTACTACTACTACTACTACTACTACTACTACTACTACTACTACTACTACTACTACTACTGCTACTTCTACTTATACTACTACTACTACTACTTCTACTACTACTACTATTACTACTACTACTACTGCTGCTACTACTGCTACTACTACTACTACTGCTTCAACTACTACTAGTGCTTCAACTACTACTACTGCTACTGCTGCTGCTACTGCTGCTGCTGCTACTACTCCTGCTGCTGCTGTTGCTACTACTACTACAACTCCTGCTGCAGCGACTTCTACTACTACTACTGCTGCTGCTGCTGCTGCTGCTGTTACTACTACTACTACTACTACTACTACTACTACTACTACTACTACTACTACTACTACTACTACTACTACTAGTACTTCAACTACTATTGCTACTACTACTGCTACTACTACTGCTACTGATGCTGCTGATGCTGCTACTACTGCTGCTGCTGCTACTTCTACTACTACTACTTCTACTACTACTACTTCTACTACTACTGCTGCTGCTGCTGCTAATGCTACTTCCTTAACTACTACTACTACTGCTGCTACTAGTATTGTTATTATTATTTATACTACTATTGCTACCGTTACTGCTACTATTCCTGTAAATGCTAAAACAACAACACAATAATAACTGCTACTACTGCTACTGTCACTTAAATTTGCACCAATAGTATAATTATCAGTAGTTTAACTGCTTATACAACTTATACAACAACCACTTTTACTTCTACTCCTACAACATATTCTAATGCCAGCCTCAGCATTACTACTTCTACCACTACTACTACTACTATAACTACTACTATTTCTGCCCAAACTATGCACATTGTTTTATGTTTTATTCATATGTTGTGTAAATTGTTGAACTCTGATTTACTTTGAATAAAATGTGTTGCATTTTTATAAATTATTTTCTCCTCTTATAAAGTCTAAGTTTTTTCCAGGGTCAGCTGAAAATGTTAGAGTCTTTTCCATGCTTAAAAAATTCTATGTTCCACTTTCCATGCTATCTGGAAATATTTTCCATGGTTATCCAGCCTAAATCCAGCGTTTTCCATTCCTTTTCCATGCTTTTCCATCCAAGGCTGGAAAATGCTTGGAAAAAAAGTCCACGTTTCATGGACATTTCTAGAACAAAACCCTGGAAAACCCTGGAAACTGTTTCAAATTCCAGGGATTTCCATGGAATTCCATGTTATACCATGGATTTCCAGCCTAAGTTCCATGATTACCCTGGACAATGTACACCCGGGGGTGTCCTCTCTCTTATTCAAGTAGTTTTCATCCGATCTTCACCAAACTTGGTCAGAAGTTTTATCTAGATGATCTGAAGGCCAAGTTAGAACATGGGCCATGCCAGATCAAAAACTAGGTCACAGGGTCACTTAGTACATTTTACACATTGAGCATGATGTCCGCTTTCTATTTCAAGTAGTTTAAATCCGATCTTCACCACACTTGGTCAGAAGTTGTAAATAGATGATGTGTAGGTCAAGTTCCAACATGGGCCATGCCGGGTCAAAAACTAGGTCACGGGGTCACTTTATTTGTTTTAAACCTCACCATGTTGTCCGCTCTCTAATTCAAGTAGTTATATCCAATCTTCACAAAAATTGGTCAGATGTTGTATCTTGATAATGTCTAGAGCAAGTTTGAATATGGGTCATGCTGGGTCAAAAACAAGGTCACGGGTTCACTTAGTGCGTTTTAAACATCACAATGTTGTCCGCTCTCTAATTCAAGTACCGTAAATCTACGAATATAAAACGCACTTTTTTACCTGCCGATTTTTTCTTCAAGTAGGGGGTGCGTATAATATACAAGTTTAGAGCAGAACAAAAATTTTCCTGTGCAAATTTTCAACTTAATCGCTGTTATTCGCTTCACGGCAGCCATTTTGAACTACACCATTACATCAAAGGGGTGCAACAGGGCTCGCGCTGTCGTTCGCCATTTGAGTCATTTGCGAAAATATTGAGAATTTGGCTCAATAAAAATCTTATTTGTGAAAATGCGAAAATCTAATAAAATTTCATTTAAAACATCCGCCATTTATATCGGACTGGTTTTCTATATTTGTCTCTTTGTTTTAATGAAAGTGTTCGCAATTCGAACAGTAAACGAAACCCGGTCTGTACCCGATTAAGAGACATCGCTTGACCTTATTGTTATTGAAGTGCGCATGGTAGCTGGCCAATCAACATTGAGCTCGCTTACACATGAAATGACGTTGTCAAATGAAACATGAGAACGGGAGGAGCTATCGGATAATATTGGGTCATCCATGCGCAGACACTGTATACTTTGAATACACAGTTAATATCGTCGTCTGCCTACAAAATAGCGACTGGACGCTAAGTCGTATAAAGAGATTAGCAAATGAAAAAAACAACAACTAACAATACCCGTAAATAAATATTTCTTAGCTGACCACTATTTATCTTTCTACCACATATTTACCATATCTGAAGTAAAGAGTGGTAATTAAATAATTAGTTTTATGATGCTAATAGAGTCTATTACACCTGTCTGCCGATTGCCGAATTAAATTGAAATGTGATAATTAATTAATTTGTTTTTTACTCCCAAACTATCCTTAATATGACAGCAGCGTATTTTAATTAACTAGATCATGAAAAACACGAGCGGTTAAATTGTATTTTAAATTGTTTGTAATTGTTTAAAAAATAAAAAGTAATTCATCTAGACAACTATAAAAACGGAAGTAACCTTTTGTCTTCTTATTACTTTATTATTATTATAATTATTATCGTCCCAAATATTGTCAAATTGAATTAAATGTGAAAACAAAAAACAGCGTCTCTGCTTCTTTCTTTTTTAATTATAATTGCTTGACCCGGATGTCAGCAAGGGGCCCGTGTGTTATCGGTAACAATCAATGGTAATATAAACAATAGATAGAGATATTTATTATGCAACTGTCATAATAACAGCACTATAACACATCCTGATCAATATACCGGGGTAACAGATAGTTGACAACACCAAATTGATTTGCTATTTTCACAGCACAAAAATATATTGACACATTTTTTCGGAAATGGCCGATTTCGGACACTGATTTTTTTAGTGCGTATTTTACTCAGATTTTCAATTTTTACCGATAAATTTTGACCAAACTCGTGGGGTGCGTATTATGCACGAGGGCGTATTATATTCGTAGATTTACGGTAGTTTTCATTCAATCTTCACCAAACTTGGTCAGAAGTTGTATCTAGATGATGTCTAGGTCAAGTTTGCATATGGGTCATGCCGGGTCAAAAACTAGGTCACGGGGTATCTTAGTGCGTTTTAAACCTCACCATGTTGTCCGCTCTCTAATTCAAGAAGTTTTCATCCAATCTTCATCAAACTTGGTCACAAGTTTTATCTTAATGATCTCTAGGACAAGTTTAAACATGGGCCATTCCGGGCCAAAAACTAGGTATGGGGTCACTTAGTGCGTTTTTTAATATTCAGCATGGTGTCCTCTCTCTAATTCAAGGAGATCCAATCTTCACCAAACTGGGTCAGAAGTTTTATGGAGATGATCTTAAGGCCAAGTTAGAACATGGGCCTTTCTGGGTCAAAAACTAGGTCAAGGGGTTACTGAGTGCGTTTTAAAAATTGAGCATGGTGTCCGCTGTTTTTGTGAAGACGACATGCAAAATATTATAAGTCAATGCCGCATGTGGGGGTATTCGTCACGTCTGTGACAAAGCTCTAGTTTGGTTTGAGAAATATAGGATTAAAATGTTTGAGCTTGTTTGATTTAATTTTCTAATCAAAGCAATTTACTTTCAGGTTCGAGAAGAGATTGAGTTTGAGAACCTGGCCAAGATGTACCTGCGAGAGATGATCAAACGAGAGTGCTGGGACGAAATGGTCGTCAAAGGCCGTGCTGTACAGGTAAGGCTGCTAATAGTTCTATTATAATACGAGCCTTGTTCTGGGAAAGCTGGGCTTAATGCATGTGCGTAATGTGTCATCCCAGATTAGCCTGTCCAGTCCGCACAAGCAAATCATGAGCAACACTTTCTGCTTTTATTTAATTTTTTGTTTTAAAGAACTTTCTTCTAAACAAAGATCAGGTTTAGATAGAAGAGGTCGTCCCTGGTTAGCATTTGCAGACTGTGAAACTTAACCTTAATGCATTAAATCCAGTTTTGCCAGAACAGGGCTCCATTAATGTTTACCCTTTCCCACTTAGAATTGTATTTTGACGTGTTTGTAGGCCCAAAAAAAGTTACATTTTATTGAAGACCTTTCTTACTAGATTCAAATTTTAAAGGCTTCATTTCCAACCCTTAAATACTGATGAGCAGCAAACAGCATAAAACTTGAACAGATTGTGAGTTACATGCAGGCTGTTCTGGTTTTATGCTGGTTTCAAAAGCCATTTTTACTTTGCTTCGTATGGGGATAAGGGTTCAATCCAGCTTTCCCAGAACAAGGCTCCATTAATGTTAAGAAGAAGCTACAGTTCTACAATGAATCCTCGAAATTGAAGTTTTTATTGCAGTAAAACAATCATTAAGGCTCAGTCTTGATTATGCTGGAACAAGGTTGTTTAGGTTATACAGTAGATTTCGCTTAATTGAATGAATATTCAATTATCCGGAGAATTCAATTATACAGAATCAGTTTATTTCCAATGTTATCACTGTTCATCCGAATTACCGATGATGTTTGTAAATACGCTTCTACGTATACACACGCGCATTTCCATTTAATAAATAAATAATGTCTTTTCTTCTGGTAAGTAGGTATTATTATCGTGTTTTTTACCTTTTTCAAAGCTATATTGTTAAATATATTGTGAAATAAACTTGTTTTGTTCAATAAACGCATAGAAAAGCGCAGATAGTCGTTTGTAATTCATTATACGGTGCATTGAAAATAATCCACTCGTTATATTCACTCACCGGTTACATTAAATACTACATTGTGTACATTGGCACTGACGAGTATACTGACGAGAAACACGTACAAACAATTTAAAACATATTTTGTTGTTCTTGTTTATTTATGGATACATGCACATTATAATCATTCAGCATATAAACATAACCATACGGCATATAAACATAAACATTCTTCGAGAACAGGCCCAGACACTGGGATGTCTTTTGACCTTGCATTTGTGAACCAGGTTGAAAGCGCTGCTTCCACATCAGCTGCTTTCCCGGACCGATGGCATTTTCGTTCCGGGTTAGCATTAGACTCATATTCCTCCATTATGTTGTGCGTTTTTGTTTGTTCGACATCATGTTTACATATGATTTACTGTGACACAGTCATGCAGGTTTATATACACGAACTGAGAATATAGTGTCACATTCCATCACCTTTTGCAAAGTGTCGAGCAAGACACGTCAACAGTTAGTTTTCGGCAACACACTCTTTTAATTGTTTCTAAGTGACAACAAACTGTTGAAATGTTGTACTCGACAGTTTGCATTCGAAAGTTTGCGCCTGACTGCACACCTGAGTGTTTGCATTGTACTGGCTCGCATACTACACCTGTTAGTCACGTGACGCTTGACAGAAGCTGCATACATGCATGGTGTGAAATGAAAACAAAGGCAGTCAATTGAGCGCGTCTGTCAAAATGGAGATTTATGACATTCTTTGCTGGATTATAGTGTGAAATAGAAAATTGGCTATTCAATTAACCGAATTACGCCATATTTCCTATCAGAATATGTGGAGTTTTTACAAGGGGAAGAGATGCAAATGGTTTGGTGTTTTCAATTTCTATTCAATTAACCGAATTATTCGATTATCCGATATTCAATTAAGTGGAATCTACTGTATTATGCCTTAAAGAATATTTTGCTTACATAAGATTAATATGCATTGTCTTTTGAAATGGTTTTAAGTTTGATTAAGAACATGGCAGCAATATAACAAAATTAATCTTTCTTGTTCAAGTACAATAAATAGTTCATACTATCATAGTCAATTATAATAGTTTTCTAAGGATCTTCACAGAATATACTAATTGTTTTCAAAAACATGTATAGGTGTAGTTTCAATATTTTGAGTATCCTCGTATGTTAAGTATTTTCTTTTCCAGGCATTTAATTCAAATCTTGAAGTGAGCAATTTCCCGATGCGTGAGAGGCACAAACAATTCCTCAAAATGCTTGAGACTGTGAAAAAGCGCAGAGCTATTGAAATTGCAGAGTCAAAGGTCAGTGTAATGTTTTTGTTGTCAAAATATTTTTCTTAAGTATTTTGTTTTTAATGGTGTAATATTTTAGCATATTTTCTTTTTTATGTTGATTGTTCTATTATTGTTGTATTTTGTGTATATGTTAGGGCAATTTTAAATTTATTGTGGTAAAAGTGTTTCTCTCTGTTTTAAATGTATTGCACAGTTCATTTAGTATTGAGATGCACATAGTTGTGTTATTTTAGGTGATTACAGGGTTATTTACATGCACTTTAGAGGTAAAGGATTTTATATATGTACTCCATATACATATGCATCAATGCTTATATTCATGAAACTATTATAAGAATTAAAATAAAAAGGCCTTATGAATCAAAAATACTTCTTCCTTTGCAAATTAGTCATTTACCAATATTACAACAGACCTGAGCCCTATCTTATCAAAGATCTCATGAACAATATAAGTTACAACTGTCTTGAGCATTTTCACAAATAGACGTTTATGATCAATAATGATTTATGATTACGTTCCTTGAAAAAAAGAACATCAGATAGATTGAAAGGAAATCATTAGACTCACTGGAAAAATGCACTGAAACCATAGAGATTCAAGGTCATAACAGTTTTACTAAAATTGTATCGTAAATTAAACTTGGCTTACCTTGTTTAATAAAACAGTCTCCATAGTCAACAATATTGAATGTTTTGTGTCGAAAGATCAATCAGTTTAAGTCAGCTCTGAATCAAAAACAAATGGATGGTAAATGTGCCGATTGGCCGTTTGGTACTCAAATACACGTTCTGTTGTTGACAAGGGTTGTAACTTTATGAATAATCGACAGGCGTTAGAAGACAAACCATTGCCTGTGGTTGCCAAGAAAAAGAAGGTAGTAGTATAAGTCTGACACTCTGATACTCGTAGATTGACGCGCTTTGTGGAAACAATAATGAGGGTTCAAGCGTGAAACTGTAGCATGATTTCTATGTTTTGCATTATTATTACAGTTTCATGCTAAACCCTAAAAATGCTTTTCTTTTTTAACAGACATTCCTTCTTAATAAGCAAATTGAACAGTAGAGCATAGCCGTGCAATTTTACTTTTTTTTCTTTGGTAATTGTAAATCATATTACATTCAAAATCTGTCTGCAAAGACTAATTCTCGATTGTTTTCACTACTAAATTGATTTGTATTTAACCCTTTACCACTTAGATACGTATTTTGACATATATGTAGACCCATAGAAAGTTAAATTTAATAAAAGTCCTATGTTACTAAATTCAAGTTTTAAAGTCTTCATGTCCAACCCCAAGATACTGATAAGCAGCAAACAGCATAAATTCCAAACAGACTGCGAGTTACTTGCAGGCTGTTCTGGTTTTATGCTGGTTTCCAAAGCCATTTTCACTTTGCTTTAATGTCGGAAAGGGTTAAAATATTGCTTATTAAAAACAGCTGGTTTAACTCGTTTTCTTTTAAACTGTTTAATGCTGCCTTTGCTATTCATTTTGTTGTTTTGACAGTCAGTTAGAGCTGGCAACTTTTAGAGTAGTTTCCTTCTTTTGTAGGATGCTACTAAAACATGTGGCATGTGTAATTGTGTGTTTTCTGTTGAATCTTCAATTTCATAATTGTAACCTCCTGTTTTATAGCGAATGACTTCTATCAAATGACTTCTATCCAACCCATTCTGTGGTGTCTGTGTAGCTTGAAAACTAAAAATTAGCTTTTTACTAAAATATTTTGTATTAAATTTTTAAATAAATTTTGTGAAACTGCAGATTTTCATCTGGTCCACTTTTTGCTACTTTTTGTTATTACTTTATAACAAGTAGAAACGACTTGAGTTATAGATTCCCATAAAATGCTTGAGCAAACAGATGAAAGTACTAGCTCAGTCTTGTTTTAACTTGTACAAACAGAATTGTTTACGTCATACACTGATGTACTGCCTAATACAAGCATGGGCACTTTTCATTAATTGATTACCTCATATGTCGCTTGTACAAGCATGGGCACTATTCATTAATTGATTGCCTCATAAGTCCCTTGTACAACCATGGGCATTATTCCTTAATCAATTGCCTCATATGTCGCTTGTACAATCATGGGCACTATTCCTTAATTGATTGCCTCATATGTCGCTTGTATAAGCATGTGCACTATTCATTAATTGATTGCCTCATAAGTTCCTTGTACAACCATGGGCACTATTCATTTCTTGATTACCTCATATGTCGATTGTACAAGCATGGGCACTATTCATTAATTGATTACCTAATAAGTCCTTTGTACAAGCATGGGCACTATTAATTAATTGATTGCCTCATAAGTCCCTTGTACAACCATGGGCACTATTCATTAATTGATTACCTTATATGTCGCTTGTACAAGGATGGGCACTATTCATTAATAAGTCCCTTGTACAAGCATGGGCACTACTCATTAATTGATTGCCTCATAAGTCCCTTGTACAAGCATGGGCACTATTTATTAATTGATTTCCTAATACGTCCCTTGTACAATCATGGGCACTTTTCATTAATTGATTGCCTAATATGTCCCTTATACAAGTATGGGCACTATTCATTAATTGATTGCCTCATATGTCCCTTGTACAAGCATGGGCACTATTCATTAATTGATCGCCCCATATGTCCCTTGTACAAGTATGGGCACTATTCATTAATTGATTGCCTCATATGTCCCTTGTACAAGTATAGGTACTATTCATTAATTGATTGCCTAATACGTCCCTTGTACAATCATGGGCACTTCATTAATTGATTGCCTCATATGTCCCTTGTACAAGCATGGGCACTTTTCATTAATTGATTGCCTCATATGTCCCTTGTACAAGCATGGGCACTATTCATTAATTGATTGCCTCATATGTCTTTTGTACAAGCATGGGCACTTCATCAATTGATTGCCTCATATGTCCCCTGTACAAGCATGGGCACTTTTCATTAATTGATTGCCTCATAAGTCCCTTGTACAAGCATGGGCACTATTCATCAATTGATTGCCTCATAAGTCCCTTGTACAAGCATGGGCACTATTCATTAATTGATTGCCTCATATGTCCCTTGTACAAGTATAGGTACTATTCAGTAATTGATTGCCCAATATGAACCTTGTACAAGCATGGGCACTTCATTAATTGATTGCCTCATATGTCCCTTGTACAAGTATGGGCACTATTCATTAATTGATTGCCCAATATGTACCTTGTACAAGCATGGGCACTTCATTAATTGATTGCCTCATATGTCCCTTGTACAAGCATGGGCACTATTCATTAATTGATTGCCCCATATGTCCCTTGTACAAGCATGGGCACTTCATTAATTGATTGCCTCATATGTCCCTTGTACAAGCATGGGCACTTTTCATTAATTGATTGCCTCATATGTCCCTTGTACAAGCATGGGCACTTTTCATTAATTGATTGCCTCATATGTCCCTTGTACAAGCATGGGCATTACTCATTAATTGATTGCCTCATATGTCCCTTGTACAAGCATGGGCACTTCATTAATTGATTGCCTCATATGTCCCTTGTACAAGCATGGGTACTATTCATTAATTGATTGTCCCATATGTTCCTTGTACAAGCATGGGCACTTCATTAATTGATTGCCTCATATGTCGCTTGAACAAGCATGGGCACTATTCATCAATTGATTGCCTAATAAGTCCCTTGTACAAGCATGGGCACTATTCATTTAATGATTGCCCCATATGTTCCTTGTACAAGCATGGGTACTATTCATCAATTGATTGCCTCATATGTCCCTTGTACAAGCATGGGCACTTCATTAATTGATTGCCTCATAAGTTCCTTGTACAATCATGGGCACTATTCATCAATTGATTGCCTCATAAGTCCCTTGTACAAGCATGGGCACTATTCATCAATTGATAGCCTCATAAGTCTCTTGTACAAGCATGGGCACTATTCATTAATTGATTGCCTCATATGTCCCTTGTACAAGTATAGGTACTATTCAGTAATTGATTGCCCAATATGTACCTTGTACAAGCATGGGCACTTCATTAATTGATTGCCTCATATGTCCCTTGTACAAGTATGGGCACTATTCATTAATTGATTGCCTCATAAGTCCCTTGTACAAGCATGGGCTTTACTCATTAATTAATTCCTCATATGTCGCTTGTACAATCATGGGCACTATTCATCAATTGATTGCCTCATATGTCCCTTGTACAAGCATGGGCACTTTTCATTAATTGATTGCCTCATAAGTCCCTTGTACAAGCATGGGCTTTACTCATTAATTGATTTCCTCATATGTCGCTTGTACAAGCATGGGTACTATTCATCAATTGATTGCCTCATATGTCCCTTGTACAAGCATGGGCACTATTCATTAATTGATTGCCTCATAAGTCCCTTGTACAAGCATGGGCTTTACTTATTAACTGATTTCCTCATATGTCACTTGTACAACCATGGGCACTATTCATCAATTGATTGCCTCATAGGTCCCTTGTACAAGCATGGGCACTATTCATTAATTGATTGCCTGATAAGTCCCTTGCACAAGCATGGGCTTTACTCATTAATTGATTTCCTTATATGTCGCTTTTACAATCATCGGCACTATTCATCCATTGATTGCCTCATATGTCTCGTAAACAAGCATGGGATTTACTCATTAATTGATTTCCTCATGTGTCACTTGTACAATCATGGGCAATATTCATCAATGGATTGCCTCATATGTCTCATCAGTGATTTTTTTTGCTCAAATTTACAGCCGAATTTCGGCTGCTTCCCAATCGCAAAAATACACGTTTTTTCCCAAAATTTCCCAAAAAAAGCCCAACTTCCAAAAAAAAAAAAAAAAAAAAATTTTTTTTTTTTTTTTTTAGAAAGAAGTCTTATATAACTTAATTATGATTTCTTAAATCTAGGTCTCAACTTTACTTTTTAAACATCTTACAAAATATATAACTTGAATTTAGTCATTTTTGTCCATAAATCATTCCCAAACTTGCCACTTTTATTGATTAAAAAAAACAATTTGACCAGACTCCTTTTCTACAAAACTACCTGAACATGCACTTAAAAACAATATCACTTCTGTTACTTATAATCCTATTTATAATGCTTAATTTTTCCCAATTTCATGGTTTATCGCGCTATTTTTCCCAATTTCACGGTTTATCGCGCTAATTTTCCCAATTCAAAAGGCACAGGCTGTAACAAATTAAAGCAAAAAAAATCACTGCTCATGTACGAGCATGGGCTTTACTCATTAATTGATTTCCTCATATGTCCCTTGTACAAGCATGGGTACTATTCATCAATTGATTGCCTCATAAGTCCTTTGTACAAGCATGGGCACTATTCATTAATTGATTATCCCATATGACCCTTGTACAAGCATGGGTACTATTTATCAATTGATTGCCTCATAAGTCCCTTGTACAAGCATGGGCACTATTCATCAATTGATTGCCTCATAAGTCCCTTGTACAAGTATGAGCACTATTCATTAATTGATTGCCTCATATGTCCCTTGTTTAAGCAAGGGCATTACTCAATAATTGATTTCCTCATATGTCCCTTGTGTAACCATGGGCATTACTCATTAATTGATTTCCTCATATGTCGCTTGTACATGTATGGGCATTGCTCATTAATTGATTTACTCCTATGTTGCTTGTACAAGTATGGGTGCTATTCATTTAAGGGGCCTTTTCACAGATTTTGGCATGTATTGAAGCTTGTCATTAAATGCTTTATATTGATAGATTTAAACATTGGACCTAAAAATCTCCAGTAAAAAAACAAGAATACAATTTTAAAAAAGGAAAAAAAGTAACCCTCAACAGGGCTTGAACCACTAACCCCTGGAGTCCTGGAGTAAAAAGTCTCCAGCTTAGACCATTTGCCCATCAGTGCTCATGCTATGAGCGGATGTATTTTTTACCTATATAAGCAATCTTCGTAGATTCCCAAAATATAACAACAACAACAAAACTTTCCAAATTTTTAAATCGTTTTGCGTTGCAATGCTTAATAATATTCAGGTTTTTAAATCGTCAAAAGATGCATATAATGGATATTTTAGAGCATGGTACATGTTCAGTATTACTATTTTCTCACAAATATCATAACTAAAACAAAAATATGCGAATCTGAAACAACTTTTTTTAATTTTGTCAATTTACCAAAACATGAAAAGGCCCCTTTAATTGATTGCCTCATATGTCACTTGTACAAGCAGAATTGACTTATCTCACAGCTTCATACATAGCTTGTACTATTGGGGGACTTTACTGTGGGATGAAATATAATACAATCAACATTGTTATAAATAATGACTCAGCCTTATATTGCTTGTACAAGCAGATTAAACTGCTGTGTCAGACCATATAATTACTTGTGCAAACAATTATTACTAAAGCATCAGACAATATTATTGCTTGTACAAGCAAGAATGTCACATTTGTTTTGAGTAACCAGTCTGGCTTGTACAAAGAAGTAAAAGTAAATTTTGTAGCTAGATAACCAGTCTATTTTTGTCTTGTGTGTGCTAACTGTGTGGCTTTGCTAAATTTCTTGTAGGCGAGAACAGAAATATTAGAATTACCGCAGAAGGCTGCTCCCACCACAGCCGTAAGTAACCAGTCCATTCCTGCACTGGCATTCCCTTGTTAAACATTTGTTTGGGCACTTTCATGTATAACTTTTGTTAGTATTTAAATTCTTGGTTGTGAAAACATTATGCAACTGTGATTTTTGGAGCTTGTCTTATAACTGTTTTAATAAGTATTTAATAGGTTAGTTGAAAATTAAAATTTAGATCTTATCTATAAATACTGACCAAAAGAATGCTGTTTTTCGTGCAACAGCATTAAGTCTTATAAAGAAAATACCACAATGTCCTTTCATCTGTTATATTTTATTTCTTGTATACTTATTGAAAAAAGCTAAGACTCATTAAAAAAACTATTTATTATTTTAGTTATTTCTTAGTATGTTACAACAACAACGATATGGATATGGCTATGGATTTGTAAGAAGTTAAATCAGTTCATGTTTGTTTATATGAATATTTTGACATTTTATTAGCTCGGCGTTTTCGGAGAAAACCCGAGGTATTGTCATAGCCAGCTTGTCATCCGACATCCGCCTTCGCGTCATGCTAAAACCTTAACATTTTGTTAAGGTTTTGAACATTGCCTCTAAAATCAAATTGCTTCCACCTACAACTTTGAAACTTCAGATGTAGATGCACCTTGATGAGTTCTACACGCCACACCCATTTTTGGGTCACGAGGTCAAAGGTCAAGGTCACTGTGACCTTTAAAAAAAAAAAATCTGACATGTTTTCATTTATTCAAAACTGCACCCGTAGCTGAGCGTGGCACCCTTTATGCGGTGCTCTTGTTGTTCATATTTTTCTTATATTTCCATTTATTGAAAAATTAAATGAACATTTGTTGTTGTTGTTGTTCTTGTTTGTCTTTAGACATTAAAAATATGTCATGGTCATTCTTGACATGTTTTTAAAGTTATAGACCTTTCCAAAGTCTCATTTTAAAAGACTATTCACCATAAAGTCCACGCTAAACTGCTCACCCATATATCTGTGTAATATTATATTTAATCTTATTAAAATTATTCCCTTGCATCCCTCTAATGTCTAATGCCGCCTTCAATTGTAACCTTTACATCAGTACAGCGTGTAACCTATACATACGTGTAAGCATCACTTGAAACTTACATGTAACTAGTTGAGTTGGGCACTGGGAAAATTGGGTTTAATGTATGTGTGTAAAGGGTTGTCCAGATTAGTCTGTACTGTCTGCACAGGCTAATCAGGGAGGACACTTTCTAACATAACTGTAATTTTACTAAAAAGAGACATAATTGAAATTAATTGAAAAAGCAATAAATAAAGGTGGAAAGTGTCATCCCTGATTAGCCTGTGTAGACTGCACAGGCTAATCTGGAATGGCACTTTACAGACATGCATGAAACCCCATTTTCCTAGATCATTTGTATGTATCCTACAGGATGAGGAGGGTGGCGAGGGGGAGGATGACGATGGCAGAGAGCAACCATCCACAACAGGCAGTCTCGGTATGTGGACGTTACCCATGATGCATTGCACTTGTGCACAGATCTGAGCATGCATGGAATGTGGTGGCAGCGAGGTGTTCAATCAAAATTTCTTGCAATTCTGTCAACTGAAATATGAATAATGTTTAAATTAAAATAGCACACATTTATTTTGTCTGAAATTTATTAATTCTTGAAGTGATATCAATGTACCAACCATGTCACCTAACTAATCAAGTGGACTGTAGCAGCCATCAGGTTCCTGTGTGGTCATGATCTAAGCCAAAGGTTGTTTCAAATGTAAAAAGTGCATCTTGATATTTAGTGATCATTGTCGGTTGTTTTAATTGTGTTAATGTTTTATTTGTTTTGCTTATGTTCTTGCAGTGTTACTTATATGCGTAGCTGATTTTTTTACCATGTACTCAGAATGAAAACCAGAATGTATAATTTGATGCTTTTTTCAGCTTGAATGTGATATAATGAATACAAATTTCTTGCTACCAATTATGCAGCATTGATATCTTTTTTGCATTAAATTCAGATGCAAATGTTTCTCTTTAAAGAATTGCATATAAATCGAATATATTGAACATATAACTCATTTAATGATGATTGTATCCATCATGGTAGCAAGATAATGTGCCATGTTTTTCTGAGACTGGACCGGTTGGCTCAGTTGGCATATTGTTGGACTTTCAAATTCAAGGATTGCAGTTTTGATCCCCAGCCTGAACACATAACATATGTGGCGGTAAATTGGTCATGAAATCCTTTCTATAGTAAGTCTCCCCTTACCTCTAATCCAAGTGGGGCAGTTGTGGGTTACTGGCATAAGTATGTGCACTTGGTTATGATAATCCAGCTAACCAGGAAAGTGTAGAAAATATGACAGTGATAGGACTGAAATGGCGCTGAAAATGGTGATGAATCTAACCAAGATGGAAGAAAAATCCTTGTATAATTGTAAAAATAAGTGTGTGTTGAAAAAATCTATTTACACATAATTGTTTACAGCAGGGTTTCTACTAGTATAGCATTAAAGTTTGTTTTTTAGCAGTTTGTTTTTAGCACACAAGTACACATATCCATCTTATCTTAATTGTCCTTTACTTATTTTACATGTGCATTTCATTATTATTAGCTGCAGACCTTGTCGGTAATTAATTCAGGAAACAGATTTTTGTAACATCTAGCATTAACTTTTTATCACAAGTTATATGTACAAGTTTTGTCACAATTGATCCTTCATTAACTCTCATTACTTCACTCTATCTTCTTCTTAACTGAATAATTGTATTTATTAAAATGTATGCTTCACACATTAGTTTTGCCCATAATACACTCTGATTGTTGTTTTTGTTGTCCCCTACTGGTTTCACCGGAGGGGACTTAAGGTTTGCACTCTGTGCGTCTGACTGTCTGTGAGTCTGTCTTCTGTCTGTCACACTTTTCTGGATCCTGTGATATCTTTAAAGTTCTTAATATTTTTTCATGAAACTTGAAACATGGATAGATGGCAATATGGACATTATGCACATCATTTCATTTTGTTCCTACGTCAAAAATTCTGGTTGCTATGGCAACAAATAGACTAGAAATACTGCTGAAAATGGTGGTTTTCTGGATCCTGCGATAACTTTAAAAGTTCTTAATATTTTTTCATGAAACTTGAAACATGGATAGATGGCAATATGGTCATTATGCATGTCATTTCATTTTGTTCATACGTCAAAAATTCTGGCTGCTATGGCAACAAATAGACTAGAAATACTGCTGAATGGTGGTTTTCTGGATCCTGCGATAACTTTAAAAGTTCTTAATATTTTTTCATGAAACATGGATAGATGGCAATATGGACATTATGCACGTCATTTCATTTTGTTCCTACATCAAAAAATCTGGTTGCTATGGCAACACATTAAAAAAAATATTCTGACAATGGTGGAATTTCTGACAATGGTGGAGCTGGTAGGGGACATTTATTGCTTGGCAATAGTCTTGTTTCTTTGTTACTTCATAATTGTATGTATTGACATAGATCTATATGTTTCCCATTTTTGTTTTACCCATAATGCACTCTTACTGTTTTAATTGTTTTGTGTTTAATTCCCTGTTTACCAAAATTTAACAAATGCAATAATGTGATCGTTTCTCTATTATTTGTGTACCAGTATATGAGTTTATTATGAATCACCCTGCAGGGTTCAGCATAATCATTCAGCATATCCAGCTTGGGGTCAATGTGTTGTGTTCCATTTTCATTTATGTGTTTGCATTTATTCTTTTTACGTTAACGATTTTCCAGTAATGCATGCTGTATAAGTTGACCATACATTTTTTATTACCATATTTTTATCTCCACAATATTGTCTTACCTTCTCATTTGTTATTTGATTGTTGTGTTATCCAGGCTATCTGATATCTGTTGAAGATATTTTGGGTATGAAAACCAGATGTATTATATTCAACCCCATATATTATTTAAAACATAGAGCATTGCCCTGGTGTATATGAGCTTTCTGGCTTCTATGGTGGTGGGAAATGGCTTTTGTCTCCACAAAGCTCTAGAAATCATTTAAGATTTATTTTATAATATATAATAAAAATGAGTTTTTATATTTAAGATAATACAATTATTTCAAATTTATCATTTTGTATTGATCATTAAAAAACAAGTACCCATGTATAGGATTAAGACCATTGTAAATAAAAAGACATACACAAGAATGACGATGATGTTAAAAAAGTTATTCTGATTCTAACATGAGCTCACAATTTTATATGTTTTTAGTAAAATTCAAACTGTAATTTCCTGTTTCAGCCAAAACTTTGCACCAATGTTAACCATCATAATATGATGTCATCTGTGTAACAACAGGCTCATTATCTAAGAGTTCAAGGTCACAGTTAGAGGAAAGAGGTCAGAATTGGCCATTACAGCTTAACAATTCTAGTCGAAGCCTTTACTTTGCCATGCATTGATAGATTTTAAAATACATGGGCAAAAAGGTCAACCATCTAAGACAATATGTGTAACACTTATCTATCTGCCTAAAAGGTCAAGGTCAAACTTTGAGTTAAAAGGTCAACAACTTGTCCATGCAGGCTGTAATAACTTTGTCATTGTGCTATTTTCCAGTAACTTACCTTAAGTGACTATTTTTAAATGACTTACCACTAGTGTCTTCCATGTGGAGATGGCATTTTGTGTGTCAATTCTGTAACCTGCCTGACAGGTCAAGGTCACAACTAAAGGTCAAAGTGGGCTTTAAAGCAGTTTGTTCTGGGATGAAAGGTCAAGGTCATCCTTCAAGGTCAAAGGTCAAATATATGGGGGGACGTAGTGTTTCACAAACACATCTTGTTATAATTTTAAATTTTATATAACTTACCACAAATGACAACAATTAAGAGATTAAGTGTGGCATGCATCACCTGCCTCAGTACATCAAAGGTTTATGTCCCAGTTAGAGGTCAAATTGACCTTTATCAGCTTGTTTTGTGCTAAAGCTGAGTTTTTAGGCAAAAGTCGATTGTGGTGGAATCTGTGCCCTATGGACATTCAAAAATACCTGTAAATATTAATATTTTACTCCAAAATTTAGTTATTTTATGTGCCTGTCAAAATCTATTCATTTCTCTAAATACAAAATTAAGGTGTTTGATACCAGCATAAATCAATATGTTACTTCCAGACCAAAATCTAATTGTTGATAGTACCTGTCAAATTCAATATATTATTTCCAGTCCAAGAGTAGTTGATAAAATGAAGTTATAAAACAATACATTACTCAAAGTCAAAAATTTAGTTGATGAGTTGAAGTACAGGAAGAAATCAATATATTACTCCGCAGCCAATATTTAGTTGTTGATAGTTCAAGTATAAATCATTTTATTACTACCAGTCCATGAGTAAGTTGATGATAAAAGTGTACATGAGAAAATCAATACACTACTCTCAGTCCAAAATTTCTTTAATGATGGAACCTGCAATTATAAATATTACTCCCAGTCCAAAATCTGGTTGTAGAAAATACCTGTCAAAATCAAGAAATTATTCACAGCCCGAAATTAAGTTGATGATAGTACAGTTATAAATTAATACATAACTCCCAGTTCAAAATGTAGTTGTTGATATTCCCTGTACAAATTAATAAAGACCCTCCATTTATCCCGGTCCAAAATTTAGGACCTTTAAAAATCAATAGATAACTTCTATTTTTAAATTAAGTTGGTGATAGTACTTGTAGAAAGCAATATATTTTTCCCATTTCCAAATTAAGTTAGTGATAGTACTAGTAGCATCAATATATTACTCCATTGCTTAATTAACTCAGTGATCTGATTAGCTTTTGAGATGGACATTTTATTTTTAAAGTAGTTGTTCTAAAAATATTTCGAAAAGAAGATAATGAATCTCAGACCTAATTGACAACTATTAATGTCTTTGACTGAATTATTTAAAAAATGAAATTAGAATTAATTACCGTAAAAATACATGATTAATGTTGTGGTATTGGTTGAAAAAAATAGAGGTGAAATTGTTTGTTGAAATAAAAGCCCAGTTGGTTCAAAGGTTTTAATTGGAATTGAATGTAAGATAATATGTTGAATATCTAAAAAGATATTGGAAGATTTTATTTGCAGATTTTCCAATGAGTAATTAATTATTTGCAGTTTAATATATTGATGTATTGGTTGTTACAACAGAGGTTTGATGAATATTGTTTACACTTCAATATTAAAGGGGCCTTTTCACAGGTTTTGGCATGTTTTCAATTTTGTCATTAAATGCTTTATATTGATAAATGTAAACATTGGATCTAAGAAGCTCCAGTAAAAAAAATCAAGAATAACATTTAAAAAAAAAAAAAAAAAAAAAAGGAAACCTCAGCAGGGCTGGAACCACTGACCCCTGGAGTCAAAACGCAACCAAATAGACCGCTCGGCCATCCTGCCAAGTATGTGTAACAGACGTATTTTATACTTCATAAAAGCAATCTATGTAGTTTCACAAAATATAACGACAACAACAGAACTTTCCAATTTTTTCAAACGTTTCGCGTTGCAACGCTTTATAATTTTCAGGTTTTTAAATCGTTGAAAGATGCATATTAATAAATGGCTATATTAGAGCATGGTAAATGTTCAGTATTACTGTTTCCCCACAAATATCATAACTAAAATGAAAATTTGCGAATCTGGAACAACTTTTTTCAATTTTGTCAATTTACCAATGCGTGAAAAGGCCCCTTTAAGGCCTTTCTGTTTTAATGGTTAATTTTACAAAAAATCCTTTTTTTTATTCTGCTGCTCCTGCTCAATCAAATAAATCAGAATAAATTGTAAGGATTGCTTTTAGAATAATTAAAAGCATTACTGTTTGAAGCAAAGTAATTGATTTGGTACCAATTGGACTGGACGTTATTTAGGCACTTTGTACTGACTGGTTTTTGTGTATGGAAAACAATACCTACAATAAAACCATGCAATTCCATACAAACAGTATAGCAATTCTGACATTATTGTTACAAATCTCTGCAGTGATGCAATTGATAATTTTAGGCCCCCAAACCTTTGTATTCCATGTTTTTATCACTACACTGTATATACATGTACCTCTTATGGACAGTCCATCGTAAATACTTAATGAATAAGGTCAAATTTAACTCTTGAATATAAACTATAGTGTTTTATTTTATTTTTCATTTAATTGCATATATTATTAAAGAAAACGAAACACAATAATCAATTTGCATGAACATTTAATATCAGTGTTTCAAGTTGTATGGATATATGAAATGCTTACTTTATTCTGCAAAATGTTCTTGCTGAATTTTCACACATTATTATACACACACAAAAAATGCACTTAATGTTCACATGGATGATGAAAACACGCATGAAATAAATTTGGGTATCGAAAATAAACAATAACCTGTGATTTGCCTATCATGGTCATCATCAGTTAAGAATGATACATGAATATAAACAGATGTCTTAAAATAATTGTATCAATAATGCACGCTAGATATCTAAATTTTGAATCGGACACAGATTTTATGGGAATATTCATGAAGACCAGGTTACATGTATACATAAATATATGAATATTTGGTATAATACTTAAATTTGAGCTCCACGCAAGACTATTGTAACTCACTTTTTGAAAATTTTACAGGAGAAGCAAAAAACATTTTATTATGCCCCCCTTCGAAGAAGAGGGGGTATATTGCTTTGCTCATGTCGGTCTGTCGGTTGGTCGGTCCGTCCACCAGGTGGTTGTCAGACGATAACTCAAGAACGCTTGGGCATAGGATCATGAAACTTCATAGGTACATTGATCATGACTTGCAGATGACCCCTATTGATTTTGTGGTCACTAGGTCAAAGGTCAAGGTCACGGTGACCTGAAATAGTAAAATGGTTTTTTGAATGATAACTCAAGAACGCATACGCCTAGGATCATGAAACTTCATGGGTAGATTGATCATGACTTGCAGATGACCCCTATTGATTTTGAGGTCACTAGGTCAAAGGTCAAGGTCACGGTGACCCGAAATAGTAAAATGGTTTTCGGATGATAACTCAAGAACGCATACGCCTAGGATCATGAAACTTCATAGGTAGATTGATCATGACTTGCAGATGACCCCTATTGATTTTGAGGTCACAAGGTCAAAGGTCAAGGTCACGGTGACCCGAAATAGTAAAATGGTTTTCGGATGATAACTCAAGAACGCATACGCCTAGGATCATGACACTTCATAGGTACATTGATCGTGACCCGCAGATGACCCCTATTGATTTTCAGGTCACTAGGTCAAAGGTCAAGGTCACAGTGACAAAAAACTATTCACACAATGACTGCCACTACAACGGACAGCCCATATGGGGGGCATGCATGTTTTACAAACAGCCCTTGTTTTTCTTAATACTTTTGTTAAAGACAGGAGTTCCTGATTGTGAGTACAAAATAACAATCTATTAAATATGGAATAGTAAAATCAAAATTAACTTTCATGGTATTTTATATTTTGAACTTTGTTTGAGTTACGATACTTTTGCAGGGAAAATGCTAAATTTTTGGGTGGGTTTTCCACGGAAAAGTATCGTAACTTGAGTTACGATACTTTTCCGTGCATTTTGAGTTAAGATACTTTTCCGTGCAATATACCATACAAATGGAAGGAATATTTAGTTGCAAAACTATCGTATTTTTTGTTGTTGAAGTTTTCAGCTGCTATAAATTAAAAAGATTTATCTGCTTTAATTTTAGCAACTTGTATAATCATTTCTATAATGGCCAGACTTACAGTAAGTTAAGGAAGATCTAAACAGAAACTGTTAATATTTTGACACTTATATTCAATAACTCTTGAACAGTATGAAACATTTATTCCAACAACATTGATTTTAACTAAAAAATTGATACAAGTCAAGAAATAATGGGAAAATATTGGGAATTTATCAGTAATTACATGTTCAGCTCTCTTTTAGTTGGTGTTGTTCTAAAATACTTGTAATAGTATTAATTTATTTTGCATACGTATTTCTAAAAGATAATAATCTTTATATGTTCACAGAAATCTATAACAAAAATGGGATGTATTTTAAAATATATAGTGATAATGATTTAAACTAAAATCCAGAATCATTATTCAATAATGTGCAATATTGTCAAGGCTATTATCATAATTATTTGATGGTTATAATGATAATGCTTATAATCTGACTAATATTTTAGAATGATATGGAGAAAATATCCTTTTGAAATCCTTTTAAGTAAAAATTTATTCCCATGCTATTCACCCACTTATATTATGGTTTACAAACATCAACAGTACTGCACTATTTCCAGTATGAAAAAACAATCTTACATTTCTTATTGTTATAACTTGCTTACAAGTTTCGATATAAATAGAACTAAATTTTGATGGATTGGAATTAGTGAAATCCAAAGTGACAGCGTTATAATAAATTACAAGAGACTGTAATTTAATCAATTACAAATATCAAAATTATAAAATGGCCAGTTTACACCTGTATATGAAGAGACTGTTACTCTACTCATGAGGCAGAAGTAGAAAAAATCAATGGTGCACCATTTCAAGAAGGTTGTCTGCACAAAGACCTTATGATGTCTCTTATTTTTATAGGAATCAAATCATCCCTCAATAAGAATATTGTGCTGGGTCTTGGTATGTCTCTATATTGTGTAAAGGCACATAGATTTACAGTATATTCCCCACCGTCATAACACAACTGATACTTTAATTGATTTGGATATGGTTTTAAATTAAAATCAATCTACCTTTTCCCGCTCTGTTGTGCCAGTGAAAAACAAATGTATTCTATAAACATGCCTTACAGTCATAGAAGTTATCTAAGGAAGTCTATAAAACTTTACTATTCCCTAGACAACATGCCACACCATTTCCTAGACTATCAAACTATTTTGTCTTCTTGTCTTAGCATTCCTTAGACTACTGATCTCAACCTGACTATTCCCTACAAAAATGACTTCAACATCACTATTCCCTTGACAAGCTGCCTCACTATTCCTTACAATTAACTGACCTCAACTTCACTATTTCCTAGACAACTAACCTCAACTTCACTATTCCATAGACAACTGACCTCAACTTCACTATTCCATAGACAACTGACCTCGGCTTCACTATTCTATACACTAGAATCCTCACTTTTGCGTCACTTTTGACCTCAACTTCATTATTCCATAGACAACTGACCTCAACTTCACTATTCCCCATACAACTAATCTCAACTTTACTATTCTATAGACAACTGACCTCAACTTCACTATTCCATAGACAACTGACCTCAACTTCACTATTCCCTATACAACTGATCTAAAACTTCACTGTTCCCTAGACAACTGGCCTCAACTCACTATTCCATAGACAACTGTCCTTAACTTCACTATTCCCTATACAACTGGCGTCAACTTCACTATTCCATAGACAACTGACCACAACTTCACTATTCCCTATTTAACTGACCTAAAACTTCACTGTTCCCTAGACAACTGACCTCAACTTCACTATTCCCTAGACAACTGACCTCAACTTCACTATTCCCTAGACAATTGACCTTAGATTCCTGACAACTGACCTCAAGTTCACTATTCTAAAAACTAATAGCCTTACTTTCGCTTGACTTTTGACCTCAACTTCACTATTCTGTAGACAATTTGCCTTACCATTCCATTGACTATCAACCTTAACTTCACTATTCTTTTAAATAGCTACCTTAATATTCCTTATTCTAATGACCTCAACTTCACTATTCCCTAGACTTCTTGCCTTACCATTCCCTAGGCTACCAACCTAAACTTTGCTATTATTGTCCCTATCTACATGTACCTAAATTTTCCCTATTACCAACTTCTATTCCTTTATGCATCAAACTACCGAAATTTTAGGAAAAAGAAAATGCGTTTGTCTAAGTTTTCTAGGTCTGAATCCTTAATTAATGAATGAATAATAAAGTATGTTTCTTCAAGGCCGTATATTTCACCGAAACACCTGAAATGTCAGGTACAAAGTAACATGGATTTTGTGTCAAACAAAGTTTGCGGGTATATTCACCCTCGCTGATGTCATAGTTATAGCTTTGTAAATGGCAACTTAAAACAAACTATGTACTCTGTAAATCAATAAAGCTTTTGGGCCCACAAGGGATAATTGATTAATCTAAAGTCTGATAGTCCAGTTAATACACAATGACCTTCCATACATTTTCAGTACTATTATGCATTTGGTTTACACATCAGGCACCTTTTGTCAGAAATCACAAGTTGATTTCAATCTAGAAAAGTGAGAATTTTCAATGTAAAAGGCTTAGATAGAATAATTACATGATTCACCAATATGTTAATACTAATTTTAATTTATAATATATATTTTTATGTCCCCCACTATAGTACTTTAACATTTGCAATAACTTTTGCAATATTGAAGATAGCAACTTGATATTTGGCATGCATATGTATCTCATGGAGCTGCACATTTTGAGTGGTGAAAGGTCAAGGTCAAGGTCATCCTTCAAGGTCAAAGGTCAAATATATGGGTCAAAATCGCTCATTTAATGTACACTTGCAGTATTTCAATATTCAAGATAGCAGCTTGATGTTTGGCATGCATGTGTATCTCATGGAGCTGCACATTTTGAGTGGTGAAAGGTCAAGGTCATCCTTCAAGGTCAGATGTCAAATATATGTGGCCAAAATTGCTCATTTTATGAGTACTTTTGCAATATTGAAGATAGCAACTTGATATTGGCATGCATGTGTATCTCATGGAGCTGCACATTTTGAGTGGTGAAAGGTCAAGGTCAAGGTCATCCTTCAAGGTCAGAGGTCAAATATATGTGGCCCAAATCGCTTATTTTATGAATACTTTTGCAAAATTGAAGATAGCAACTTGATATTTGGCATGCATGTGTATCTCATGGAGCTGCACATTTTGAGTGGTGAAAGGTCAAGGTCAAGGTCATCCTTCAAGGTCAAATATATGGGTCAAAATTGCTCATGTAATGTCACTTCTGCAACATTGAAGCTAGCAATTTTATATTTGAAATTCATGTGTATCTCATGGAGCTGCACATTTTGAGTGGTGAAGGGTCAAGGTCAAGGTCATCCTTCAAGGTCAAACATCATATAGGGGTCAAGGTCATCCTTCAAGGTCAAACATCATATAGGGGGACATTGTGTTTGACAAACACATCTTGTTTAATTGATAACATGTTATAAATGTTATTAAAATACTAGTATTAAAAAAGTGATTATTTTTCAAAATAGTCAAAGCATTACATGCATTCATGAAAACAAGAAATTATAAAATTATGATGTAGAGCCTTTATATTAATTTATTTTTATAGTTGAAAAAAAAATCATCTTTAAAATCAAATAGTACTGGTAATAATTTATATTGCAGATGCTTTTCCTTACAATTCTCTGCATCCTTTAATCGCCATACATTTCAATGAGTGCAAACATAGTTAACAATCTTGTCGGAGTTGTATGACAGTGTTGGCCTATCAACATAATACATTGTTTTAGGGTCTTTATGTCGCATTTGCCTTGTCTTTTAATGCGGATTTTAAATTGCAAATGAATATTTTTTTATTGAATACCTTTCTTTAAAGACCTAAAAACATTTGTTTGTAAACTGGCAATAAAACAAAATTATGCTTCGATGTTGACATATCTGCAACAGTGCTCCAGCTAGGATTTGAAAAGGGCAGGTTGGCTTTTTTGTCAAAAGGGCACTTTAGACACGCAGTATTTTGTCAAAAGGGCAATTTCGACGCGCAGTATTTTGTGAAAAGGGCACGTTCGAGCGCTCGGGTGTTTCTGGAATGCTTTCTGTTGCATGTTAATTTATATGTTATTTATAATTGTTAGAATATATTATTCCCATTAATATTAAACCATTCAATCAAATATAATGTCTACAATGAGGATTAAATTAATACAATGAATAATCATATGTAAAAAAAAAAAAAAAAAAAAAAAAATTCTTGGGGGGGGGGGCAGGGGGGGGGGGCAGGCGGAGGTTCGGGAGGGCAGGGCGGAGGTTCGGGAGGGCAGGGTGCGGCGCCCTTCGATTTAGGCCTAGCTGGAGCACTGTGTAATATAACCATAATTTACACGAAGCTCAAACCCCTTACCGACACATTTACTTGTATGAGTTGCAAAACTATAAATGTGTCTACATTTGTATGTGTTGAATGAACAAATCTATAGAAAAATTAGGGATTTCCAAATTGCTATATCCTTTATTCTATTATACTACAAAACAAAGATTGTCAAACAGTTTTTCAGATCCTAATTAAACTCTCCTTGAAGACAATACAGAAAGTTTTTGATTTTGCTTACCGGTAAAAGGTATTTGTTAAAAATGGGAAAATTTCAATTGGGCCTACTGGGGTAAATCTCTCCAACATTGTAATGGCTCTTGGTAAAACTCAATTTAATAAGGAGAAAACCCGAGTAAGACATCTAGGCCAAAAAAATAAATATTACCAACAATAATGATGGATGTAGATTGCAATGATCGTTCTGAACAGAAAACAGAAAAAAATCAACAGAAGGATATAAAATGCACTTTGTTGACTTATGTGGAAAATATTTACTATAACCATGCTGAAAATAAAATAAAAAAATTCCAAGTACTAAGTTTTAACATATTGCAATGTAAAACATGCCCCTGAGAACTCAAGTTACGATAGTTTTGCATGAAATAATTTTCATGATGTAATGCATTTTTGTATGCAAGACTATCGTAACTCTAGTTACGATAGTCTTGCAGGGAAAATATTGCTATTTTTGAGTTATGATATTTCTGCGCTATAATCATTTCAACTGTTAAGATTGGAAATATAGTGCTAGTAATTTTGCAGTATAATTATGTATATCATTAAAATACTAAGGAAAATACCAAAAAGTCATTTTATGAAAAAAGTTGAGTTACGATAGTTTTGCGTGGAGCCCACGTAGTTAAAGGATTGTTTTGTGAACAGGAATGCGAAACACGGTTTCTGGAAAATTTCAAGTGGAATGTTTAACGGGTATGTGTATGCTACATGTTAACTTTTCAGACAATTTTACCAGTTATTTTGTCATGTGTTCTTACTTCAGTATTGCCATATTTATGTTATTCGTTGTTTTGAAATGCCTATTTCATTAAATGTGACATTTTCTATTAGATGAATATTTTGGTCAGCTAATATAAAATAAAACACATGCATGCATTTTCCGTTACAGTTATTTCTAATGGTTTGTTTATCTATGGATAGTTTGTGTAATGTTCATTTGAATATCATAGCAATGGCAATTAACAGTTAATTACAGTTTACTTGCTTGTGCACCAATAAAACACAACATTAAACACAGTATCAGCAAGAGTCGATACATAAAATTGGCTAAAAAAAAACAGATTCAATGTGGGCCACAGTTTAAAAAAAACAAGCCTGAATGCTGACTTAGTAAAAACTTAATCTAATATTGTTAGGAACAATATAAACCAATGGTGATATTTTGTCTTTCTGAGAGGAAAAAAAATCCTTTCTCTTACGATCTTGTGGTGACTTGATGGTAAAACAAACAATAAAATATAAGCATCCGCATGTTTAAAATGCATGTACCATTTTTAGTTTGTGGGCAAAATCATACATCTTATTTTACCATTCAAGCTGGGATTTCAAATCTTAATGCAGTAACCTCCAGGCATCATTTTAAATTTCATTTCCTTGGGAATAGTTTCCTCTGAAGTATATTGATAAGTACATATTCATTGGGATTCAATTGAGCCGCGTTCTGAGAAAACTGGGCTTAATGCATGTGCGTTAAGTGATGTTCCAGATTAGCCTGTGCAGTCTGCACAGGCTAATCATGGATGACACTTTTCTCTTTTATGGTATTTTTAGTTTCAAGGAAGTCCCTCCTTGCCGAAAATCAAGTTAAGGCAGAAAGTGTCGTCCCTGATTAGCCTGTGGGGACTGCACATGCTAATCTGGGACGACACTTTACGCACATGCATTTATCCCAGTTTTCTCAGAACAAGACACAATTGATACTGTAGATGAAGATGGTTTTGGTTAAATTTACTGTTTTTCCCATAGAAGTAATGCTTTTTGGTAACTTCTGTATAGAAAAGCCCAGACTCAGTACCTATATCACCTGCATGAATAGACTTGTCTTGTAGACATTATGTAATATATCTTGATTGGAACTCAGGCATATTCTTTAAAGTATTTTAAAGTATGTCCTGCAATTATATAGTGCTTTATATTATTATTTACTTTTGTATTTTTATGAAGTTAGTCCATATTCAAAGAATATTAAAAGTTGTGTACGTAACCTTGGTTTGTACTCACAATTAATGGTATTCTTATTTACAAGCAACTCCTTTGTTGCCTAAACATTTTAGTGAAAAATGTAATAGTAAGAAATCATGCGAGCAATTTCTTTATTGTTCTTTTTACTTTCACAAGTGTTATAGTTATTGCATACTTTGTTTCATGTTGATACCTTAAAGATAAGGAAACAATTTTCTCATATAGTTCTTGACCCAAAAAAGTTAATATTTTTAACTAATATATTTATTAAATAAGCAATTTTCATAGTACCACCTCATGCATTGATAAATATGAGTGTCCATATAGGAAAACAGGGATTAATGCATGTGCATTAAGTGTTGTCCCAGATTAGCCTGTGTAGTCAGCTCAGGCTTATCACGGAGGACACTTTCTGCTTTTATGGAATTTATGTTTCAAAGGAAGCCTCTTTTTTTAGCACAAATCCAGTTAAAGCATGGGCTGCACAGGTTTATGTGGGATGACACTTTACGCACATGTATGCATTTTACCCTGTTTTCCTATATCGAGGCTCATATACAAGGTAAGGTTTGAATGTTGACAGGGGCACAGTATGGTGGGGGTAGTGACCTCTTCTACAGCCAGTTTGAGCTGCACGCCCGGGAGCAGAAGGTCAACCAGATTGTGCTACTTGAGGTACAGTTTCCTTGCGTGATGATCACCAGAGTGTAAAATCCAACCCTGTTATCTCTTTGCTGCTCAAAAATCGCATTTTGGCTGATTGGTAGTGCCTTAGATAATCAAACAAAATTAAATAATTTTCTAAATAGATTCAAATATTAAGGTTTCTTATCCAACCCTTACATATTGAAGAGCAGCAAACAGCATACCTGAACAGACTGCCAGTTTCTCACAGTCTGTTCTGGATTTTACTTTTATGCTGGTAGCATATTTCTATTTTCACTCAATGCTTCTAAGCAAGAATGGGTTATGCTGTCAAACTCACAATAGTTTTCAACAGATCATAAACAACTGATGATCAGCCATATCAGCCCTAAATCAAACAAATCAGAATAATGGCAGAATATTATTAGCTCACATGAGCACCACAAGGGTCATTGGTTTGATATATATGGTGTATAACAGTATATTGTTTTCCTCTTCTGTCCACATTTTTCTGTGTCATGCATAGTAAAAAAACTCATTAAAAAAACACAAGTATTAGACAAATATCACAAAATTTACACATAACAGGTTAGCTTTTACTTGTCTCAGGTAAGCATCCTAGGACCATTAGGCTCTCTTGTAGCATTACATGATGGAGAAAAAATTTAAGCAAATTTATATTAAACTTAGTAAAAGAGGAAACCTTGTTAGACATTTACCACTGCTTGACATACAGACTGATTCTCATTTTGAAATATGCAATAACGACAACTCAATTAAAAATCTCTTTTTTAGACAATATTTGTGTCACGCCATTACAGGATGCCATATTCCGGGTCAAGCAGGTGTTTAACAAGGAATTTGATGAACTCTTCATCAAGAAAGAGCAGGAGATAGGGAAGATCGCGGAGAAGAACAAACGCATCAAGAAGATAATTGCTGACCTTGAATTCGTTGAGGATGTCATCGAACCGTCCCTGACAATTGCAGAGAAACCTGAGATGATGTTAACTGTAAATGATGATGAGGTATGTGCGGTGTGTGATGGAAGTAAAATTCTTTTTAGACGATTGCTGCAACAATTTGTTATTTAAAGGTTAAGTTTAAGGGCTTATAGTGAAAATGTTGTTTCTGGTAATGAAATATGAGGCAGTAAAAACGGTTTTCAAGCAAAACTTAAAAATATAAATTAATAAAATATTGTTAGATATGAGCTTTGATTTTTGTTTGGTTGATTAATTTAAATCAAAGATTAAGATGATATTGGAAAATATTTGGTTTACGCAAAAGCAGAAGGAGTGTCATTAGTATGTGATCAAAATTTCACCTCCGTTCATATGTCATTTAATGAGCCTATTTCTGGGAAAACTGGATTTATAGCCTGTGTGTAAAGTGTAGCCCCAGATTAGTCTGTGCAGTCTGCACAGGCTAATCAGGGACAACTTTTTCCGCTTTTATGGAATTTTTTTGTTTGTAAGAAGTGTCTTCTGAACTAAAACTGGAAAGACTACTCTGGGACACTTTACGGACAAATGGTTTCTTTTTTCAATATTTTAGGTCAAAGTGGAGAAGTTCTACACGCCTGAGCAGCGTAAGATAATGGAGAAGAAGCAGAAGGAAGAAGAAGAAAGGCGCGCACGTGAGCGAGGTGATAACGCACGTGAGAGGGCGCTCAACGAGATGATGGGTGGAGTGCTGGAGGTCAAGAAAGAAGACGAGTTGAAGAAGGTAGGGTATGGAGTTGGATGTCAGGTTTATGGTGGGATGTTTACATACTTGTACATTTTCAGCAGGTTCCCCAACCCCAACTCTCCCATGAGCTGTCTCTTAACTCTCAGCACACTATGCGTCCATTGCATTCTTGCTGTAGTCTGGTTGGGATTAAAACCTGTGACCTCACCTTGTTTTGTTGCTCATGTTGAAAATGTGGGTTTCATGTCAAGTATTATTTGTCTTGAAGGCTTACTCAAGGCTTTTTAATTAGTAGATCTTTTTTCGGTGTAGCTGTCTAAGCCAGCTTATCACCTTACCTTACCTTTGTAAGTGTCCAATAAAATTCAAATAAAATTTCCCACGGCTAGATACGAATGAATACACTTCATTTATTCCCTAAGCTGATTTGAGCATAATACCTCAGACCATTGGAAACATTACCGCGTCTTTGTAGTATAGCGTGTAACAATGTTTTACTGCGTGTTCAGCATGAAACAATTTTATCTCTAATGAAAAGGCTCGATGGATAGAACAGTTTTACACTCAACTCTTGACATCAATACAGTTTTGTGTGCCCCTTTATATTATGAGGATTGTCAGCGCCAGAGCGTTTTTACTTAAAGGTTATGTTCTCATATTGAATAATTACAACCATATTGCTGCCTGTGAACTACTATATTTTAGTACATAAAAGTATCCTTTTTTCTTATCCTGATATTTGTTTTGGCCAAACCATTTTTAATTTATTTTCTAAATTGAACATTATACATGTAAAAGTATAAAGCTTTAAACAAGCCGTCGTTCCAGCAGTGGATTTGTGACCTCACTTTAATGCATTGCATTCCAACCCACAAGGTATCAGGTCAGTTCGCGGCCAGTAAACGGATTGTTATATAATATAGGCACTATCACGTTAACTAGGTGAACTTGAATTGTATTTAGACCAGAAATATGTTAAATGAAGATATTCGGCTATATAACTATGGTAGGTCAATCGTAGATTCTTAATGCGTTTTCAATCAATATTATTTTTTATTAATTAAACAAGCGTTATTCCACCTTTTTGACCAATTTGTTAAGCATGAGCGCGATGATTCCCGATACTGTTAAAAATCGAATCAAATAGCAATGCCCGACACACCACTTAAACAGGTTTGTTCGAAGAGCGCGCTTATAAATATTTAAAATATGTACTGATACTTTGCGTGTGGCCGGTTGACTTATATGTTATAATTTCACTTCCATTCTTCTTTTAATTTTCTGTTTTGTATCTATAGATATATAATATGTAATAATGTAAAATACGCCGCAAAACTCCGCGTAACATCCCGTTCTCAGTGTGATGCAGCTGAGAACTGCATGGCAAACAACATTCGCTATCTTAGATCTCATTCATTAAACTCTTTACCTTTCATAAACTCCAACCACAATCAACGCCATATATCTTTTTAAAAAGATATTTCTTGTTAGATTTTAGATGCAAGCTATATGATGCAGCTATCAATTATAGCATCAAGGCCAAGCTACCTGGAATTGTTTTATCTAAGATAAATAAAATGTAACAATAAATTTATAATACATCTGACAATTTGTGCAGGCCCATTTCTAAATTTCCTAGTCCGGAGCTTACTGTCAATTGCAAATTTCGATACCTTGCTGTAAGTGTTTTTGTGATATTAATGTAGTGGATTTCAAAACATAAATTGTTTCATTGGATATTTTTTTAGATACATTTAAACAAAAATTTCAGTCTACCAAAACATATCATTTCTAATATGTGTTATTTAACACTTTTCCAATCAAATGCAAAGTGAAAATGGATATGCAACTAGTATGAAACCAGAATAGTTTGCAAGTTACTCAAGTAACTGGTAGGCTATTCATGTTTTATGCTGTAGCTGCTTATCAGTATCTTATAGTTGGAAATAAAAGCTTTAACATCTGAATCTAGTAAGAAAGGTCTTGAATTTTTTATGTGACTAAAATATGTCCAAGTGTGTATCAAAGTGGTAACGGGTAAAGTTAGCATTTTTTGACATGCCTACATGTGGTCATACATTTCCAGGACATCCCCAGACCGTCTTTCATCACCACCAAGGCCGAGGCTGAATGGAGTGAAGACGAACAGAAGATCGCTAAAGATTATGAGAGGAGAGTGAAAGAACTGCAGGAAGAGAGGGAGAAATACAGAAAGGTAAGCACCGTAGCCTCATGAGCCTTGTTCTGGGAAAACTGAGCTTAAGCCATGGGCCTAAATTGTGGCCCAAGATGGACTGCAAAGGCTTATCAGGAATGACACTTTCCGCTTTTAGGGAATTGAATGGTAAAGGAAGTCACTTCTTCACAAAATTCAGTTAACTCTTTCAGTGCTGGAACCAAATTTTGAAGGCATTTGCAAACAGTTTGGATCCAGATGAGACGCCACAGAACATGGCGTCTCATCAGGATCCAAACTGTTTGCTATTCTGATAGTATTCTTTGAAAAAAATCGAAGAAAATGCTTATTTTAGAAATTCAGCAGACGACATTTTAGCAGACAACAAATTTCCCAGCATGCAAAGGGTTAAGTCAGAAAGTGTTGCTGGTGATAAGCTTGTGCGCCTTACACAGGCTAATATTGGACATTACTTTACCCAAATGGATTAAACCTAATTTTTCTGTAAGGAGACTTTTATGTTTGCTCTTGCTTGTACACACACTGAATACATTAGTATTCTGAATTTGGTTCCAACTCTCTGCACACGTGAGTTGATGGTCGCCATATGGAGAAGGTGTTGTTTCCTCTACATATTACAATTGATTATCTTCTGAAAAGGTTGTGTTTTAAATAAGTCTTGGAATGGTACTACTGAATATAAGGATTAGGTAGAAGTGAATTAAACAAAAATAAAGATGACAAAAATAAATATATAACAAAATAAAACAATATAAACTATTTTATTTATGAATAAATGTTATTATGTCACTATTTGGTCATATTAAGATAAAAATTTATTATTGGTAGTTCAGGGATAAATATTAGAAAGTGCTCACTAAGCCAATGGCATCAACAATTTATGATAAATACAAAATATTCTGTACAAGAATTATGGAAATAACAAGGTTGGGAAATCATGACCAGAAAGTTAATTTCAATTTGGAGTATGAACAATACCTGTGTTTACATGATAACATACACAATTACTGCAGTACGAGTCATTCTCATGTCTCCTCTATACCCCAGCAACTGGAGACAGAGCTGCGCAAGAACCAGAGCATTATCCAAGAGGGTATGGCCGCCTTCGATGAAATGCTGAACACAGTCTTCATGAAGAAGATCAAGGTCATGATGGTCATCTACCAGGTACATGCTCAGGAAAATAGGCCATGATCTTTGTCATATTAGGACTTTTTATTCTGCAAAAAAATGGTCATGATATTCATTTGCCGGGTACATGCTGAGGAAAATACACTTTGTTTGTCTTCAGGAAAATTTGGGACACTATTAGTCCCCCACTGGTTTCACCGGAGGGGACTTTGGTCTGTCTGTCTGTCTGTCTGTCTGTCTGTCTGTCTGTCTGTCTGTCTGTCTGTCTGTCTGTCTGTCTGTCTGTCTGTCTGTCTGCTGTCTGTCTTTCTGTCTGTCTGTCTGTCTGTCTGTCTGTCTGTCTGTCTCTCTGTCTCTCTGTCTCTCTGTCTGTCGGTCGGTCGGTCGGTCGGTCTGTCTCTGTCTGTCTGTCTGTCTGTCTGTCTGTCTGTCTGTCTGTCTGTCTGTCTGTCTGTCTGTCTGTCTGTCTGTCTGTCTTCTGTCTGTCTGTCTGTCTGTCTGTCTGTCTGTCTGTCTGTCTGTCTGTCTGTCTGTCACTATTCTGGATCCTGCGATAACTTTTCTGAATATTTTTTCATGAAACTTGAAACATGGATAGATGGCAATATGAACATTTTGCACGTCATTTCATTTTGTTCCTACGTCAAAAATTCTGGTTGCTGTGGCAACAAATAGACCAGAAATACTGCTGAAAATGATGGTTTTCTGGATCCTGTGATAACTTTAAAAGTTCTTCATATTTTTCATGAAACTTGAAACATGGATAGATGGCAATATGGACATTATGCACGTCATTTCATTTTGTTCCTACGTGAACAATTCTGGTTGCTATAGTAACAAATAAAAAATTCAAAAAATTCTGACAATTGTGAAATTTCTGACAATGGTGGAGCCAGAAGGGGACATATATTGCTTGGCAATAATCTTTAGAATAAAATCCTGTTTTATTTGTCTTTAAATATTTTGTAAATCTTGGTTTGCAAGCTTTAGGAAAACCTGCTTGCTTTTAAAGAAAATAAAAAATTGTCTCAATGCTTCTAAAGCCTTCTATGATTAAATCGACACTACAGCCTGAACGACTTCACTTAGTAGGCTTTTTATGTGTTTAACTGAATGCACAAATATGTTGAAAATTGCTTGGATTTAAATGTTAAAACACATCCTTCTGGTTCTTGTTTCTAAAAATCCTTTCACAATTGCATAACTCTAACTAGTTAGGACACTAAAATGACCCTAGCTAGTTCAGTTGGTAGAGCTTGTGACTGTCAGTCAGGTGTACATGAGTGTATGTGAGCTGGAATCACATACTACTTGTGTAGGCATTGGTTGAAAAATAGTCTCAATGCTCAGTCTCAATCAAGAAGGTCAGTTACTGGAATCAGTAAGTAGAACAACTTAAACTGTTTAAGATTTTCAGGAAAAGTTTGAGTATGTTATCAGCTTGCCATGATAAGACTGAAAAATATAGGTGACAATAATAAGCACAAGCATGCTAAATAAACACATTTGTTTTAACTATTGTTTTAGGAGGAATTGAAAATTCTGCGCCTGCGCTACTCTCTCCTTATTGAAGAGGAACTAGAAACAAGAGAGAACGAACTGAATAGGCTTCTAGAGCACAAGACTGCCATGAAGGTAAGCATTGCCACGTTACCATTGTACCTTATTATAAAGCTACTCTGTGATTTCTTTACTTGAACAAATAAATGTAGGCCATGGCAGCCAAAACACTAATCTGCATAAAGCATAGCAAGGAAATATACTGTTAATGCAACATGAAATTAAATCAGTAATGTAAACAAGTATTATATTAAACATGCAAACCCTTCGTATATTTAAAACACTTGACCAGAATTCTCCCTGAATACCCAGACACATGTAGCACAGCCTTTGTTTGACAGGAAGAAAATTGTGTATCGATACCGTAACATGAATGCAACATTAAAATAATCTTATCAAATCTGCAAACAAGTCCCTTTAAAATGCACAAGATTAACATAAAATGCAATTCCAACGTGCAATTTCCTTTGATTTCTCAAACAAAGGCAAAGTAAAAAATACGGACATAAATACAATGTAAAAATTATCAGGTATGCAAAAACGTTATCACAATCAGACTATGAGCATTTAATGCTGATCTAATTGGGATTTTCCCATAATTCATAGACAAAGGCTGTCCAGATGATGATCAACACAACAATTTAAAATTCTGCTTATATATCCCTTGATGTTCCCATCGTGTCAAAACCGCATTTTACCATAATTCCCAGAATAAGGCAGTCCAGACGATGATTAACAAGGAAAGAGAGGACAATTTAACACAAAAAATTCTCATCACATTTTATGCTGATCAAACCTGAAAATATTTCATTTAAATGTCAGGCGTAGGCTGCCCAAAGGCTGATGGAAACCAACAAGAGTGTGAGTGTCTTCTATGACACGAATGACACAAAAAATTCACATGGCATTACATATAATGAAAATTATTGATAATTCCCAGGCTAAGGCAGCCCAAACATTGATGGAGACAAACAAGAGTGTGAGTGCCTACCGAGACACGTACGACATATACCTGGCGGAGGACAAGGTGATGGACAAACAGTTCAAGAAGGAGTTCCAGGATGTCTCTGCCCTGCAGCAGGACCAGCTCTACAGGTTCTTCAAGAAGAGGCCCAGGTATGTGTGTTTGCATGTGTGTGTAGATGTAAACTGAGGACCTAAACACAGGAAACTGGGGACTCTATAGGTTCTTCAGTAAGAGGCCCAGTTATTTGTGTGTGTGTGTTCAGCAGGACCAGCTCTACAGGTTCTTCAAGAAGTGGCCCAGGTACATGTATGTGTGTGTGCTTGTGTGTGTATTTGTAAACTGAGGACTTAAACACAAGAAACTGAGGACTCTATAGATTCTTCAATAAGAGGCCCAGTTATGTGTGTGTGTGTGTTCAGCAGGACCAGCTTTATAGGTTCTTTAAGAAGAGGCCAAGGTATGTGTGTGTGTGTTTGGGATATTATGACCCAGTATAGAATGCAGAACTTTGGAAACTGAGGACCCAGAATTGTTTTTTCATGTGACACAAGACCTGGTTCTTCAACAAGAAGAGGCTAAGTTATGTGTGCATACTTGCCTGCGTTTGTATGTGTGAAGATAATGGGGGTGGGGTGGCAGTAGTTTCTGTTAATGTTTGTGGGTTTGTTTGTGGTTATGAGTGGGTAGCTTGTTAATATGTTTATTTAGGTGTATATTTAGGTATAAAGTGGTTGTAGATTTTGTTGCGGGGCTGGGGGAGGGGATGTATGCTCATTAGTGGTTGGCATGCCTGGATGGGTAGCAAGAGCATGTGGAAGGGCGTGTATCTGTTTGTTAGTGGTCACTTGTTAAATTTAAATAAAGTTAAAAATACCGTTTTTAAGTTA
Source organism: Dreissena polymorpha (assembly GCF_020536995.1). NCBI lineage: Eukaryota > Metazoa > Mollusca > Bivalvia > Myida > Dreissenidae > Dreissena > Dreissena polymorpha. Next base: position 71,943,155 of record NC_068362.1, on the reverse strand, counting down.
CCTTTGTATTTTTTGTGATGAGTTATAAAGGTTCTTCAAATTTGAGTTTTACAATTAAAGTATTTAAAGCTGTGTGATGAATGTCCCTTTAACTAGGAAGATCAAAGACTCATGGAAAGCTCAGTAGGTTCACCATGAAAAGGCACAGGTATGATTGTGGCTGATTGCAAAAAAATGTAAATACCTGGAGATGGTTCTACTAAATATTGTACACAAAAATCAAACCTAATAATTGTTTAAGAAGTGCATAGTTCTGACATTTTTTAACAAATTATTGAAGTAATTATATTCATTTCCTTGTAATCTTTTTTACATTCTTTATTGGAGGAACATATTGGTCATAAACATCTATTTGCTGTAAAGTAAATTTATGTTTGTAATTATTTTTGTTGTTGATATTTAATAAGACAAGCCTTTTTTCCAAAACAGTTGACCTACATTATTGGCACCTTCTTTATAAAAAGACACTGTAATACCTGTGATTAATTGTTCCCTCTTAGTTTCACTGTGGCAGTTTTCAAAGCTGCTGGTGTGATTCAGAAGTGAAAATAAATTTATTCTTTAAATGCACAGTGTGTAATTAATATATTTTTGCCCAGCTGTTTTTGATTTGTGGCCTTTCTATTATAGAATTTTGCCACTCTGTTGTTGTTTGGGGTTTAGAGTCTTTCACCCACTGTGCCCTTATTATGAGCCGATTTCTTTTCGGCTGCTCTGATAAGATGCTGTACATAATAATCCAGTTAAATTTGACATTGTGGCTGCATTTGTAGGCGAATGATGTTGCAGAGGTTTCAAGGTCACTCAGCGTTCTCTGTATTTCATCACAGAGATGATAATGTAATACTCAGGTACCATACCGTGTAGTCCCAGTAAACTGTTGTCACTTCACACAACATGAACCATTTGTCACGTTTGTTTTGAAGAATGATCTTTTAGCTCACATGAGCATTAAGTGCTTGCTGTGAGTAAATGTGGTCAATCTGTGTTCGTCTGCATCTGGGAAGTATAGTCTGTCGTCAATTTTTAGCTTGTAATCTTGTCTAAAGGCAACATTTTTCATCCAATTTTCATGAACTTAATTAAGTCTTAATATTTTAGTTACAATATCTTGACAATTAATTCTCAATTAGTCAGAATATTTTTAGTTACAATATCTTGACTGAAGTCAAATCTGAGTCACATATGTCCAAAAACTAAGCCACCAGGTCAAATCTTAGGAATTCCTATTACCAATCTAGGAGCAATATTTATGATTCAATCTTGTTGAAAGTAGCTCAAAATATCTATCTCTATATTATCTATGCAGCATTCAAATCTGGGTCATGTGGATCAAAATGTATGTCACCAGGTCTAATCTTAGAAAGTCTAATCTTAGAAAAACCTTGTTACAGTTCTTGAAGCCACATTTATTACTCAGTCTCCTTAATATTTTGTCACAATCTATATTTTGACAAAATCTAGGCCATGTTAGAATCAGGGTCAGGTGGGGTAAAAAATTAGATCTTTAGGTGAAGTCTTTACAAATTGTTGTATCTTGAACTCTGATGAGTGATTCAAGGCCATCAAGGTGTTCTTGCATACACTAATTGTCTAAACACCATGGCACAAAGAATTCAGGTATGACATAGTTTGTTTGCAAATTATTTGAATTATATTATTTAAATTAAGCTTTCAATTTAATGATTTAATTAAAAACTTAAAGCTGATCTTTGATTTAAGAAAATGAATCACCATGAAATTAGGATTTATTGCCTTTCAAATAGTTGTCAGTTAGGCATGTCACATTTTATTTTTTCTGTTCCAATATAACACAATTTTTCTTTTGTCAGTAAAGCATGGTTTCACAACCTTCTGGGCTGTAAAGTTATTGTTAATTGTAACGCAAGAATCATTATTATGACTCTATACAAAATTTTCATTATTTAAATTTGATTACCAGTATTGTTTTATTTTATGTTTGGAATGCAGCCTTATCGGTCCCTCAGAATTGCTTGTAGTTTCTGCCCACTCATTTTTTCGAACAGAAAACAGGTAGTAGAGTTGTGTTGTATGTTTACGGGTTATATATTTTACTATTTTGTTCTGATGGGTAAAATTGTTGTGACACTGTTAAATATGCCTACTTTTTGATAATGTTGACTGGTATTTTCGAAATTATTGTATGTTGTCCTGATGTATAAAATTGTTGTTTTGGCTGAATGTGTTAACCTATCAGTAATCTTTGTATTGTATTATGAATTGTTTATAATCTGATGGTTTGGATGGGAAGTATTGTTGTATTTCAGATGTATGTAATTTTATCGATCATGTATGTCTGTATGTCAGGAGGTGGGATATGGGTCACAAGTGTTACAAGCTCTAGTTATAATTTGGTTTTAAATTTCACAAACCCTTGCATTGTTATGGACCCAAGTTGCTTTTCATTTATCTCCATTAACAAGTAAAGACCAAGGTATACTAAACTGTACATAGGTCCAACTATTTGGAGTTCTCTGTTTTCATTGTTTTCTATTTTGACAGTGTAAGAATAAGTTTTTGTATTTTGTCAGAATAATGTTAACCTAAGCAGGCATCAATAACAAAGTTGCATATTTTAATTAAAAAATGTTTACAACACAAGTTGCTATTAGCACAATTTAATAAATTGGTATAAAGGATTAAAAATAAACACCTAGTAAACCAACTATAAGGACCTAGAGTTTTTAGTGAGTATTTAGGGGAGGAAACTGACATAGGTCTTCTATTGAAGACTGTATGTATGTAGTGAATAGGATGTCTGCCCTCCACAAGTGAGGTCATGGGTTTGAGCCCACCTCATTAAGCATTCTAAACATATTTCCAAAACTCTGGTCCTTCCCAGGCAATGGATTCTAAAGTATTAAATGCTATGGAACTTCAAACTTATTAAACAGTTTAAAAGTAACATACCCGGTTATTTGAATTTAAATTGAAAATCACACAAACATACCAATAAAGCAGTCAAACAAAGCATTACAGCTGACGTTTAAAAATATGTATAAACATAACACTACGTGCAAATTTAAGGGCATTGAAGATCACACGAGCGGAGGGAGATGCCTCAACATTGCCCAACCCTTTCGCGGACCGTCCATCCACTGCACGACAGAATGCGCAGGCTGACCAGTACATGGCCAATCAAATGGCGGACCTGGACAAGTTGTCCAACTGTCCGGAGGGGGTTGAGCCACTTGTCTGGGATAGGCTGTGTAGATACCGCATGGAGAAAGTGAAAAGTGAAAACAAGGTAAAAGCTTTGTTATTCCTTTACCCCTCAGATATGTATTCATTTCCAACCTTAAGATGCTGATGAGCAGCAAGCAGCATTAAACCTGAACAGACTGCAAGTCACTCTCAGGCTGTTCTGGCTGTTTATTGTTTGCATACAGCCATTTCCACTTGTTCTGAGAGGGAAAGGGTTATAACATCCCATAGAGAGATTATATTGGAGTCATCGCCTAAATTGGCAAGTGTATTTGTAGAGCCATTTAAGTAAATAAAATGTAACAAGTTTATGTAGCACACAACTTCCGCTTTTATAAAGCAATAGCATATATTCTTTAAATATGTCATTGCTATGAAATAGAGATGTGCAGGACAATTTTTCATCCTTTATGATACATACATTCTTGATTACTTGCTCTTGAATATAGCTGACAAAGCAGTATGTCATGTTTGTGTCAAAGTTCTACTTTTTATATTGGGTCACTTGACAGGACGTATTTTCGGAACACCCTTGGCATGTGGATCTTGTATAGGAAACTTCTGATGCAAATTATTTTTCAAAAATCAATGACACAACACTTATAGCTGAAAAACAACAACAACAAAGTTTGCAGTTGTGTATTGGATATGGTGTCTGCCTAGCGACTGGTTGGTCACTGGTTTAATCCCTACTCTGGAATGGTTATAAAGAAACTTAAGTACTTTTTCTACAAATAGGAAACAGACTACAAATGTGTCTTGTTCTGAGAAAACTGGGCTTAATTCATGTGCGTAGTGTCGTCCCAGATTAGCCTGTGCAGTCCGCACAGGCTAATCAGGGACGACACTTTCCGCTTTAATGGTATTTTTAGTTTCAAGGAAGTCCCTCCTTACCGAAAATCAAGTTTAGGCGGAAAGTGTCATCCCTGATTAGCCTGTGAACACTGCACAGGCTAATCTGGGACAACACTCTACGCACATGAATTGAGCCCAGTTTTCTCAGAACAAGACGCAAATCATCTCAGTAAGCCTTAGGCTTTGGCTGCAGTCCTTCTGTAATTCATGCATCTAAACTTAATTTAACTCAAACATAACAAAAACTTATACAGTTATTACTCTAAGTTTTCGGACACTTAAAAATAATTATTAGTTTTCGTGTCTGAAAATTTAGATACGGAAAATATTCAAAAATTACAGGTCTCGGAAAATTTAGAGACAAAAACTAAATGTCCAAAAATTACAATTATATTGAAATAAAAGCAATAAATGAATGCACAATAGTGTTTCTACTTTCAAATAAAAACAACTTCACAGCTTTGCTTACTCTTGCCTGAAATGATACATAACAAAAAGTAAAAACATATTGCTCCCTGTTGGGTGAAGCGCTTGTTTTCTACCGGTATACATGGTTACCGGTAACCCAATTACACATATGCTATGGTATGCGTCTTCCTTAATCCCTTTGTAAAACCCCATTTTCAAAGTAATTATGCTATTCAGTATGGCTTATATTAAGACATTTAAAATTTTACTTCTCAATAGAACAATAATAAAAGTTAATCATGTACACAAAACTTGCCATCATTTGTATATTTTCAATGGCTGCTTTCAGGTGAAGGTCAGTGCACAAATCTTAGCAGAGATGACCTCATTCTATCAAAAACGCCAAGAGCAAGAGGAACAGTATAAAAAGGATATAGACAACATACAGGACCAGCTATCAAGGTAGGCCTCTCTTCCCATTTCCTTTTTAGTGTATACTTATGGCCCACACACTCACATATTGTTAAACAATTGTCATGCAATTACCGGAAGCAATCTCAAAAACAAGTTTTTAAGGTTTGATCATATGCTTAAATGATGTTTTTTGCACATGAAAATGGACAAATTAACCACGAAAATAGTGTGAAGATTTCCTTAATATGCCCCAGGCTTTCTATATGGGCCTCGTTCTTGAAAATCTGGGTTTTATGCATTCACATTAATTGTCATCCCAGATTTATCTGTGAAACAGGGACGACACTGTCAGCTTTTATGGATTGTTTTTTTTAAACAAAGATTATTCTAAAAGAAAAAACAATGAAGCCAAAAAATGTCATCCCTGATTACCCTGCTTACTGCGCAGGCTGATCAATAATGACACTTGAGGCCCAAGCATTTAGCCCAGATTTCTCAGGACAAGGCTTATATTGTCAAACTGCTTCATCCAGATTACGGGAGGATCGAAACCGGTTTAACCTGAACCTGGAGGTTCAATTGCTGCTCAAGCAGGGCCAGGTGGAGGTGGATGCAGGCTCGTTCATTCAGGAGTACAAGGACAGCGCACTCATTCACCGCAGCGTGGTCGAGGAACTCAACAATAACATACAGGTACATAGAGTTACTTTATCTTAAATGTGAGCTTAACCTGAAGAAGGAACATTTGTTTCTATAGAGGATCTAAACAGCATCATACAGATAGACACAATTATTTAATCTAAACCCTTACTGTTCAAAAACGCATTTTGACCCATTTGCAGTTCTCTTAGAAAATCAAATTAAATTAAAAACTTTTCTTACAAGATTCAAGTTTAGAGTGCTTATTTCCATCATTAAGATACTGATGAGCAGCAAACAGCATTAAACCTGAACAGACTGCGTGTAACTCGCACGCTGTTCTAGTTTTATGCTGTATGCACAGAGCCATTTACTGTTAGGTACAACAACAACCAAATTGCAATTGTCTTTCCGCTTTCTGGCTTTTTTGATGCTTCTGGATCACAGTATTGTATTTTTAGAGCAGTATGGCAACTTGCACATTCTAGCTTTAAGGAAACTTGTTGGTTACAGTTCAAGATAGCACACACGGGTAACAATGCCTTATAGCACACCATTTCATTGTTCAATATTCCTTGTTTCTCTTTTCTTTTAAGCAATGTTTTTGCAATGTGATCATTAACATCTCCAGAGGCCCTAACTTTTTGGCTACACGTTCAGACAAGACCACATTTTTCAGGCAGCTGATCAAGTGAAAATAGGAACACAAAAAAGGTGTATCTAGTTAATGTATGTCATCTTTTCTTAGCAACTGGGTGAGAGCAAGATCGCCAGCATGGTGGAAAGCAAAGACTTCAGGAAGGGAATCATCCAGCTGGAATGGTGGGTGTACCTTGTGTTCGTAGCTAGGTCAAAGGTCTCATACATTTACTTACAATGAGCAAAAAAAATAATTGTACACATCTTACAATAGATGACCCTGAGAACTGTTGATAAAACGGCCCCACAAAGTTTCTCACACCTATATTGAATATGTTACTTAGATTAAAGTGCATGTCAATAGTTTGTATGGCTTGTAAAGTAATAAGTTTTAACCATATTTTAGCCATAGCATACTTACTACTCTAGTGTAAAGGCAGTCACTGATCCATATTTAAGCATTTGGATTTTTTAGTTTCCTTATTCACACATTCATTGGTAGATTTAAACATGCCTTTTGTAATTTTTAAATGTGACAAAAATTATTAATTTAATATGTTTAAATGAATGTTTATAAATGTTAAGGCAAATATTAATTATGTATGAATATTTCTTCTTTGAAGTTAGGAAAATTTAAAGAGTTTTAGCTGATTAACAAAGTTGTAACAATTGATATAGTAATTTAGAGCAGAACTGACTTGTAATTATGTTAGCATTACCAGTAGCCAAAACAGCCAATGGATACTGAAATCTCTAATTGACTTCTAAACCCTCAGAATTGTTGGCGCCAATCTATCAATGGTATGTGTGTTTTGCAGGGAGCATAAGAAGATGTTGATGCAGGTTGAGGATCTACAGAACAAGATGAAGGACGTTCAGTTCATCAAGGTCACAAGAGAAATACAGCTGGTATGTATGTGCTTTCAAACAGACTGAATTTTCATTTACTGGAATACTTTACTGATTTGTCTACTAGCCTTACTTAGATTGACTATATAACACCCATATAGGTGGGCCAGTTATCAGAGGGAAAATTGTGCCCTGGTAGCAATTACGTGTTCCTGTAGAAAAGTCTGTGTTCCTGTACAAATGCCTTATCAATAGTTTTCTGCTTGCTAGAAACTGCATTCTGATGTGCAGATCTGGGACCACTTTCAGGAAATGAAAAAGTTTCAGAGGTTTAAGGCTTATTTCTTTTAGCAACTTTTTTAATCATTTGACTTTCGGGGGAGGGACGTCTTGGCTCCTTTGAGAAAAAATCCCATGTATTTGTGTCTGTTAATTGCAAAAATAAAATCAACTTCAAAACTTTCTCTTGTAAATAGGCAACACAAAGAGGAAGTAAACACAATAGATAGGTTTTGGTTTATAATGCTTATAAATGCAAATGTCGCTTCATTTTTTGTATTTCAGTTCCTGAATGCCCCGGACTATGAGGGTCGCAAACAGGGTGAAGTTGGCAAGCTGGAGCAGACTATTCTCCAACAGAAACAGGTACACATGTCCTCAATTAACTCATTTGTTTCAATTGGCACCAGACATCTTTTAATCTGTTTCATTAAATTTCAGTTAACCATATAGATCTGTTGTTATATACATCATAGGCCCTTAAACACCTAGTGACAAAAGGAGCAACTCATTTTGTCACTAGGTTTTCAAATGTCACCTTCTGCAAGACGCAAACATTTGCCTGTAGGCAACATAGAGTTAAAAGCAAGATGGGCCAGACTCATTTATACTTATATAGTCCAGATTTCTATAATTTTCTTAAGTCTGTTTGAACCGGATTTTCTTAACTTCACTATTTTTATGTGTCCCAGTCTATACTGGGGGACATATTGTTTTTGCCCTGTCTGTTTATTGGTTTGCGTCAAACTTTAACATTGGCCATAACTTTTGCAATATTGAAGATAGCAACTTGATATTTGGCATGCATGTGTATCTCGTGGAGCTGCACATTTTTCCTTCCAGGTCAAAGGTAAAAAATATGGGGGAGACATAGTGTTTCACAAACACATCTTGTTGAAATTGCAAATGAAGTTTGCAAAATTTGAAATATTGCAAGGTTTCTAAATAAATTTTAAGTGAAATTAACAACATAAAAACTAGTGTGTCCTCCACCATCAATTTAAAAACAGTATGACACATAAAAAATACGCATCTTATTCAATTGCAGGATTAAGAATATTTTGTAAATAAGGACAAAATATTTGATTGTTTTGTATATGTAAAGGCTTTTGTGTGAAACCGATGAAATGGACTCAATATTTTATGATTAAATACATAACGTCAACCCACAACCCTTGGTTTTTACAAGAGATAATAAATAGTTGGCTAACATGTATTGCAATTAGGTTTGGCTGGTTAGCTTGGACAATAACTACAATGACAAAGACTAGAACAAAACCACACATTTTTAACATGAGTTTCCAATTCATCAGTGTTCAATGTAAAAAATATCATTTCTGATCATCAAAGTAAACAATTTTTACCAATGATAAGATTTCATTGCATGTGCAATAAGGGGATGGGTTAATTTTGCAGACTGTGTTTCATTTTTTATTTGTCATTGCTTCATGTTAAGTGAAGATGCAATGATACTAAAACATGACAGCTGTTGTGTGTTACAGATCCATGAGAAGAATCTCTCGGAGCGTAAGAAGGCGTTAAAGGAACTGGAGCGCACGATCAAACAGAAAGAGAACGATAATGAGCAGCTCCTTAAACAGCTGGAGGACCTCAATGTCTCAGTGCACGAGCGAAAACACATCGAGCAGGTCAACGGTAAGGATGTTTTGTCACATTATTTACATTACGTGTTATTATATATATATGTTAAGCACAGATTATATATATGAACCATTCTCTGGGATCTTTTTGAACCTTAGGTACACATGAGCTGCGTTTTGGGAAAACGTGGCTTATTGCATGTGCGTAAAGCGTCATCCCAGATTAGCCTGTGCAGACTGCACAGGCTTATCAGGACAACACTTTCAGCTTTCATGAACATGTTTAATTAAAGTATTTCTCATCTTTATGAAATCAAGTCTTAGACAGAAATGTCTTATTGATAAAGCTTTAGTAATTTTTTAACATCAATAAAATTGCATCAGACAATAAATCTAAATTTACTCTACCTTTATGGAAAAAGCTTTATTATTAGGCTCATGTGCGGAAAAGTGCTCAATCTCAGGATCTTCATTATTAATCGATGAATTTTAAGAGAATATAATTACTATATAATGAGAACTGAAAAACGTCATTAAAGTTTTATCATTCAATTAATACCTTACCTTCAGCTGACAAGCAAAAGGACTCAGGTGCAGAGAAGCGCTATCAGGAGATCGTTCAGCGGCGCAAGCTCGTGGACCTGGCCAAGGCGCAGGCTCAGGAAGTGGCGGTGCTGCGCGCAGAGGTGGAGAGGCTGAGGATGCGTACATTCCCGGCTCTCGTGCAGGTGGAGCACTAGGGATTGAACTTTTGACCCCTTGTTCTTTTCTGGAGGGAAACTTGTTTAAGGATAATGTGGATAATTTTGAAGCTTTTTCATTTGATTATGTTGATGAAAATAGAAATTAAAGGGATACATGTATAGTGCTTTATGGCTGGTTTACTTGAAAAGTTACTGTTATTTCTAAATAGTTTCTGTGGCCCTTTGAAGTACTTAAAAAGCTTATATGGAGACGTTTAATCACTCAGAACATAAATATATTTGTGGAATATATTTTGTGCTAAAGTTAGCTTGTAGTGTCTGCCAAAAGTTATACCTGGTGACTTAAATGTCAAATATAGCATGAAGAATGCAGGAAAATCCGGTGGTGTCTATAGCTAATTTTGGTTTCAATTCTTGATCAGACCAACATTTATTTGACATCCATCATAAATGTTTGCGGTTGAAGATTTGAAATCTTTTTAGAATAGTTTCAGTTATTGTAACATACACTTTGGTATTTCTTGACTGATGATTGGCACTTTTTATAATTGAGAGGTGTTATTAAAACAAACAACAAATTTGCATTTTCAAAATGGATTTATCTTGGAAAATATACAATAGTGATTGCTCTTTCCCTATTGTAATTAAAATACATTGTTGTTTCATTGTTAAATGTGATCCATATACATGTATTATGTTGAAATCAATCTTTGTGCATTATGTTTCAAATTTTCACTGCATTTTAATTGTAGTATGTTTTATTCTGTGATATTTGTTGCAGTATTGTGATAACTTATTTAGCCGTCCAATTCTATTCCCATTGATCTTGTTACAAATGATATTTTGGCGTAACAAGAAACAATACTTTTAAGTTACAAAATTGAAAGACTTCTCATAAATTATCCATTTACTATGTTTATAAATCCTTATTGCCTGTATGAAAACTTGGACTAAAGTAATAAAAAACGTTTTCAATGTCTAAATTATCTTGTTTCTAGTAAATGATTATGCATATATAATGTATGTTTATTGTACAAAATATTATATATGACTGATTGTTGTACTAAATAAAAATTATTTATGAAAAAGAGAAAACTAAAATATTTTGTTAATTTGTTTTATTATCCTCATTAACAAGAGCATCGTAAATAGATGACGTAACTTATAGTAGCATTCATAAATAAGCTCACTTATATATATTAGAATACATAAATAAGTGAGCTCATAATAGCATTCATAAATAAGCTAACTTATATCCCTTGTCAAAAAATAACCCACTTTCATACCAAAACACACTTAAACCAACATAAAACTGTGTTTTTTCTGAGTTTTTCTTAGCGGAAGTTGGTTTTTGCTAATAAAAGTGAGTTTTATGTGCGCTAAACTGTGCTTAACTGAGTTTAAAGTTGGTTATTTTAAGAAGATGTGTGTTTAAGCGAGTTTTTTTCAGTAAGAAGTCGGTTTTTTGTGTGTCAAAAGTGAGCCTTTTTATTTATGAGTTGGTTTATGTGTGTTTAAGTGTGTCTTTTTGTTTTATAAGCGAGTCTTTTACAACAGAAGTTGGTCTTTTTTTAAACAGAAGTGGGTTTAAGCGAGTTTAACTTGGTCTTTTTGTAAATAAGTTGAGAGCTGCAACGAGGCTTAAAGACTCACTTTAACACACTTTTCAACAAGTTGGTCTTTTGTTTATTAATATAACTCATCAATGAAACAATAATTCTTCAACTGGGTCTTTGTTTGATGTTTATAGCCATAAATAAAACAAGTCAATTGTAAAGGGGCTTTTTTTACAGCTTGTTTGCCATTGTCCCTATTGTACATTTGTGTGCTCCCCATAATTTTTAGGGAATATTGGATGAAAATGGCTCTTTCAGAACATCACAGGTTCACAGATGGACAACAAGTATCACTGACAAAAACTAACAATGGTCAAGCTTAGTTTTATACATGAAAATGAAAGAGTTTGTGTTTCACTTTGAATTTTTTCTTTATGTTTGTTTTTATTATAAACAATATCTTATGATTGTTTTATGTCTTAATTTTTTATTTTTTTTTAAACAATCTCATATGATTGTTTATATTTGTTTAAAACAGTATTTACTTGTAAAATCTGCATATTTAAATAATTATGGTATTGGAAACATTATTTTGGAAATAATCTATTTATTTTTGTACATAAGTTATGCAAGATTTTGATATTTGCATATGATACCATCATATCCATTTTCTTAATTTGGAATAAAATAATAAAATGCCAAACATTACCTGTGTTACATAAACTGTCAACAAAATAACAAGACAATACCTTAAAACACCCTTATTTCACACCACTAACAATAAACAGATAACAATCTGTCAGGCATTCAGAGCTAAACAGGGTACTGATTATCTAGGGGTAGATAAGGCTACTGATGGGGTCCTAGAGATAAGGCTGTGTGGAATAAGATATAAGGCTTTTGATTGGCTATTGCACTGAGGAAGTTATCTTTTTGAAAACAACAACTTTTGAAAAACAAGCTGGTGTCAGCAACTGAATATTGAGCTAAATTTAATTCAGCAACATTAATATAAAGAAGTGAAAGACTTATAATGGTAGTGTAAAATGTCTTGAAATTCTGTCAGCATGAAGTATTGTGTGATGAAAACAATGTGTTTTTTACTGCAAGTGGAAATCAATAATAAGTTGGTTGGAAAGGAGGTTGAACTGCCTGTTGTTGTTTTTGGAATACTGAAGAACAGTTTTAACAGGTTTGTATTGTCATTTCTTCACCCCTTTTTTTATTTAGTTTATTGAATTAATTATGATCATTATCATATTTATGTATTGTCACTGGGAAATGTAAATGGATAAGTTATTGTATTGCAATTTAAAGGATAAACAACACATTTTGAAGCAAAAATAGATAAACTTACACATGAAAAAGTGTAAATGTTGTGTACAGTGAATAATTATGGTTGTGTTTCATGGTTATTGTCATCTAAAATTTTATTTATATCTATTTCTGGTTATTACTGAACGGATTTCTTTCCCTCTTACTTAATTAGAACTTATATATTTTAATTTTGAAGGTTAAACTCTTGCCACAAGGCAAAATTGACATCATTGGGAAGATCCTTTGGAAAGAATGTGCATCATCGCCTGCCTGATGTATGGACTTTTAAACCTGGTTTTTACCCTGCACAAGCTGGCAAACTTGAGGGGAACAAGAGTGGGAAAACCTCGCCCTGTCCTTGACCAAGAAAGCTCGATTTGTTGAGAGGTAAACTATACAGGTTATTGCATTTACAATGCCACCAGACCACACAGCCAAATGAGACCACGCATCTTGGTACATTTTCAAACTGCATTTTCTACCAAACGCAATTTCTTTTAATAATTGATGAAAAGTGCTAAGTCACATGTGATCACGGGATTAAAATTTCAAAAATAAACAAACAAAAACAACAAGCAAATAACTTAAATTTATTATTATTAAAGCAACAAGATTACCATAACAGCAATATGTCATAGTTAAGTGGAACAAAAACATAACCAATCAACATGCCTTGCCCTTTTGAAAGTGATATGGTATTAATCCTTTGCAGATCAACTGGCATAAGAGATGCTCAAGAGGAGAAGGACACAAGCAGCATCAATGGAACAACTACATGTCGCTCCAGCGCCCGCTTTCCAGGTCTCTACCAGCTGCTTTCCAGGTCCCTCCACCCGCCAAGATCAGGTCTAGGTCCCTGCACTGGCTGCTTTCCAGGTCCCCTAGCGGTCAAGGTCTCTCCAGTAGCTGCTGTGCAGGTCCCAACACCGTATGCCGTCAAGGTCCCTCCTTAAGCTGAAATCCAGGTTCCTCATTCCACTGCGGTTCAGGTACCTCCAACAGCTGAGATCCAGGTCTCTGCAGCAGCTGCGGTCTAAATACTCCACCCGCAGTGGTCCATTGCGGTCAAACTTTTGCTTTAAAATCTTCCATAAATGTCTATTATTTTATAATGTATTGTAAAAATAATCTGTTAGTATTAATTTGCGGTGTACTATTTTTGTCATATAAACATAATTTTCGTACACATTGTGTTTTTTTCCCTTTTAACCACATTGGGCTTATAATGAACTGTTGTAATTGCTTCACAAAAACCATTTTTCTAGAACATATCAGTCCAAATTTTTTTTTTCACACTGCAAAATCCCACAAAAGGCTCAAAAAAAAACTACTTTCTTAAAAAAAACTCACTAAATCACTGTTAAAACCCACAAAAATCAACTTACCCAAACCCACAAATTGCTTTTGTTTTTTTCACAGATAAAATACTGTTAATAACTAGGTTTAAAGCGAGTTAAAAGCATGTTTTCACTGTGAAAAAAACTAACAAAGGCTTGCTTTCAGCTCACTTTTCGCTCACTTAAAAACCGTGTTTAGCCTGCTTATAGCTCACATAAAAAACACACTTTTTACCCACTTAAAACCAACTCCACAGACAGAAGTTGGTCTAAGCATGTTTAAAAAACCTCAAAAAACCAACTTGTAGATAATCATACTCACTTTAAACCCACTTAAGATGGTTAAAAAACCCACTATGTTGGTTTAAAGCGAGTTAAACCAAGATTTAACTCAGAAAAAACCAAGTCGGTAAGCTAAAAAACCCAGTCGGTAAGCTAAAAGCGTGTCTGAAAAACCCGCTTTTAGCACAGTGCAAATACCACAGAGTTAAACACAGATGCCTGAAAAAACTCACTTTAAACCCACTTAAGACGGTTAAAAAAACCACTATGTTGGCTTTAAGCGAGTTAAACCAAGATTCAACTCAGATAAAACCAAGTCGGTAAGCAAAAAGTGTGTTTAAAAGACTCGCTTTTAGCTCGGTGCCAATACCGCAGGGTTAAACCCAGTTTAAAACTGGGTTATAACCGGATTTTGCTCACTTTTTTGACAAGGGTATATAGCATTCATAAGTGAGCTCACTTAAAGTAACATTCAATAATAAGCTCACTCGTGTAGCATTCATAAATAAGCTCACTTATATTAGCATTCATTAATAAGCTCACTTATAATAGCATTCATAAATAAGCTCACTTATTTATCATTCATAAGATTGCTCACTTACAGTAGCATTCAATAATAAGCTCACTTATTTTAGCATTCATTAATAAGCTCACTTAAAGCAGCATTCATAAATACGTTAAATGATTCTAGCTTTCATAAATAAGCTCACTTATAGCAGCATTCATAATTAAGCTCACTTATCATAGCATTCATAAATAAGCTCACTTATAGTAGCATTTATAAATACGTTAACTGATTCTAGCATTCATAAATAAGCTCACTTATAGTAGCATTCATAAATAAGCTCACTTATCGTAGCATTCATAAATAAGCTCACTTATATTAGCAGTCATAAATAAGCTCACTTATAGTAGCATTCATAAATAAGTTAAATGATAGTAGCATTCATAAATAAGCTCTCTTATTGTAGCATTCATAAATAAGCTCACTTATAGTAACATTCATAAATAAGCTCATTTATAGAAGCATTCATAGATAAACGTACTTATAGTAGTATTCATAGATAACCACTCTAACAGTAGCACACAGATAAGCTAACTTATATGTAGCTGAGTTCACACATATGAGTTCACATAGAGCATTATTGATTTATAAGTCCACGTTAAGCAGTTTTAATAGATAAGCATGCTAAGTGCAGCAGTCATGTATCATATCCCATACAGCAGTTTTCATAGGAGATCTTAGAGCTGCATTCATATATGTGGTCATGAAGAACAATTTTCACAGTTAAGCTCACTTAGTGTAAGGTTCATATATGAGCACATTTGATAATACGGGCATTGGCCTTTTATACGTATCTGTTTTTATATACCTATAAATCTGATTGAATATTTACTTACCAAACACATTTAAGGTAATGTCTTGTTAAAACATAGATTTTACATCATGTATAGCTTATTCATCGTGGTTTGACGAAAGCAGATACATCGAAAATATTGGTAGAACATACGCGGCTATAGTTTCGTCATGAGTTTAAAAAAATACGACTTATAGTTTATCAGTTTATTAAAGGGTATCTTGTCTTGTTTCCGGAAAGACCTGGAAACAAACACAGGAAGAATAACAAAATGGTTGCAATACTTATTCTAGCTGAGAAAAACATATTTGAAAATATTCAGTACATTTCGTCACAAAATAATAGCGTCAGCAGTGGCGTAGCCAGACCCAAATTTTAGCCGAGGCAGTTTATTAGGTCATTCAAGGGGTCCGGGCATGCCCCCCCCCCCGTATTTGTTTTACACCTAGAACGTCTCTGGGGCGTTTTTAAGGTCATTTAAACCACATTTTATACTTAAATTATCGGAATCATGGACGCTACATAATACATTAAACCAAAAGCGTTTTCAATCATAAGCACATATAAAAAGGATCATTGATGGAAGTTATATGAAAAAAACAACAGGACCCTCTGGGGTTCGAACCAAGGCAGTGAAAATATAATACTGGTCAATGGATCCAGAGTCGGACATGTTACCGATTGCGTCACATGGACATATTGATAATCATGAGGAGTACAAAATATTTAACTTAAATCAGTAAAGTTTCTTGCCATTTTTTTTCAATTTTCTTGTGTAAATTTTTATTTAGCAATGCGTCATCATTTTCTATCCGTTCTATCATCAACTACATTGACTATTAAAAAGAAGACTTGAACTTCTTAGAAAAAGTTGAATACGCGGGATATCATAATTTGAAAATTCTAATGTAAACAAACATTCTTTCTACTTGAAACGGTCCCGGATTTAACTCGACGCCGGCCATAAAGAGGAGAATACCAATAAAGCCGAAAACGCCAACCACCCGAAGTGTGTCTAAGTCTAAAATAGAGACAGACCTTGCCGTAAAACACCCTATTCTTGCTCGGTACGTTTCGATGCCCACAATGATTTTAGCATCGAAGCGTACAGTGCGACACTTTGTTTAATATACGGATTTTCCAAATCATTTTGATGAGCCAATTTGGCATCAATTGAAGTTATTTAATAAAAAATTTTTATCTGCCTCAACATGAACCAAGTGTACTTAATGATAATATTTGTTTGTGAATATCATAGCGCCTACAATTTATTAAATTGCATCAATTTCTTATAAAGATTTTATCCTTTAAAATATTGTTTTCTTTTTTTCCTTGTAATCTCAACATTGTTCTGCAAATTTTAGCCGAGGCAACTGCCTCGGCGTGCCTCAGCGTGGCTACGACGCTGAGATCTGGAAGGATTTTAGTTTATGCTTTTGTTTTAGTATTTTATTATGAAAAGTAGTATCATGTTCTTTTATATCGTGAAATCCTATCGGTAATTGACATGCGTCTTGTATTGTGAGACAAAAAAAACGAAATATTAGTATCCATGATAAAAGGGAAATCGTTTAATTATCTAGCCACACATGTGTGACGTATGAAAGCCAGAGCTACCGACAATTGTCAGTTTGCTATAAATAAGACAGTGTGACTTCAATTTTATATCGGAATATATGTTGGTTTGATGTTCCATTTACAAGACGCATTATTATTTTTTTAAGATCCGCGTTATGCGAAAATGGGTCTTATGCAATATGCTGCCAGCGTGGCTCCAGCGCAGCCTGTGCATCCGCGCAGTCTTGTCAGAATATGCATACTGAATAGGCTACTCGGGAGATATCACGATACATTTCGTGCTTTTTTTTATAGCGGATAGCGTAGCCCCTGACCAGACTGCGTAAGTGCGCAGGCTGGGCTTAAGCTACGCTTTCCGCATATGCCATAAGACCCATTTTCGCATGACACGAATGTAACCGTGTTATTTGAATGTGTGCAAATAAAACTGCGTTTTAATTAAATATCAACATACCATATGGTTCGATGACGAAGAAATAAATTCATGATAAACCATATGATGTGATCTCACGTAGTAAAATTTGTTTGTATCTACGAACACTGTTATGTGGTTAAATATTCGTGAACTTCATAACAAACATTTCATGCGGTGGATATGCGACTATTTAGTGAAAAAATTGGACAGCAATACTAAAACCTTTGTTTTTAATTTAATAAATTAGAAACGTCAACTTTCTACCTTTATTTCAAAGTCAGGATATACGCCGAATGTCTTTTTTTAAAGATATTTCTTGTTTTCTTTTCTGGCAGTATATTCGGGGTTGTTTACAGCTAACTACATAATTCACAACAACCGACTGACGTACGGTGCAGCATGTCAACCGCATCATTCGCAGATCCACTTCTTTATATATATATATATATATATATATATATATATATATATATATATATATATATATATATATATATATATATATATATATATATATATATATATATATATATATATATATCAATCTTTATAACAGTATAAATGTACCGATGTGAATGTGAGGGTCGTCGCGCATGCAGGAATATTGCCAATGATATTCACTAAAAGATGAATAGGGTTTACCGCCGCACGTAAAATAAGGGCCTTTGGATGACTGTACCGGTTGCCGTCCAATACCTTGACGATAATATGTGTATCCCGGAAAGAGAACTTTTTGGGAAAACACACTAATCTGCAGGTACAAATAAAGCTGATCCTTTATGATCCTTTTTAAGTTACACACCGTGTGAATTGTTATTATTTAAAGTAAGCTATCTTTGTTTAATTGGTTGATATAATGTACCAGCGTTGTTTGTACCCGGGTGATAAGTGGGGTTTCTAAACTCTTGCTTTACATGTATCAGTCTATTGAACATTACTTAGTGCCTTTCGTTGCATAATTTGTCGCCACGATCTTATTCGAAAGAACCTACGTCCGATCAAGTAAAAAAATACCATCGACGATCTGACAGTGTGCGGCCAAACTAAAAAATCTATATCACTAGGTGTGTGTTAACGTTTAAAGGATTCGTAAAACTTCGACTGGTGCCATCCAAATATCATTCAGCGATTCTTTTTATATAATAATTATACGTTGCATACGCTTTCAAGCCTAGGGTTAGCTCATAGGACTACAGTTAATGCAGACTTAAAATCACAAAATGTGTAAAATATTCTTTTTTCAATTATACATTATCAGTTCGACGCAATGCTTCAGTTGTGTGAATAAGCTGATTATTGCTGTATTCAATACAATTACAGTGCCCATCTTTGCACAACTACTTTTTTAAGCTAGTGGCACGTTACACCTTTCTGAGATGTGATCAGGTGGTTTATCAAGGTGTGAAACTTTATAGGGTTGATCAATGGTTGTTGGGATATTGAAATGAATGGATGTGCAGTTCGCCTGATTAGGTAAATATAAATGTCTATTACTTATTTGCGTATGCTTTGCAATTGGACAGAGCTTGTAAGTGTGATTAGTGTTAAAAATATTGGTTGAGGAAAATGAAAAACAATACACATGTACAAACGAAAAAATAGTTTGTTGACTAAAATACCGCTAAAAGTATTGAAAACAATGAGTATATCACCGAATTAAAGCAGAACATAAACACACATTTATATGTTTGCTGTTTTCCACATGGAAGCCATTTAACAATGCACGTGTGCGCCCAAATGTGTATGAATACTTTTACGGAATCCACTCCTTTTGAACTTTCAAAACTGACAGTTTTTATCGTAAATAAAAGGTTGTCACGCTGCAACTAATTTGGAAAAAATAAATCACATTGTGATTTGGAACACTTTAAAACTTTAATCAATAGATTTCGACAAAGCATATTGTCGACATGTCCTTTGTCTGTATTTAATATACACAATGGGTGTCATCTCTAACATCTTTTTCGAACAGCTGTCCGTTTATTTGGATACAGACAGTAACACGCGATGGGATCGGATACACCACGACCAACTGCTGGAGGTCACAGTAAAAAGACCGAAGTATGGATCGTTGAAATGTCATCTCTGCCACTCATGTAAATACAAAGATAAGTGATAACATATATTTTTGAAATTGACGTTAGACAGGTATTATTAAAGAGACAATTGTGATGTGCGATTGTCGTTGAGTTCCTATGGTAAGCAGTACTGCTGTTGGTACGCAGAAAGACAACACTGTCCATTCGACTTGATTTCTAGAGCTAGGACGTTTTAATGTTGTTGACGCTCTGTCTGTGTGTCTGTCTGCTCAAACTCTGGCAAGGCTCCTCAGTTTTACTGCGAGGGACACACTTTTTTGCCCGCTAGCGTAAACACTGACGCGGGTCGACGGTGCTGGTACAGCGAGTCCGAGTCGTCCGAGTAAGCGTAAGCAGTGTTAAAACGCCTAAGCTCTAAAATTCAAGTCTACTCGATAGCGTTTTCGTTCTGTTTTTCAACAGCAATACGGTTAACTAAAGGCAGTAACTAAGGTCTTACATCACCTTATCCTTTTTTTTCAGTGCAGATGTTTAACGTTAACTCTGACATTTTCTTGCAAATGGACGTATTCTAATTTACCTACCGGTATATATGCTAATACGTGTTTATTTTATTTATCTGTTATCGCCCCTTAATATCATTGTTGGTTAAAATGATACTAAAGTGTATATTTTCAATTAAGTAATGTTTTATTTATTTTCATTTCAGTTACTAGTTCGTGTCAGATGGGACTCTTTCACGATTCGGTTCCGCTGCTGGAGAAGGATGGCGCATCGTTTACGGATGCCATGAAGATTCTTCAATTTAGCCGGTGGTGCTGGTGGTGATGATGGTGGTGGTTATGGTTGTGATGGTGGTGGTGATGATGGTGGTGTTGATGGTGGTGGTGATATTGAAGGTGATGGTGGTGGTGATGGTGGTGGTTTGGTGACTGTGGTTGTGATGGTGATGCTGATGGTGGTGGTCGTGGTTATTATGGTGCTGATGGTGGTGGCGATGGTGGTAGTGGTTGTGGAAATGATGATGTTGCTAGTGTTGGTAGTAATGGTGTTGGTGATGATGTTGGTGGTGAAGGTGGTTGTGAAGGTGATGGTTGTGGTGGTGACGGTGATGATGGTGTTTGTAATGATCAACGCGGAAAAAATCAGTCTCCACTAGGTCGCTTCCGGGGGATAACTTTTGATTATCCGAAAGGTTTCCACAAAAGTTCATGCCCACTCGCCGTGGATAAAGCGCACTATATGCTAAATAGGCTGTACGTAAGCCCCCCCCCCCCCCCTGACGCTGACCCTCATTTAAATCTAGGGAAGAAACTATGTCAGCCCGACAAGCAGCCGACGGGAGATCAGCGTGCACAAGTCGCTTCCAGGGGATAACTCTTATATGTCCGAAACGGGCCCATAAAGGTGCATATCCACTCGCCGTATATATAGCGCGTAAAACGCTTTATAGGCTGTATCTACGTCCCCCTGAAGCCCACTCTAAATAAAACCCTGGGTCAAAACTAGGTCAGCCCGAAAGGTAGTCAACTGGGGATCAGCGTGCACTAGGTCAATACCGGTGATAACTCGTTTGTGTCTGAAAGGGGCCCTTACAGGTGCATACCCACTCGCCGTAGATATAGCGCATAATATGCTAAATAGGCTGTCAATACGTCCCCCGGACACCAACCCTTATTATAACACGGGCCGAAATAAGGTCAGCCCGATAGGCAGCTGACCGGAGATCTGCATTCATTAGGTCAATTCCGGGGGAAAACTCTTGTTTGTTCGAAAAAAACACTTATAGATGCATACCCACTCGTCGTCGATGTATCGCATAATGCGCTAAATAGGCTGTATGTACGTCCCCCTGATGAAGACCCTTATTAAAAACCCAAGCCGAAACTAGGTCAGCCCGACACGCA
Source organism: Dreissena polymorpha (assembly GCF_020536995.1). NCBI lineage: Eukaryota > Metazoa > Mollusca > Bivalvia > Myida > Dreissenidae > Dreissena > Dreissena polymorpha. Next base: position 71,921,753 of record NC_068362.1, on the reverse strand, counting down.
GCCAACTGGAGATATGCTTGCAATAGGTCGCTACCGGGGGATAACTCTTGTGTGTTCGAAGGGGGCCCTTAAAAGTGCATACCCACTCGCCTTGGTTAAAGCGCATAATACAATAAATAGGCTGCATGAACATCCCTCTGACGCTGACCCTAATTAAACCCTTGAACCGAAAGAAGGTCAGTCCGACAGGCAACCGACGGGAGATCAGCGCAAACTAGGTCGATTGCGGTGGATACCTATTGTTTGTCCGAAAGGGGCCCTTAAAAATACATAGCCACTCGTCGTCGATCTATCGCATACTACGCTTAATAGGCTGTATCAACGCGTCCCTGACGCCGACCGTAATTAAAAACCCGCGCCGAAACTAGGTCAGCCCGACACGCTGCCGGCGGGAGATATGATTGCAATAGGTCGATGCCGGGGGATAACTCTTGTTTGTTCGAAGAGGGTCCTTAAAGGTGCATACCAACTCGTCGTCGATATATCGCATAATACGCTTAAAAGGCTTCATGTACGCCCCCCTGATGCCGATCATAATTAAAACTCCGAGCCGAAAGAAGGTAATCACGACAGGCAGCCGCCGGGAGATCAGCGTGCACTATGTCTCTTCCTCTTGTTTTCCAAAAGGGGCCCTTAAAGTTGCATATCGACTTGCCGTATATATTGCGTAAGCTGCGCTTAATAGGCTTGATGAACGACAACCCTGACGACAACCCTAACTAAAACCCTGGGCCGAAACTAGAACAGCCCGACAGGCAGCCGAAGGAAGGTCAGCGTGCGCTATGTCACTTCCTTGGGATAACTCTTGTTTGTTCGAAAGGGGCACTTAACAGTTCATACAAACTGGTTGTGTAAATAATGCAAATGGCTTGCTAAATACACTTCAACACCGTTATTTCTAACACCGATAATCCGAAGTCACCGTTATTTCGAAGTATTTTTCCGGTCCCGATTTAGGTTCTTCTTTGTTTAATGTAAAATTTCATTGTTAATCCGAACTTTGTTAAACCGAAAAAATTCGTTAATTCGAAGTGATTCTGTCGGTCCCAACACTATAATTCGCACCAAATCATCAATCTTTAATCCGAAGTCAAAGCTGCAAAACGCTGAGCATAATTTCACACCTTTGTCGTCTGAGCGTGGTGCGTCAAAAGCTGATAATTACACCTCTGTCGTCTGCGCGTATCGTGTTAATTTTATAATGTCGTCAAAAGCCGATAATTACTATTTATGAAGTTTGCATTCTTTAGTAACAAATAAACGTGTCACGTTAGGTCTGACTAAATGTTGTCCAAGGAAATTCATCTTATATAAACTCTACCTTCTGCGAGTAAAACACGGGCGGAGTGAGTTCTTCCATGTCCTTGACAAATAGGAGAAATATGTTACACGCGTCCAGTTTAGTGCTGTTCAGAGAGACATCGCGTCTTATTTACAAAAAAATGTTAATCCTTTTCCGAAAATGTATTCATCTGTATTTACGTCATGTATAAAAATTTGTGCTATTCGTTATATTTTATATGGTCTGGTACTTTGTGCTATTCGTTATATTTTATATGTTCTGATAATTAGTGCATATTCATTATATTTAATATGTTCTGTACTTAAAGAAAACATAAAAAGAAGACCAAGAATCGTCTTATTCTTTCGTTTGTTACAAGTAGAAATCTATTGCAATCTGACAAAAAAAATAAACATTTATTAATAGTAGCGTGTACCCGAACCATGCGAATTCCACAACGTTTTATTATTACAGAATCAAAGAAGTCGTCTGTAAAATGTTTATTTCGAATTATCGTTAATCCGAAGTTTTTTTAACGGTCCCGACGACTTCGAAATAACGGTGTTGAAGTGTAGGCTTACACTTAATAATAGGATGAATGGTTCAACCTATTCAATAAGATTGCTAAAAAGCAAAATAGACTGCATGGGCTGAATGGGTTTTTAAATAGCCTAAATAGGATGTTTGTTTCAACCTATTTAATACACTTGTTGAAAGGCTGCAAAATAAGCTTGATATGCTAAATAGGATGTATTTTATAACAGACATGTACTAAACTTGCTTTCGTCGCTTAATAGGCGAAAACTACTGGTACATATGCTTTTAGGATTTATATTTTTTTAAAATGTACCAAACCTCCTGAAAAGGCTGAAAAGGCTGCTAAATAAACTTAATATGCTAATTATCATGTATTTTCCAACCTCTGTACTGAACGTGTTAAATATACTAATTAGGCTAAAAGGGTGCTAAAAGGACTAAATAGGATTCATGATTCAACCTATGTACTAAACTTGCTAAAAAGGCTAGCATCACACACGTCGTAAAAGTTTATAAATACGTGTTGAAAGCGGTTATATCTCTTTGGATATCTATTTATTAACATAAATTTGTGTACAGTTATATTAACATAAAAAAATGTATTATTATTTTCAAGATTTCAGTAGAATATCGATCATTCAGCCATGTGCATCACCGTGCAAATGACCATTTAATCAGTTAGTTATTAATATTATTTGGAACAGATTGTTAAGAATTAATCACGATTCTTTTTCTTTGCGAAAATTGTACACTTAACCGTATCAGAATTAGCGTACTTTTACCTATCGGTATTTGATTTGCAGCGTGGCTACGACGCTGAAATTGAAATAATAATATCTGCCTCAACACGAACCTATTGTACTCAATGATATTATATGTTTGTGAATATGAGTGCCTGAAATTCATTCAAATGCCTCAATTTCTTATATAGATTTTATTCTTTGACATTAATTTTCCTTTTTTTTTCTTTGTAATCTCAACATGGCTCTGCAAATTTTAGCCGAGACAACTGCCTCGGTGTGCCTCAGCGTGGCTACGACGCTGGTCAGTTGTTTGTTTTTCTCAAGGTATGTATTTAAAGGCATTTGTCGAAGCGTTTATGTTCCCAACAAACATGCCAACATCGGCCCGATATTGGCTGGATGACAAGTACCGTAGATGTTTAAGCACTATTCGTATCACTTATTATAAAATAAGTGGGTTAAAACATGTGTAAACTAAAACAGACATTGGATGTTGCCCTAAGGTGATGTTATTTGGTATGATTCATCATTTGCGACAACAACCATGTTGCTCTCTGGAAAGTTTAAGTCAAATTGGACACTTGAATACTTGAATGTGTTGCATACATAGTCTAAATATGGAGAACGTGATAGTAGATGTGTGATTTAAGGCCTATTTAACTATCGAGGATTATGGGATTGTTAAATAAATTTGCTTAATCAAAACAAAACGACCGATCATTTAATAAGCGCATATATGAAACAGCACAATAATGCGTCAACATTCATGCGCACGAATACAAGTAGTTCATTTACTATGCGACGGGAATATTTGGCAAGCATCCTCACAACAATTTAAACAGAACGTGCACTTTTTAAACCAAATTATACCACTAGCTCAAGTCTAGCATCACTTGAAAGGCTCAAGAGTGATGACGTGCAATGCTCCGGGTTTGTTAGTCAATATTAGGCAAAACTTTATTATCTCTACATGTACACCGTTTGCTAGTTTCTTATAATTTTCGCTCTCGCACACAAAAATAGTGTTACGTACGGTGGCATAGAGGTGACATTCACTCCTCTTTTTTAAAATTGCACTCCTCTTTTTTCTATCTCGTTGCCACGACTTAGTAACTCGTGGCCACGAGATAGAAAAACGAGGAGTGCAAAACTAATTAAAAGAGGAGTGCAGTTTAAAAAAGAGCGGTGCAGTAAATAAAGGAAGGCTGCATTACACAAAAGAGGAGAGAATTTCGAGATCACGAGATCCCAACTTAGTTAACTCGTGGCAACGAGTTAGATAGCCAATCAAATACTATCTTGTTCCCTCAAATTAATCAGCCAATGAAAACGTCATAAAGGCAAGGCTCTGATATAACATAACATACTTCTATTAGTAATACTATTACTACTACTACTACTACTAATGCTGTTGTTGTTCCTGCTTCTGCTGCTACTACTACTACTACTATTACTACTACTACTACTACTACTACTACTACTACTGCTACTACTATTACTACTACTACTACTACTACCTATACTACTACTACTACTACTACTACTACTACTACTACTACTACTACATCTATTACTACTACTACTGCTACTTATACTACTACTTCTACTACTACTTCTACTACTACTACTACTACTACTACTACTACTTTTTTTACTACTACTACTACAACTACTACGACTACCACTTCGACGATGACGGACGACCAACGGACGACCGACCGATGGACGAAGACCAACATACAACCGAGGGACGACTGATGGACGACCAACGGACGACCGATGTTTTGACGTGGGACGACTGACTAGCGACCGACGGACGACGCCGGATGGACGACCGGAGGACGGACGAAAGACGACCGACGGACGAAGCCGGATGGACAACCGACGGACGACCGACGTACCACGACCGGAGGACGGACGATAGACGACCGGAGGACGGACGAGGGACGACCGACATACGACCGACGGACAACGCCGGATGGACGACCGATGGACGACGCATGTCGCACCTGGACCTATGATTCCTTGGCTCAAGTTCCGTCTCGGACCACAGGTGGTTAGCGTGTGGCTATGATATTAATTAGTGAAAACATCATTTTGAATGATAAATAATCATATTATAACGAAAAATTAACTTTTTTGAAAAAAAATATTTCATTATCAAATATATATATAACAAGGTATGCAACTCAAAATCAGCCCAAAACGGGGTGCATCGCTTTGAACAGCCATATCTTCATCAATTGTGCAGCGATTTTCACGATCTCGGTCTTATTCAACGCAGAAATGAATTTCCTTTCTGGAATTGTATATGTCTTGCAATATTTTTACAAATGCTGGGTCAACTTTTAAGAAATAACACGATACACAACTCGCATGACCCAGTTGACAGTGATCATGCTGTCTTTAAGACTGAAATCTTCACGGAGTAAAGGGCAACTTCCCTACAAAGTTCATGTAGTTCGATACCATAATTCAATAAAACGTATGAAAAAACATTATGACCGTTATTGTCGTTACATTCTGCATCAAGACTAACTGTCCAGCGCCGTTTGAAACCTTTGTTTACATACATTTCAACTGACATTTTAAACATACGAGTGATTTCATTGGTCCAATCCGGAGGTGTGTCTTTACAACTGGAGATTTCATTCATAAAGAATGCATGATCACTGTATTTACTCCGCTTATGACCCCAAGTGCAACAGCCCAATCGTAAACAGCCCTAATTTGGGTCAAATGACATCTGGCAGTTATGTTTTGCAATACAGAGAGCTTTTGATGGTCAATTGTCAAAATTCTGGCAGACGACTAACTTGGTCGGATGTGCTTAAAGGTTGCGCATGCGCAATTAATTTCCTTCTATATTACAACAAATAGTTGAAGTTCGATATCAATTTTTACCATGATCAAGCGCATACCCACTATATCATCATACATCATTGAAAAGATAAATGCATAATCTTTTGAAAAAAATGCATGTCATTAAATTCTATGTGTGCTAACTCAAAATATTTACCTTAGAATAGACAAACCGGTTTTTACAGCTGTGCAGACAACCATTTTGGGCTCAAATAGTATGACCTACTTTCAAAGCCGGGAACCATCAACACAAAAAGTAGAGCACAAAAATGACTCATTTTCTTATTGCTTACAAATATACCTTCAAGTTGACACCAAAACTAGCCATTTGCAATGTATTTCACAAATCCTATGTAGCATGCACTCAACAATGTGTGCTAAGTATCAAACTGACTGCATGTAACCCTAAAAACAGGAGTTACGGTTTGGGGTTATGTGACCTAGTTCCTTATTCGAATAAGAAACTGGTCCTTATTCCTTATTCAAGCTTAACATATTTGATATAGGGTTTTAAAGAAAAATAATGCATACAATTCTTAAGTAAATCAAAACAAAATAACTCGAATACATTTACTTTATGTATTACGTTGCATGTTCATGATTGTTCCTCACGCTTGCATAGGATTTCTTGTTTAAACCGAACCGATATTTTCTAATTCGAATACCAACTTCACATCCACAAAATCTAAAGCACATAACATTATTTAATATGTATGTGATATAAAAATGCAATCTTGTACATTTCAACATGTCTGTTTTTATTTATAATCCAGTTCCTTTTTCGCGACTGAATAAGGAAAAAGAAACCAGTTCCTTATTCCTTATTCAAGTCGAATAAGGAACTGGCATTTTCTTACTTAAACATCAAAGAAATTGATCCAAATTTAACCACATATAAATGAACATCATTATATATAGGCTCATTTTACAGTTGTATTTTTAATTACTAATTGCAATACATGTCTACTTAGTTTTAAGTAATGATAATCAAGTTCCTTATTCAGTTTGAATAAGGAATAAGGAACTGGTTCCTTATTCCTTATTCAAATCGGATTAGAAACTGGCATGTTCTTTCTATAAATTATAAATTAAAATGAACCAACGAGACGAATAAATCAACGAAAATTATTGTAAATGAAGGAAGGGTATAAAAATATTAATTGCAGTTCATTTCTACTTTGTTGTATTTAATTATAACATAGTTCCTTATTCTATTATATTTTAAACATGTTTAGTTTTCAGCTATCATATTGTCTTGACCAAAGTTCAGGGTCAGATAAGACTTCAAGAACTGTACCTGAGATATTAATAACAAAATCTTACACTAAACATCGCCAATAATAACGAATATAAAGCTGTGCTATTCTACAATGATCCGCATTTAATTATCCGAAAGTATGGCCTCTGAATAAGGAATTGGGCGTTTAGTTAGTTTCTTATTCGGAAGCCTGTATTTCGGACAATAACTTTCGGATATGTTATACTTGATATGTTTCTTGACAGTCGTGGCGACGCACGATATATTTAACACGATATATCACCTTTTTTGCTACCTACCCAAGGGCGATATATTGTGTTAAATATAGCGTGCGTCGCCGCGACTGTCAAGAAAAAGATCAAGTATCGCCACGACTGTCAAGAAAAATATCGTGCGTCGCCGCGACTGTCAAGAAAAAGATCAAGTATCGCTTCATGTGTCTAGTGTCGCCCTTGGTGAAAGAAGCGCGAGATTATAGATGGCACTATCCGGGTTCTGTAGCAAACGGTATAAAACTACTTTAATTTTATTGTTAAATCTGTTTATGATTTGTCCCAACTGCTTAGGAATTTCAAATATTTAATGTAAGTTATGTTCATCATTCCATAGCACAACTATTTAAAATACAATATTGAATATCTAATTTGGAGCTGATAAAACTTAGTTGTAGTAACGTCCGGAATAAATAAAGAACGATCGACGTGTTGTTAAATATCTGTTGCAGTGAATAAGATTAAGATTTGAATATACTTTTCTTGCATTTTATCTGTGTAAGTAAACTAATATTTAATAAGAGCACAAAATACAACATCAACAGTTAATTTAAAATCATTAAGGCCACAACGTTCTTGTAAACGCTGGCCTATTAATCTTACTTCAGTTCGATTTTATTTCCGTTGAACGACTTGTTGCTGACGTTCGCGACAATCTATGACCTCATTTTGCTTTTGACAAATGAAAACAACGAAGTTAAGCGCTAAATGTAGACGTTATTTGACAACCTATTTACCAAAATGTAGTACGGTCATTTCTAGTTATGTTTTACTTTGCATGCATATATCATCTTTTCAAAAAGAATTGACGTCACTGCCTTTGATGGTTTAGAGGCAACACAATTGGATAAACTTTAAATCGTGATACATCGACTATCTGTGGAATCCTCCGCAAGATAGATCTCGTGACCAATGGCAGCCATCTTTGCTTGAAGTACTACTTTACTACCCAAAACGTAAGTCGTCTATTGTTAAAAGGATGTAGAAGAAGCGCGTCAAACTAAAGCCATACATTCTGGAGACATTTTGATGAAAAGAGAGCTTAAAAATTCATTTGTTGTGCACTTTGACCAAACTAAACACATAGTTAACAAATTGGTTTATGCATTAAATTAAGTGTCTGCTGATCTCAAGTGAAAAAGTATGTAGCTGGTTCATCGTGTAGTGGGAAAACAGGTCACGTGGGCAAATTATCAAATCAGAACGCAGCGTTGACGTGCGGATAAAAGAAGTTACAATTATTGTAAAGTAATATCAGGACACAACATATGTAAGCATTCAAGAGCCATGTATGGAATCAATATTTTAACCGTTTTATTCGATAGAAGAAAATATAGTTTTAGCAACAACAGTAGTACAGTAAGGTGCATTTTATTTATTGACTGATGCATAATGTGAACTTATTTACATAACCAAAAGTTAGGTAAAAACACGAAATAATCCCCGCTGTGTTCAATTGTGTACACACTTTGTAAAAGGTCATATTTGTTCTTCCGGAAACCCACAAGCTGCTCACTGGATTGGACACTTTCCGTCACGTGATAACGTCGTCGGCTAGCTAGCAGTTGTCGGCCGTGGCGCTGCTCGTTAGGTATATGTGCAGCGTGGTTATCGTCCCCATACTATTCATACACGTGGGAACCTCCTTCATGAAGCTCTGTCAATCAGGCATGCATAAACGTCAATACCATAACCTCTATCTTGTATGCGTGTACTTGCATTAAAGTATGTAAGTCATGCGTTTGAACTAATAAATACCACATCCTCTGTAAGAATACCACAATCTTTGCATTCAGTCATTCACACACATCAATACCACATGTAAGAACACCACAATCTCTGTCAATCATGCCGGTAAATACAGCTATATCACATCCCTGTCAGCCATGCATGCACACAAATGAACATCACACGCTCTGTTTATCATGCCTGTACACAAAGAAACATCACAAGCTCTGTCAATCATGGACGTACACAAATGAAAACCACAAGATCTTGCAATCGTGCATGTACGCAAATTGACATCACAAACTCTGTCAGTCATGCATGCACACAAATAAACATCATACGCTCTGTCAATCATGCATGTACGCAAATGTACATTACAAGTTGTGTCAATCACGCATGTGCACAAATGAACATCACAAGCTCTGCCAATCACGCACGTACACAAATGAACATCACAAGTTCTGTTAATCATATATGTGCATAAATAAACATCACACGTTGTGCCAATCACGCACGGACACAAATAAACATTACAAGTTATGTTAATCATATATGTGCATAAATGATCATTACAAGCTCTGTCAATCACGCACGTACACAAATGAACATCACAAGTTCTGTTAATCATATATGTGCATAAATGAACATCACACGTTCTGTTAATCTTTTATAATCACACATGGATATTTAAATTTCTGTTAATTACTCATGTACTCCAGTAAACATCACATTGACATGTCAAGCATGCATGTACACACACGAACAACGCGAGCTCTGTACAGCATGCATGTACACAAAAACATCATAACATCTGCCAATAATGCATGTACACGAATTAACGTCACAATCTATGTGAATCATGCGAGCATACCTATGAATATTACAAGCCATGTATGTCATACATTCATACAAACTCATGAATACCACAAGCTATGTCATTCACAAATACATAAATACAAGTATAACGTTCAACAGACAGAGAGGTTCATATCTCGAGTGCACACTCCCACAGGGCAGCGCGCACATTCTCTGCAAGCCCTGAATGAAGATTTAAAATGTTCGCTCGCGAGATACACGCTGCCGATTGCGACCTAATACAACTGAATATTCTTTGTTCCGTTAAGCAAATACATACATATATTTTAATGCGCTCAGTAATAACCAAAAACTTAAACAGATGCGACGGCAGCCGAAAATAATCAACTCATTGGCAAATGAAAGAAGGGAAACACAAGCACACGCGCACAATATAATTAATGCAACGCCAGTACAAAGTTTCAGTATACCGGTAAATCTACTTATTTACTCCTTAATTCTAAGTAATATACGTTCACATGACCTATGCTCAATAAATAAACATATTTAACAAATCTGTATATTTATAGAGAAATATTTTTCTCACTGCATATACGTTCTGGCCCGGATGTTCCAGACGCTTGGATGACTGGATGTTCATCATAAACGCCCAACCGAAACCGTTTAGAACGCCGCCATTGTAGAGCAGGAACATCGGGTAAAAGTTTTCACACGACATGTCCTTGTGGATATTATACCAGAAATGTACTCCTAAAATAACACAATAAAGGTTGTCATATAATTAATATAATATATAATATTATTTATTTAATATATTAATTAAATAATTAATATAATATAATTAATTAATAATGTCATTATTAAAACAAACACCGATTGTACGATTGACACGCATCACTAGTGCAAATGATGCATGTAGCAAATAACATGCAACTGGGGTAATGCAATTGCGTACTACACAACAAATACATTAAACAAACTGCACGACGTTATGAGCAATAGGGTTACGATCAGGTTTTGGAAAACTGCACTTGAATGACTTATTCTGGCAGGTTCCAGAGATGTAAAGATTTCACATTGAAACCCCGAAATACCATGCCAGGGGGGGCATACCCATGGTAGCGAAGCACTTTCCCTCGGTCCACCGACTAACGCGGGCAGCCTCAATGGTCATGGGGATGGCCCTTGAGTCCGTCAGCGGGTTCGTTCCGTTCTGGATCCACAGACCACTCCCCGTGCCCTGCGTCCGGAACTCCGTCTCGGTACGTCCGGTACTGCAGATCTTATCTGGCATGTACATGCGTCGTTGCAATACATTTTTTCATTATTAAACTAGACTTGAAAAACACCATTCGCTTATCCAATGGTAGTTTCATTCAGGTGATAATAATTGATATGGCATGTTTGGAAAGGATTTTACAAGAATCGTTTTTGTAGGCCTAACCCCATATAAGTGAGTTTTCCAAAATGTTGCGCCTTCCGGAAAAGCGTATACATTATTTATAGTGCGAGTGTATTTTGCGCTCGATGGTTGGTCGAATATAAGGTTTGTTTCGGCAGTTAAGTATATTAGTTATGGTAAAATGTATGTACGCACAGGACAAACGACCGGAAGTAACGTGGACTTCATATATTCTAGGGCTACGCATTTTTCTTACAATTCCGTTAGTGTGGCATAGTAAGAGTAAACCATTACAGTTTTAAACAGTACTGAAACGAGAACGTGATTCGAATCAACAGAGTCTTGTTATGCTTCACATTTTCATTTTACAACTTTCCGAGTGTTTTGCCATTAGCGCTATAGACCAAAACGTTCTTAAACAAAAACAAACGGAGCGATTAACGTACAATATGCTTGGTAGCGGTAAAAAATCCAAATATACACAGCATCTTGTTAAAATGAAGGGCACACAGGAACACGTGTACCTGTCGGAACAAAGTAGGCTGTGATGTAGAAGCGGGTCCCATGTGCCACCATTGGGTGGCTCACCAGGGGAGGGAACGGGAAGTGGTTCGGGTTGGGGCTGTAATTCTTCTCGATCTACAACACAATTATATGATACAACTTAAATTAATTGCCTCGTTTAAGCAGGAGAAATACAATCCACTTTAATTTCACATTATTTTCAGTACTCAAATGCAATGTCAGCTAATGCCCCTATGCTGTATGTTCCGAAGGATATCTATAAATGGCTCTAACAAACATTAAGATAGCAGGTTATTCTCATCAGTACTGGCTTAAGATATTATATTTTATCGGCGTACTTTCTTCAAAATCTATGCAGTCTTACCCCTGCCCGTATGCCCGCTATGTAGCCGTGACGTCATACAGAAGGATCAGACTGTAACCAATATTTAGATCTAAGCCGGAGTAGCACGCGATATTAAATTGTATAGGGCGAACATTATGCACAATCTAAACCGGTCTTACCCCTGCCTGTATGCCCGCTATGTAACCATGGACGTCAAACAACAGGATCACACCCAGGTCTCCGTCCTTCCAGAACCTCTCGCCGAGGAATGGGCCGTCTGAAACATGCCATGTACGCAAGTAATACATCTGAGTTGCATTTAAAAGAAAACTTTTGAAACTGAACATATAAATTCCACTATTTACAGCGACTCGTGTATATTAGCCTTCCTGAACTTAGTGTATCATCGATTCAGTGTACAATAAATTATTTATATCGATATTGGATCGAAAGCTTGAGAAATATTGAAACGATCTATGTTCCGTTACCTGGGTAGAATCAGAACTTAATGTATTTTGGAGATAATCGAATGACCGCTCCCTAGTTGGGATTAAAACTTGAACCAATGACCTTCCGGTCGCTAGGCGGACACATATCCGCTATGCCACGGCAATTTATTTAATACTTTTTTTAATTAATGCTTTTCTTGAAGTCCGCCGCTGAATAATTTAACATTTATTGTGCTTGTAGTAATTGAATATAATAAATACGCATGCATTACCTTGTTTTGACCGATTTCCAACAGAATTGGTTTCACACAATGTGCAAAGAGTATTTTTTATGTTTTTATTAAATAGTTATATCAGAATAAGTTAAGATTGTCCTAAGAGGCTTTACTTATGTGGCCCTTGTGGAGATCTATCAGTAATATCTATTAAAGGGATCTTTTCACGCTTTGGTAAATTGACAAAATTGAAAAAAGTTGTTTCAGATTCGTAAGTTTTCGTTTTAGTTATGATATTTGTGAGGAAACAGTAATACTGAACATTAACCATGCTCTAATATAGCCATTATATACATCTTTTGACGATTTTAAAACCTAAAAATTATAAAGCGTTGCAACGCGAAACGATTGAATAATTTGGAGAGTTCTGTTTTTGTCGTTAAATTTTGTGAAACTACGAAGATTGCTTATATATCGTATAAAATACGTCAAGAATGTGTACTCGGCGGAATAGCTCAGTAGGCTAAAGCGTTTTTACTTCAGGACTCTGGCAGGACTCCAGGGGTCACTGGTTCGAAACCTGCTCCGGGTAATGTTCTTTTCCTTTTTTAAAATTTTTTTCTTGATTTTTTACTGGAGCTTTTACGATCCAATGTTTACATTTATCAATATAAAGCATTTAATGAATAAGTTTAAAAAAATGCCAAAATCTGTGAAAAGGCCCCTTTAAGTTACTTTGACAGGTGGTGCCAGTGTCCATCTTGACCCATCCGTGACTGGTCGCTTCCGGTATGGTTCTGGGTACACCCTGGAACATGGTCAAGGGATTGATGCTCCATGTCACTGAAACCAGGGAGGTTTAACAACACAATAATAAAGATATAAATAAGCATGTTCAATACCAAATCATGATTAATTATCCGTGATACAGTGGCTACACTCAGTTGGTTCATTTCCGAGCATTTGTGTCTTTATAATTTAAGTCTTACAAATTCACAAAGCTGTCACACATACCTTTTAAACCATCCCAGTGAGACTCTAAAATATAACAAAAAAGGTTATTCACGAACTTCATACGAAAAGTACGGGTAACGTATCTAAAAACTAATCTTATATGAAATTTTAATTAATGAAATGGCTGACGAAGGTATCATAAAACGTAGGCGGTAATAAACAAATGTACGGTTGTCTACAAAAACATAACATACTGTAAAAATATTACCAATGCTATATTTATCGATATAAATTGCTCTATCATTGCAACCACTAACAATAATTAAATACAACGGCAACACACTGTTGATGTAATAAATAAGCAATACTACTACTATATTTTGAAACGAAGTTACTCACGATTTCTCCCTAATATGAAGGCCTGGCAGGCGGCACACGACAACACGAGAAGCGCGATGTTTCCTAACATGATTCCGACACAGCGACAGATCTTGTGACTCGAGCAGCTATATAGCCAGCCATGGTGTCATTAAATAGACCGTTGTAGAAGTAGGGTATTGGCCTTCACAGATATCGGAGTTCGCAATGAGCGCTCGAAAACAACCGATAAAAAAGCATTGGCGACAAAGAAATGCGCGGCGTGCGACACAATTACTTCCTAAAGCATACATCTTGCAAAAGAAAAATGCATGATCATATTGAGGTAGACAATATTTGCCAAGATACCGATATTCCAACTCTATTCCAGACAGGTAACCGTACTGATGTTACTGAACTTCGTACCGAATTTCTCCTACGCCTATCAACGTGTTGTATCCGTCATCGGGAAATAAAAACTTTGATACGAGTATTACTTTACCTATAGATAACCAACACGCTTTTCACAAAATCTTATTGACCCTACAAAATGTTCATCAAGATATTAACCCTTTCCCATTAAGAAGCAAAGTGAAAATTGCTATGTGCAAACAGCATAAAACCTGAACAGCCTGCAAGTAACTCGCAGTCTGTTCAGGTTTTATGCTGTTTGCTGCTCATCAGTATCAAAGCTTTGGAGATGAAGCCTTAAAAACTTGTATCTAGTAAGAAATATCTTTAATTAAATATAACTTTCTAAGGGACTACAAATGCGTTAAAATACGTATCTAAGTGGTAAAGGGTTAAAAACCCGCATTATACAGATTGCGTGTTACCTGGCAAACATGTTTACCAAAAAAATAGCCCTAAACAATGATACACTTCATATATTTGAACAAAAATCAAAACACATTAAACTTTCATAAACAAGTCCAGTATGCTTTCTACCCATTTTATGCAACTCATCCTTATTCATACTTATTCTGTTGTTTTCCTTTCTTAAAAATCACCTATCACAGACAACCAAAGAAAAATAGATTTTTAACATTTTTTTAATCAAAAGGAAATCACAAGGTCAAAAAAGTACATATTAGCATATTTTGTATAACATGTTTGAACATTATTGCTGCTACATGGTATCACTTTGTTTTATGATCATATACATGTATTCATTGTATTTCTTATATTGAATTAAAAAAAACAACAAATATTGATTTTACCCATACCGTCCCGAAGAGTCTATTTTCACCCACGATGTGAACAAATAGCTCTAACACAGATTATTTATGTTGAAGCTCAAACCATAGAAAATTCGAAAGAAAGATGCTCTGTTTCAGTCAGAGCTAATATTTTCAACTTGGTTTCGTTAGCAATTTTGATTTTGCGTATCGCAATAGAGAAAATGTAAACGCTTAGCTATTGGCGTGTGACATAGTGTGGTTTACTAATTAAATTGTCCTTTATCATAACAGTAATTTTTAACATAATCCATAGATGGACAATTCTCTTGCATTAAAAAGTACCATACGTCGAGCATTTTTTCGTAGCCAACGCTTTCTAATCGGCTGAGTTCGAGCATTCATGCCAACGTCGGTATCCGTGATGGATAATAACCTTCTTTTACGATAAAATAGAACATTACGTTTTAACTCGATATCTGTGAAGACCAATACATGTACCCTACTTCTAGAACAGTCTATTTAATGACACCACGGCTGGCTATATAGCTGCTCGAGTCACTAGATCTGTCGCTGTGTCGGAATCATGTTGGGAAAGATCGCGCTTCTCGTGTTGTCGTGTGCCGCCTGCCAGGCCTTCATATTAGGGAGAAATCGTGAGTTACTTCGTTGCGAGACTGTTTTTATTTGTTAGTTGTTGCTTTTATACATTTTATATATAAGTAATTGCGAGACTGTTTTTATGTGTTAGTTGTTGCTTTTATACATTTTATATATAAGTAATATGATCGTATTGGGGCCTGGGATAGGTCTTTAAAGCGATGTTCAACCAGATTGCTATAAATCTCGAAAAATAGAAGAGTTCTAAAATACCGTGTGTGTTTTAACAATTATTAGTTTATATCGTAAAAAATACCACAACTGGTATATGACATTACTTGGAAAATGGTGTTATCATATTTTCAGTATATTCGGTAATAAAATTTTACTGAGTATGTCTTTCAGGTTATTTGGAGAGTTCTGTTGTTGTCGTTATATTTTGCGATACTACGAGGATTGCTTATATAAAGTATAAAATACAATGCTCATTGAATAAGCATTGATGGCCGAATCGTCTAAATGGGATTTTTTTACTCCAGGACTCCAGGGGTCAGTGGTTCGAGCCCTATTCAGGGTTACTGTTTTTTAATATCAATATATAGCATTTAATGATGGTTTTTTATAACTTTTCTTTTTTTTGTCAATCTGGTTGACTGTCCGTTTCAATCCTTTTATCCCCTACTGTTGATTAAAGCAGGGCAGTTTTCAGATACTGGCATACGTATGTTCACTAAGTACGGGGAAAGTAGCTCTCCAATGAAAAGTGTGAGTGGTTTACTAATCGCCGTGATGACTAAAATAATGTTGAAAACGGCGAAAAATGTAACTTTACAAGCAACCAAATAATTGGTTACAATTTATTTATTGTAGATAAATATGTGTTTTTTTTTCGATATCAGTAAATTATTGTGTAAAGTTATTAAACACGCGTGTCAACGTAACCGTTGATTTGAATTTTTGATGTTGATTTACAGTGAATACCGGTAGTTCTAATTTTCTTCTAATTGCGATAAATTATCCGTCTTTGTATATAAAGTTCTTCAACCGCTGTCTTTTATCTTTCAGAATCGCACTGGGATGGATTAAAAGGTATGTAGTACAGCTTCGAACAACTTGGATACTTTAATTTTAAGGGATAAAACAAACACGAATTTGAGTTCTATTGCAACAATTCATACTATCTATGTCTGGTAGTCTGTTTTATTGCGACATATTTTGGGATTAAATTTCGCCCCACCGGGAGAAATATAGGTTTTGCGGGAAGCATATAGTGATTGGCCATCACTTCCGCAAAACACTACATTGCTTCGATACTTGCAAAGAATGACCGTATCCAATTGTATCACCGTACTTAATTTTGACCTTGACCCGATTCAAATTTAATATTCATAGCAGAATCCTCTTGAAATTATTAAAGGGACATTTTCACGTTTTGGTAAATTGACAAAATAAAAAGAATGTTTCAGATTCGCATTTTTTGTTGTAGTTAAGATATTTGTGAGGAAACAATAATACTGAACATTTTTATGCGTTAAAATATCCATTATATACATTTTGTGACACAACGAGGATTGCTTATTTAAAGTATAAAATACAGCACTAATTGTATGAGCACGGATGGCAGAGTGGTCTAAGCATTAGACTTTTACTCAAGCGGTCAGTGGCTCCAGCCGAGTTGAGGGTCTCTTTTCTTTCTTTAATTTTATTCTGTTTTTTTTTACTGATGCTTTTTAGATCCAACGTTTACATTTATCAATATTAAGAATTTAATGTCAAACTTCAATACATGCCAAAATCTGTGAAAAGGTCCCTTTAAGAGTGGTCTTCAAATTTTCTTTTTCCAGTGACATGGGGGATCAACCCGTTCAGCTCGTTCCAGGGTGTTCCCAGAACAAAAGCGGAAGCGACCAGTGACGGATGGGTCAAGATGGACACCGGCACCGCCTGTCAAAGTAAACTCACTGATGCAACTGATAGATCTCTGCATACATTTGACATTTTATATTCAGCTTCAAACGGCCAATGATATCCCAATTTATTACACGTTATAAACGTCAGATTTATTGGCGTGTTTCAGACGGCCCATTTCTTGGCGAGAGGTTCTGGAAGGACAGTGACCTAGGTGTGATCCTTCTATACGACGTCAATGGTTACATAGCCGGCATCCAAGCTGGGGTATGGCTGTTTAGATGGTGACGTGCTAGCGGGAAATTTCGCCCCCGAAAATATCAAATACTGTAAAGTCAAGTCTATTTGTCGGCATAACATTTCCTGTTTTTATGACTTTTTCATGGACTTGCATTTGAGGATTTCTGATTTTGGAAAAAAATGTGGAGTTTGCGTCAGTCATTGTCCGATGTGTTTGTGTTAAATTCGTGGACGGTTAACCCATTTATGCTTAATGGACTCTCCCGTCCTTCTAAATTGGATCGATTTTTTTTCCAAAATTAGGGATGTCTTGTATATTTATTTCTATATTTATAATATTTCTTACAGAAATCCCTTTAAGCAAACAGCGTAGACCCTGATAAGACGCCGAATCATGCGGCGTCTCATCAGGGTCTTCGCTGTTTGCCAAGGTACTCAAGAAATGAAAAAACGTTACGTTATGGTCCCGCGATTAAGTATGATTTAACTGTCTCTCGTGAGTATTTATAATGTAAGGAGAGCGATGGGTGATCGTGATGTGTGACGTCAATGCGTACATGTCAGGTATCCAGACCGACGTAAAAAAACTGAATAATCTTCAATCTCAATGTTGGTTACAGAAACAAAACAAAGACTTGATCAAGAGTTGGACATCGTCTCAAATACACACACATACTATCTTAAATTGTACATGTTTAACATACAAAAATGTTACGAAGAAAATTTGAAACACAATATTATTCGAAACACAAAACAAAAATGTACAGATTTGATCGCAACTAAAATATTTATGCAAAAGTAAGAAACGAAGACTGAGTGCCCTGCTTCGCATTCGAACAGCCGGTGCTTATTAAAAACAATTGTACGCAGAGCTGAAATAAACCTCTTGACTTATTAATGTCGCCTACTTTCACGAGGCAGTAATTCTGAGTAAGATTATCTGATTTTGCTTTAGATCGAGAAGAACTACAGCCCCAACCCGAACCACTACCCGTTCCCTCCCCTGGTGAGCCACCCAATGGTGGCGAATGGGGCCCGATTCTTCATCACAGCGTACTTTGTTCCGACAGGTACACGTGTTCCTGTGTGCCTTTCATTTTAATAATTACTTTAGAGTATATATTCTTTACCTCTTCTAAAAAATGTGTATGTTCGTCGCTCTATTTGTTACGAATAAAGGCAGTGTGTCGCCACTATGCCGCGACTGTGCTGCTTATGGCATGGCACTTAGAGCGTGTTGCTGGGAATTGTATTATTTAAAAATAAACAAATATCTATTTACATTATTTTGGCGATCATAACATGCTCTCGATATAAGACCGTTAAAAGGTTGCTTATTTTACTCTAGATAACCCAAATTTGCGCTATTCGAAGAGGTATGCGATCTCCAAGACTTGTATCCATTTTATTTACCGATTTTCATCTCTAACCAAAATTTACCCTAAAACTATATTTCAAGTTGATCCACTTTCGTGCACGGTATAGAAAATGCAATCATCTATTTTATACAAAATTCTTTAAAACAATCATATCCCAGAATGTGCTAGATTTTGAAAAGGCCCCTTATCTGGAAGAGGAGGGGGGTGTCAAATAAACTTAATCAATAAAAATCCTTTCAAAATCACGTCGACAAATCGTTATTGTATGATTGAAACTACCAATGAAGCATAAAATCGGTCAGCATCGTTTGTACCTGGGAAAATCTTGCTTTTTCCAAAGTCTCTTGCAGTGTATGTCTACAAACCATACGTCTTTACACCAGATAAGATCTGCAGTACCGGACGTACCGAGACGGAGTTCCGGACGCAGGGCACGGGGACCGGTCTGTGGATCCAAAACGGCACAAACCCGCTAACGGACTCAGAGGCAATCCCGATGACCATTGAGGCTGCCCGAGCTAGTCGGTGGACCGAGGGAAAGTGCTTCATTTCAATGGGTATGTTATATGCTCAGTAGATTCTCAATTATTTATCAAGTGCGCAGGCATTTCTAACATATGACCATAGCTCCAGACGACCAGCTGGTTCCATCACAAGACCCCTGGCTATATCCTCGTGAAGAAGACTGCACCTCGGTTTAACTTCTCCTGCGGAAGACTAAGTCGGTAAGGATTGAAGTGGATACCGGTGTGTAACAAAATGACCATGGGTTCGCTTAGCTCTCATTAGGATGACGGTTTTAACCTGGGGGAATTAAGATTAGCCATTGCCGACCCTGTCGGCAGATTTTTGTCTCGCGTAAAATATTGCTGCAAAATGATATTTTAATTTTAATTTTGATATAAAAGTATTGAAGTATTGATCATGTGTAGAATATTTTCTATAAAACCAGAGTTATGGCCCTTTGAAGAAAAATACAATTAATTTCTGTCGCCCGAAATTTTAATAGTATATCTGCTACAGGGATGAAACTTTACAAATATAATCCTTAATCATCACGTGAAGTTGCGCGCCTTTTTTGCAGCAAGACTACAATAACGGAAATACTTCTAGATATTACAATATCCAGTATGTTTCTTAACAGGAGATCATTTCTGGTATAATTTACACAAGGACATGTCGTGTGATAACCTTTACCCGATGTTCCTACTCTACAATGACAATGTCCTCAACGGTTTTGGATGGGCGTTTGCAATGAACATCCAGTCATCCAAGCGTCTGGAACATCCGGGCCAGAGCGTGTACGGGGTGAGATTATGATTTTACATTTTAAACATGTATATAAATAACAAATTCGTAAAAATACGATTTGTGATTTTAATTCATGTTGTGTTCACAACAACGACAATGAATTTAGAATCACCAAACGGTGTATTCGTACATAAACATACGGTGGTTGATTTCAGTCACATCCTTCTGTGGTGTTGGCGGGTTAGAACAGGCGCCGAAACGACAAATAGACTCACCAAAACGTTCAATATACAATTTTGCCATAATTTTTATGCTGTTCCAACACGTCAGAACGACAAATCAGAGGCTTCATAGCGATATGTTTGTACTAATTATTTATTTAAGGTGTCAGGTTTGCCTTTTTGTCATTCTGGGCAAGCAGGCCAAACCAGCCAAATTGACAGAACGAAAAAGCAGAAATCGGCCACCACTTAACTTGTTCTGAACTAAACAAAAAATCAACTTTTCCGTTGTGTTATTGTGCTTGTTAGTATATGTGAATTTGCTAACCTTGAAACATGCCCGTTCTATTGTTCGTGGCTAAGCGGATCTGAATAGATTTCAAGACGATTTAAAATAAACCAACAAAAAAATTATTAGAATGTTGTGGGTGACATTCATCACTACCGACTTGATGTAGAATCGTTTGTTTATTAAAGCTCTTCTTTTGTAAGAAAAATCAAACAACATAACTTTAAAATTCTGCTACCAGCGCGGAAGTTCGTACTGTGCAGACGATTGTCATATGTGTACATGCATGATCGACATGACTTGTTTTATTCATTTGCATGTATGCGTGATTACAGAGTAAGTTGTATTAATTTGCATGCATTCATGATTGACAGGGCTTCTGGTTGTTCTAACGGGCGATGTGGTATTTATGTATATGCATGTATTGTTGACAAGGCTTGTGTTATTCTGACAGAGGATGTGGTATTGATGTATATACATGTATTGTTGACAGAGCTTGTGGTATTCTGACAGAGGATATGGTATTGTTTACGTCTATGCATGCCTGATTGACAGAGCTTCATGAAGGAGGTTCCCACTTGTCTGAGCAGTTTGGGGACGCTTACCACGCTGCACATCTACCTCACGAGCAGCGCCTACGGCGACACGTGTTAGCTGAGCGACCCCGTGACCACGAGACGAGGGCGTTTCCCGTCCACGTGACAATCTTGAGGGTTTCCGGTGGACCGAGCAACAAATTTCGCGTTTTACAATGTGTGCAAAACATCTGACACCGTTGCAATAACTAATTTAGTTTCCGTAAACCTTTGGGATGAACATTCGTTCAGTAGTAAATCCGAGTAAAAAAATAAACTGAAATGTAGTATTGCTGTTGTTGTTGTTGTTAACCATAAATTCTTATTTATTGATGACAAATAATATTATTTCCATATATGTAACTTAATGTTGATTTTGTGTATAGGCACTTACTTTTACGTGCAATATTACGGGGTCGATTATGACGACATTCCGCGTCTTGTACTTTTCGACCTTAATAATCAGAGCAAGCATACTTACAAAATCGAAATGTGGACTGATTGGCTAAGAAATTATGGCTTCAAAATCCCAACCATAACTGTACGTTCCGTCCAAGTATGTGCTGTTGTTCTATGCATGATGTTACCTGTTTACAGAGTATACGGAAATAAGTCCTCGCCCGATTACATTCATTAACGCCTTATGTTTTTTTGCCCAACTTCCAGTCATGTTAGGTGAGTGATTAGTCTTTAGAGTCGATAAACAAAATTATAACTCAAAGGACGATGCTCTTGTTTCTTGAGATTATTACCGAACGAATATTTATCATACCACCGCATTGATATCTGCCTGATATAACGTTGCCTGATAAGTTTTATTTTATATCATGGTCAACAGGAAGTTCTTATATCAGTCAATATTTGGAGTTACGGGGGATTTGCAATAAAGTCAACAATTTCTATCAACATGAATTAGGCTCAACAAAACAAACAAGTTGTTACCAAGAACGTAAATATTTTATTCTTGTTTAAAGTCATAAATCACAACAAAGTTTATTTAAAAAAAATTACCACAGCTCGCACTACAAAAGTGAAATGACTTCATCAATGGGACAATACATCTTAAATATCGATATAGTAATTGCACTCGCAAGTGTTGCACAGACAGTCAAGATAAAATGAAAACTGTATGCTAATCCTCGACTATTTAAACAAGTGATTTAACAAATTATGTCACCATCATCAAAATGTCAATTTCAATACACATCTCCGAAATGGCGTTTCCAAACTATTCGGTGAAGTGTGTTCTTCGATTAAACAGGTATGTTTGCAAACACAACACACCTCAGACCACACTTCTGGCGATAGCTTTATAAAACGAGGGATTAACTCATGTCTATGTACAGATTATGGGGGTCACATATTTCCTGTTCGACATGCAGGAATGTCCTCTGAAGTTTTCTGCCTGGAGCTATGAAGGAGAGAAAGGCATCTATTTATACGAGTTTGAAGAAAATTCAAGATGGTCGTTGGTACAATATGCATTTATTTTAGATTAAACTTATGCTAGCATAAAACACAAACCATATATCGAAATTGTACCCATGAATAAATGAACGACCATTTTAAATTACATATTTGAGTTTCATAATTTAATTATCATTCAATATTTATTCTTTTTACTTTAACTGTTGAACCGATGTAATAAACTTAATATGGCATTCATATATTAAACAATATATATTCGTTCATAATGTTTATCGTCGAACGTAGAAATATCAACCTGAGACTGACCTATGAGATACATTTAAATACAAGTCTAATGAATACGTTAGTTTCTGTACTGGAATCGAGTTAAAGCGATTATGAAAACATTTAACAATACATGATCTGTAATTGCGTCATTCTACTTGTTTAACATGTGAACATACAAAACCATGTACGTTAAGGACATGTACATAACAGAGTTCCCAAAATGGGCAATATCAGTGAGCTATATGGTTGTTCCTGGTTGAGTCGTGGTTTCTGTTTGATTCGTGGGTATAGAAATCGCGTGAAATCTCGCGATAGAACGTTCGCACATGATGCAGTTCCTTACGGAAAAATGTTTTGACACGGTCACCATTTTTTTCCGATCAAAAATGCGTCAAAAACAAGTAAATAGTGTAATTCATCATAACTTGATAGGTCCTTATTAAGTATATTCTCATTTATGTATTGTTTATATAGTGTTTCAAAGTAACACAAAATTGTTTATTTATGAGTATTTACCATGCTACATCGTCTGTTGACATTTTTTCAGAAGAAATTAACCTGTCCTGCAAGGTCAGTTTAAAGGCTATTTATAGTATGCAAATCTTGAAATTCTGGCAGCCAATCAGAACCCACGAATCAACCGGAAGCTTATTTTCATGATGGTAGTTTGACACTATCAACACAGTCGATTATTTTGATGTTTAAAGACGATAAACATTTGGAAAAAAGCAACAAATCTTAAAGAAGAAAGGTTAATAAGTATTTTCTTTATGATTAATGGTCATATATTTATAAAATATTTGTGATGTAACAACTTTATGAAAATTACCCACGACTTAACCAGACTATAGCATATACTGCATAATTTCAGGTGTCTACCACAGCTGATACGGTCAAGGGAGAGGAAGCCATTGCTGTTTTTAAGATGAAGTTGAAGCGAAATTCAATTATTTATGTGTTCCACATACTTTGCACCATGGTTTAATTTTCGTTTTTAAACTTCCTAACATTTGCACTCCCGGTATCATCGGGTGAGCGCGCTTCCTATGGATAATGCTGTCACAGTGTTCCTGTCTTTGGTCGTGTTTCTCACAATAGTAGCGTCTGAGATTCCGAAGAACTTTAACACCGTTTCAATCACCTCAGTTTACATGACGGCAATAATACCGCTTAGCACTGCGGCTGTTATTACATCACTGTTAGAATCGCGACTGTCTTGTCGAGATAAATACACGGACTCCATCGGCTCAGGATATATGAGTTTATCTCGGATCTGTCAGTGCAAACATGACGGAAAGAGCCATTCCGTAACTGAGATTGAATGGGTTAACGTTGTTGCCGCATTAGACTATTTCTTGTTCCGGTTATTCTTTGTGCTCTCCTTCGTAGCAACTGTGGTTTTGTTTGTAATTGCGAACAAACGGCAAAGTGTTCCAAAAAGAAAAAAATATCCTTGTTAACGTCAAGATTAACTTAAAAACCTCAGAAAAAATAATGATTTAATTGAATGTTCTGTAAACCAGGACAGACTTAAAGTGGTATAATATTGTATTTTTCTTTTTAAATGAACACGTTTACTTTCAGAGGTTTTGTCTAACAAAACTACATTTTCGTTTGTTTAAGGCACATATACCATTTTGGTGTTTCATCCCAAAGCTTCCAAAATCAAACAATTAACATTAATTGTTTTCCATAAATTATGGCTTCAATTTTCAATATCTCTATGTCTTTTTCTCTGCATGTTTATTCTCTTGTGGTAATCAATTTATATTCAACATATAACAACAACAACAACATTTATTTCAGCAAATAAAGCTTATACAAGCTCTTAGCCTACACATATACATTTTATATATACAAGTAATACAAGTCATGGCAGATGTGGATTAAGTGTTAAATTGAACACATGGTGTTAGTGCAAAAATATATAATATATTCGTTCTAAAAAAATATATTCAACATTGACAACAATGTAATGTTAAGAAGTACAGTATTCATTCACTGAAAGTTAAGTTTGTATCCAGCAACAAGTTATAGAAATAATAAAAAATTATTTCAATAAGAGAATTATGGTTATAGTTATTTATAAAAAATAACAATTTCTGAAAGTTGATAAAATGTCATAAATTATTAATAGCTTAGCCATTAAAAATAAAATAAAAATGAAACAACAAGTTGAGCGGAAACAAATTAGCATTGTTTATAATGCTATTCAAATTTATAAGGAATGAGAAATTGAATTTGAGTTAAGGTATGTTGTGCGTGAAATAAAGATGGAATAATGTTAAAGGGTTGTTACGTTCTAAAAGACAAATAACGTATCTAGTAGGCGTCGTAAATTTGAAGCTTCGTATATAAACTTTGCTAGACTAATAAGCATAGTTTTTTTTCACTGGACATCAGACTTTGAAACTTTGAAATTGTTGGCCATCTGCAGCACCGTGACTTTAAAAGTTTTCTTCTTAGGTGCGTATATATGGGGAAAACTAGTAAGAAATGGTACACAGTTTCTACAGTATTAATATTACATAGTTTGCACTCACGGTTTTCTTTTTCAATATTATTGTATCGCCCCCTTTCTATTTCTAGGTTATGCGATGATAAACGGAATCTGCTTATGGCAATTTTATATTTTGGTTCATTAATTTTGTCTAAATATCTTTCTAACGATAAACTATGTTTTAATAAACAGTACGTAGAGAGACGGGTAGAGCTGTTAATATCGGCGTGCCATGTTTGAGTATAAGTGTCTAATATTCGTTGTTTGCATTGTATAAATTGAGATTCGGTTTTGTTTTGGTTTATCCATAATTCGGACATGCCGATGCTGTCGAGAATGGATTAAACATGGTATGCCCAGTTTTAACTGTTGTATGTATGTCCATTGTCCTTATCGTGTTTTAGCATATTGTATGTAATTTTGATCAAGCTACTCTCATTTGATGATATTAGTTTGAACCAGTATTTAATGGTGTTTATTTTTCGTATTTCATTAAAGGGTATTCTTCCTAATTCTCCATACAACGCGCTAAGGTTGGTTGATTTATTTACACACTGTAATTTCCTTAAAAATTTCGTGTGTACGGCTTCAATATCTTTCGCCTGTGTAGTACCCCATATTTCAGACGAGTAATTCAAAATTGATGCTACTAAGATATCAAAGAGTTTGAGTTTGCTTTTTGTGCTGAATTCATACATGTTGAGCACTGAGAACAGTCGGTGCATTGATTTTGACGCATGGTCTGCTAAGCATTTTTGCGTTCTGTTAAAGTTACCGTTTTTAAATAAGTATACCCACAGATATTTAAAGGAAGTAACGACTTCTAGTTTTTCACCATACAGAAAGATATCGATGTTTGTGTAATGTGTTCCTTTTTCGAAGATAAGCACTTTTGTATTTAATTTCTCCAACATGTCATTAACGAACATCATGAAGAGCAGTGATGAACTGGAATCAATTGCATACGCATGTTTGTCAGCACCTGGCCTAATTGTACTCGTTTGCTCATTGTCGGCTCGGGTACTACTTACATGAACTCCGGGTACTCTTAAAGTGGCCTTTTCACAGATTTTCGCATGTTTTGAAGTTTGTCATTAAATGCTTTATATTGATAAATGTAAACATTAAATTTTAAAAGCTCCAGTAAAAAACAAAAATAAAATTTAAAAAAGGAAAAAAAGTAGCCCGCAGCAGGGCTCGAACCAGTGACCCCCAGAATCCTGAAGTAAAAACGCATTAGCCGACTGAGCTCTCCTGCTAAGAATACATAAGTGCGTATTTTATACGTTATATAAGCAATCTTCGTAGTTTCACAAATTTAAACGACAACAACAGAACTCGCCAAATTATTCAATTGTTTGGGGTTGCAACGCTTTATAATTTTTAGATTTTTAAATCGTCAAAAGATGCATATATTGGCTATTTTAGACCATGGCAAATGTTCAGTAATACTGTTTCCTCACAAATATCATAACTAAATCGAAAATCTGCGAATCTGAAACAACTTTTTTCAATTTTGTCCATTTACCAAACCGTAAAAAGATCCCTTTAAGTATACTTACATGTACCCCGGGTACGGTAAATATATTTATATAATATACCGATTTAGCCTTAAAATTCTAGGTTACGTTTTAGTATATTTACCGTACCCGGGA
Source organism: Dreissena polymorpha (assembly GCF_020536995.1). Classification (NCBI taxonomy): domain Eukaryota; kingdom Metazoa; phylum Mollusca; class Bivalvia; order Myida; family Dreissenidae; genus Dreissena; species Dreissena polymorpha. The sequence goes on along the minus strand of NC_068362.1, from coordinate 71,894,537 downwards.
TACATGTAAGTATAATAATTAAGAGTACCCGGGGTACATGTAAGTAGTACCCGGGCCGACAATGACCAATCGCGCGCTGGTTTTTAGGGTGTTCGCATACACAAGTAAAGGTTGCATGTTCGAGTAGCACACGAAGATTGCTTGACAACCGCGGATGTCTACGTCGCAGCTCGTTAGATTTAGGGTCGCCAAGTGCATGTCAACCGGGAGCTATACTATTCCTATGCATGTCAACGTCTGTGTCAGGCGTTCCCATGAAAACATAAATTAGTTGGTTTGAATGTTGATTGATTTTGGGTTAGGTTGTTTGACAGGCATGGTTAAATTGTTTATTCACATGTGTATTTTGTGTGACTCATTATGGGCTAAGTGTGATACTAAGTAATAGTAGTAGTAGCAGCAGCAGCAGAAGCAGCAGCAGCAGCAGTAGTAGTAGTAGTAGTAGTAGTAGTAGTAGTAGTAGTAGTAGTAGTAGTAGTAGTAGTAGTAGTAGTAGTAGTAGTAGTAGTAGTAGTAGTAGTAGTAGTAGAAATAGTTGTAGTAGTAGTAGTAGTAGTAGTAGTAGTAGTAGCGGTAGTGGTAGTGAGACTGGTAGTAGTGGTAGTGGTAGTGAGAGTGGTGGTAGTGGTAGTAGTAGTTGTAGTAGTAACAGAATCAGGAGTAGTTATAGTAGCAGAAGCAGTGTAGTAGAAGTACCAGCACCACCAGCAGTAGCAGTAATAGTAGTTGTTGTAGTAGTAGTATTAGCTTCAGTAGCAGCAGTAGCAGAAGCAGCAGAAGCGGCAGTAGCAGCAGCAGCAGCAGAAGCAGTATTATTATTATTATTACTATTATTATTATTAGTATTAGTATTAGTAGTAGTAGTAGTAGTAGTGGTAGTAGTAGTAGTAGTAGTAGTAGTAATAGTAGTAGTAGTAGTAGTAGTAGAAGAAGAAGTAGTAGTAGTAGTAGTAGTAGTAGTAGTAGTAGTAGTAGTAGTAGTAGAAGTAGAAGTAGTAGTAGTAGTAGTAGTAGTAGTAGTAGTAGTAGTAGTAGTAGTAGTAGTAGTAGTAGCGGTAGTGTTATTAATACTGGTAGTAGTGGTAGTGGTTGTGGGACTGGTGGTAAAGGTAGTAGAAGCAGTGGCAGCAGCAGAAGCAGCAGTAGCAGTATCAGCAGTAGCGGCAGTAGCAGCAGCCGTAGCAGTATTAGTAGTTGATGTAGTAGTAGCTGCCGTAAAAGCAGAAGCAGCAGTAGCAGCAGCATCAGTAGCAGCAGCATCAGTAGCAGCAGCAGCAGTAGCAGTAATAGTTGTTGTTGTAGTAGTAGTAGTAGCTGCAGTAGAAGCAGTAGCAGCATTAGCAGCAGCATCAGTATCAGCAGCAGGAGTAGCAGCAGCAGCAACAGTAACAGCAGCAGCAGTAGCAGCAGTAGCAGAAGCAGCAGTAGCAGCAGTAGCAGCAGTACCAGCAGTAGCAGCAGTAGCAGCAGTAGCAGCAGTAGTAACAGTATTAGTAGTTAGTTTAAACCTATTTATTTTAGGTCGATTGCATAGAAAGTAATTCCTACTTATTTGAAATGCTCTCGAGTCCGTTTCCTGGGCCTTGAACCAGAACGCTCCACAGCGGGGATCGAACCCGTGACCTCCCGGTCGCTAGGCGGACACCATATCCATTACACCACGGCGACTTTTAGTGAGATTGGTAGTAGTAGTAGTAAAGGGACTGGTGGTAGTTGTAGTAGTAGTTGTAGTAGTAGCAGAATTAGGAGTAGTAATAGTAGAAGAAGCAGTGTAGTAGCAATTGCAGCACCACCAACAGTAGCAGTAGTAGTTGTTGTAGTAGTAGTAGTAGTAACTGCAGTAGAAGCAGTAGCAGCAGCAGCAGCAGTAGCAGTAGCAGCAGTAACGGCAGTAGCAGCAGCAGTAGCAGTAGTAGTTGTTGTTGTAGTAGTATTAGTAGCTGCAGTAGAAGTAGTAACAGTAGCATCAGAAGCAACAGTAGCAGCAGCAGCAGCAGCAGTAGCAGCAGCGGTATCAGCAGTAGTAGCAGTAGCAGTAGTTGTAGCAGAAGCAGCTGTAGTAGGAGTAACAGAAGTAGCAGCATTAGCAGTAGTAGCAGTAGTAGCAGTAGTAGCAGAAGTAGCAGCAGTAGTAGTAGTAGTAGCAGTACTAGTAGTAGCAGTAGTAGCAGTAGTAGTAGTAGTAGTAGTAGTAGTAGTAGTAGTAGTAGTAGCAGAAGTAGCAGCAGTAGCAGCAGTAGTAGTAGTAGTAGCAGTACTAGTAGTAGCAGTAGTAGCAGTAGTAGTAGTAGTAGTAGTAGTAGTAGTAGTAGTAGTAGTAGTAGTAGTAGTAGTAGTAGTAGTAGTAGTAGTTGTAGTAGTAGTAGTAGTAGTAGTAGTAGTAGTAGTAGTAGTAGTAGTAGTAGTAGAAGTAGTAGTAGTAGTAGCGGTAGTGTTAGTGAGACTGGTAGTAGTGGTAGTGGGACTGGTGGTGGTGGTAGTAGTAGTTCTAGTTGAAGCAGAATCAGGAGTATTGATATAAGCAGTAGCAGTGTAGTAGCAGTAGCAGCAACACCAACAGTAGCAGTGGTAGTTGTTGTAGTAGTAGTAGTAGTAGCTGCAGCAGTAGCAGCGGAAGCAGCAGCAGCAGCGGCAGCAGTAGCAGTATAAGTAGTTGTTGTTGTAGAAGTAGCTGCAGTACAAGCAGTAGCAGCAGTAGCAGTAGCAGCAGTTTCGGAGCAGCAGCAGTAGCAGCAGTAGCAGCAGCAGCAGTAGCAGCATAAGTAGTTGTTGTAGTAGTAGTAGTAGTAGTAGTAGTAGCTGCAGTAGAAGCAGAAGCAGCAGTAGCAGCAACATCAGTAGCAGCAGCAGCAGTAGCAACAGCAGCAGCAGTATTAGTATTTGTTGTAGTAGTAGTAGAAGCTGCAGAAGAAGCAGTAGCAGCATTAGCATCAGCATCAGTATCAGCAGCAGGAGTAGCAGCAACAGCAGCAGCAGTAGCAGCAGAAGCAGTAGCAGCAGCAGCCGTAGCAGCAGTAGCAGAAGTAGCAGTAGTAGCAGTAGTAGCAGTAGTAACAGAAGTAGCAGCAGAAGTAGTAACAGTATCAGTACTAGTAGTAGCAGTAGAAGTAGTAGTAGTAGTAGTAGTAGTAGTTGTAGCAGTAGTAGTAGTAGTAGTAGTAGTAGTAGTAGTAGTAGTAGTAGTAGTAGTAGTAGAAGTAGTAGTAGTAGTAGTAGTAGTAGTAGTAGTAGTAGTAGTAGTAGTAGTAGTAGTAGTAGTAGTAGAAGAAGAAGTAGTAGTAGTAGTAGTAGCGGTAGTGTTAGTGAGACTGGTAGTAGTGGTAGTGGGACTGGTGGTAGTGGCAGTAGTAGTTCTAGTAGTAGCAGAATCAGGAGTAGTAATAGTAGCAGTAGCAGTGAAATAGCAGTCGCTGCACCCCCAACAGTAGCAGTAGTTGTAGTTGTTGTAGCGGCAGCAGGAGTAGCAGCATTAGCAGCAGCAGCAGTAGCAGCAGCAGCAGTAGCAGCAGTAGCAGCAGTTACAGTAGTAGCAGGAGTAGCAGCAGTAGCAGCAGTAGCAGCAGTAGCAGTAGTAGCAGTAGTAGCAGCAGTAGCAGGAGTAGCTGCAGAAGCAGTAGTAGCAGTAGTAGCAGTAGTAGCAGTAGTAGCAGCAGTAGTAGTAGTAGTAGTAGTAGTAGTAGTAGTAGTAGCAGCAGCAGTAGCAGCAGTAGCAAATAACTGCATAAACATTGCATGCCACGCATATTCCAGTTTTTGCATCAAGAGTCAATAACATGAACTGGAATTGTTATCTCTTTTAGGTATTATCTGCCTATGGCAATGCTGAGTGCGAGCTGCACATCATAATTATGATATTGGTTCTTATTCCATGAACAATGCAATCAAAGCTCAATTCTCTATAATTTGTAGATTATATAACTTTTTCAATTGTTGATCAGTCTATT